>NC_059165.1:109526056-109877056 GCF_019923935.1 Bubalus bubalis | reverse complement strand
ATATGTGTATTACACAGTACTCTGTAATTTCTCACTTGATAATATAATGATGAGAATCAGAAAAGTAAAAAGATTATCTGAATCAGGGTTTTCTAAATTAATTAACAGTAAGGAGAAGGGATCTATTTTTAATTCTTTTGAAATGAATGCCTTTTTTGCTGATGCTAAATATACATAGATATTTGTAAAGCTAAATTTGCTATTGGAAAAAAATGATTCATGCTTACCTGTTTGAAGCTAAATGCAATGCTTGCCTTTATAGATAGAGTTAAAAGACAGAAAAAAGCGAGATCTTTTTTGTTTTGGCAATTAGGCAATTTACATTTATTTGGAACAGAGGCTAACCACAGTCTATAATATATTCCTTGTCATGAAAAATAGTGCTCTTTAAATAGAAAATATTCTTTACCCTTGAGATCAGCTTATTCCCCATGTCACTTCTTTTTTTTTAATTTTATTTTTTATCTTTACAATATTGTATTGGTTTTGCCATATATCAACATGAATCTGCCACAGGTATACACGTGTTCCCCATCCTGAACCCTCCTCCTTCCTCCCTCCCCATACCATCCCTCTGAGTCGTCCAGTGCACCAGCCCCAAGCAACCAGTATCGTTCATCAAACCTGGACTGGTGACTCATTTCATATATGATATTATTCATGTTTCAATGCCATTCTCCCAAATCATCCCACCCTCTCCCTCTCCCACAGAGTCCACAAGACTGTTCTATACATCAGTGTCTCTTTTGCTGTCTCATATACAGGGCTATTGTTACCATCTTTTTAAATTCCATATATATGCATTAGTATACTGTATTGGTGTTTTTCTTTCTGGCTTACTTCACTCTGTATAATAGGCTCCACTTTCATCCACCTCATTAGAACTGATTCAAATGTATTCTTTTTAATGGCTGAGTAATACTCCATTGTGTATATGTACCACAGCTTTTTTATCCATTCATCTGCTGATGGGCATCTAGGTTGCTTCCATGTCCTGGCTATTATAAACAGTGCTGCGATGTCACTTCTTAATTAAACTAAAACTTTCTGTCTGCCACTGGAGGAATTTGGTATGACAAGCAAAATCAAATCTGTCCATAGTATTCCTTAAAATTTTCTACCTCTCTTCCTGTATTTTGTGATTATTAAGAAATGGGAGCACTGTAAAATTAGAAATTTATGATTGCATATTACTGATGCTATAAAATAAAGATGTTCTAAAAAAGATGTAAATGAATAATGTCTTGAAGAGAATTGTCTTTGTCATTAAAAATTCAAAAGTAAGAAATCTAGAAGACTTGGGACAATTAGGTCAAGTTCAACATGAATTTTCCGTCTCCACATTCACACTAACCAGTTAGACCTCACCTTCTCCTAGACTACAGAAAGGGGAATGAGGGGAAGGGGAACACACACTTATTCCTTTTCAGGTTTATGAGCTGAAAGCAGGAGCCCAGTGGGCTACAGTCCAAAGTGTCACAGAGATGACTAAGCATGCACACATGTAAGCAGGAATAAACAGACTTGTATAAAGAATAATGGAAAGAGAGTTAGAACAATACATTTTAGAAATATTTTGTCCATGCATTGAAAGCTATCACTATTGAAGGGTTATATGTTGTGTAACTTTTCAAGTATCTGGAGGTCTTCCTCTTATTAATCTACATTTTTACTTAATATAAATGTAACATATCATAATCTATGAGATCGTATCACAATCTATGAGATGTAGCCAAAGCAGTACTAAAATAAAATATTATAGTACTGAACACTTAGAACATTAAAATAACATCTTAACTCAATAAATTAAATTTTCACCACAATAAATTCTAAAATTCATAGTAAAATAAATCCAAATCAAACAGGAGGAAGAAAAAACAAAAAGAGAAGTCAACAAAACTAAAAAAAAAAAAAAGAGAGAGAGAGAGAAAGAGAGAAAGACAATCAAGTAAAAAGCTGATACTTTGTAAATTTTATAAAGTAAATATGATTTTAAAAAGTAGACAATGAAAAAAGACATATCACATGTATTAAAAACAAAGAATGAGAGTTGGCACACTGAAATCCATAGATATTATAAAAGGGTTAATAAAGATGTTTTTAATAACTCTGTGTCTATAAAATTGCCAATAAGATGAAATGGACTGGTTCCTCAAAACTCACAAGCTATCAGGGGATCATTCTGACCCAGGGATTGAACCTGAATCTTTTAGGTCTCCTGTATTGGCAGACGGATTCTTTACCACTAGCCCCACCTTGGAAGCCGCAGGATATTTATATCTGTATCTGTACCTAGATATCTAATCTATGTCTGTATCTGTTTGGTTCAGTTCAGTCACTCAGTCGTGTCCGACTCTTTGCGACCCCATGAATCACAGCATGCCAGGACTCCCTGTCCATCACCAGCTCCTGGAGTTCACTCAGACTCATGTCCATCGAGTCAGTGATGCCATCCAGCCATCTCATCCTCTGTCGTCCCCTTCTCCTTCTGCCCCCAATCTCTCCCAGCATCAGAGTCTTTTCCAATAAGTCAACTCTTCACATGAGGCGGCCAAAGTACTGGAGTTTCAACTTCAGCATCATTCCTTCCAAAGAAATCCCAGGGCTAATCTCCTTCAGAATGGACTGGTTGGATCTCCTTGCAGTCCAAGGGACTCTCAAGAGTCTTCTCCAACACCACAGTTCAAAAGCATCAATTCTTTGGCACTCAGCCTTCTTCACAGTCCAACTCTCACATCCATACATGACCACAGGAAAAACCATAGCCTTGACTAGATGAACCTTTGTTGGCAAAGTAATGTCTCTGCTTTTTAATATGCTATCTAGGTTGGTCATAACTTTCCTTCCAAGGAGTAAGCATCTTTTAATTTTATGGCTGAAGCCACCATCTGCAGTGATTTTGGAGCCCCCCAAAATAAAATCTGACACTGTTTCCACTGTTTCCCCATCTATTTCCCATGAAGTGATGGGACCAGATGCCATGATCTTTTTCTGAATGTTGAGCTTTAAGCCAAATTTTTCACTCTCCACTTTCACTTTCATCAAGAGGCTTTTTAGTTGCTCTTCACTTTCTGCCATAAGGGTGGTGTCATCTGCATATCTGAGGTTATTGATATTTCTCCCAGCAATCTTGATTCCAGCTTGTGCTTCTTCCAGTCCAGCATTTCTCATGATGTACTCTACATATAAGTTAAATAAGCAGGGTGACAATATACAGCCTTGACATACTCCTTTTCCTATTTGGAACCAGTCTGTTGTTCCATGTCCACTTCTAACTGTTGCTTCCTGACCTACATACAAATTTCTCAAGAGGCAGATCAGGTGGTCTGGTATTCCCATCTCTTTCAGAATTTTCCACAGTTTATTGTGGTCCACACAGTCAAAGGCTTTGGCATAGTCAATAAAGCAGAAGTAGATGTTTTTCTGGAACTCTCTTGCTTTTTCTATGATCCAGCAGATGTTGGCAATTTGATCTCTGGTTCCTCTGCCTTTTCTAAAACCAGCTTGAACATCAGGAAGTTCACGGTTCACATATTGCTGAAGCCTGGCTTGGAGAATTTTGAGCATTACTTTACTAGCATGTGAGATGAGTGCAATTGTGCAGTGGTTTGAGCATTCTTTGGCATTGCCTTTCTTTGGGATTGGAATGAAAACTGACCTTTTCCAGTCCTGTGGCCACTGCTGAGTTTTCCAGATTTGCTGGCATATTGAGTGCAGCACTTTCACAGCATCATCTTTCAGGATTTGAAATAGCTCAAGTGGAATTCTATCGCCTCCACTAGCTTTGTTTGTAGTGATGCTTTCTAAGGCCCACTTGACTTCACATTCCAGGATGTCTGGCTCTAGGTCAGTGATCACATCATCATGATTATCTGGGTCCTGAAGATCTGTTTTGTACAATTCTTCTGTGTATTCTTGCTATCTCTTCTTAATATCTTCTGCTTCTGTTAGGTCCATACCATTTCTGTCCTTTATCGAGCCCATCTTTGCATGAAATATTCCTTTGGTATCTAATTTTCTTGAAGAGATCTCTAGTCTTTCCCATTCTGTTGTTTTCCTCTATTTCTTTGCATTGATTGCTGAAGAAGGCTTTCTTATCTCTTCTTGCTATTCTTTGGAACTCTGCTTTCAGATGCTTATATCTTTCCTTTTCTCCTTTGCTTTTCACTTCTCTTCTTTTCACAGCTATTTGTAAGGCCTCCCCAGACAGCCATTTTGCTTTTTTTTGCATTTCTTTTCCATGGGAATGGTCTTGATCCCTGTCTCCTGTACAATGTCACGAACCTCAGTCCATAGTTCATCAGGGTGAACTGTATCTGTTAATATATATTAATTTTTTAATATTCAATTGTTAAATTTAATGAGAAACTACAGCAAACCAATTGGGGCAGCCTGAGGATCACAAAGAATTAGACATGGCTGAAGCAACTGAGCACACACACATGCACACACAGCCCCCGGAATCATACATCCAGTTTCTGGAAACGCATCTCTCTGTGTTTGTGTCTGTATGTGTGCATGTTTGCAAAAGACTGAGGGCAAGAGTGAAAGGGAGCAATAGAGGATGAGATGGTTGGATGACATCGCCATGTCTCTCCCTCATTTGATCAATTTTGAGTTAATTTTTAAATAAGGTTTTATGGTTTATATAGAAATTCGGGGGGGGGGGTTGATGTTGTTGTTGTTTGTTTCTTTGGATTTGCATGTGCAATGCTTTAATAACTTTTTTAAGACAATGTATTTTTTCTTAAATATATTGCATGATTTTGAACCTTTGTCAAATATCACTTAGTATTATTTGTGTTGGGAAATTTTTAAAATGTCTTAGATTCCATTGCTCCATCAACATTAGATGTCCTAATTCCCCTAGGATATTTATGTGCTTGTGTACTAAGTAGCTTCAGCCATGTCCAACTCTTTGTGACCCGGTGGACTGTAGGCCACCAGATTCCTCTGTCCATGGGATTCTCCAGGCAAGAATCCTGGAGTCAGTTGCCTTGTTATTTAAAGCACTACAGAATAGAGTAAGACATCACTGAAAAGGAATGCTATGGCCAGGGGCATTTTTAGTTGCTTTCCAAAATATTTGAATGGCTAGTATAATGAGCTGGTTCGATTATACATTGATACAGGAGAGAACTAATTCCCAAAGCTGAAAGAAATCTATTTCTACTTAAAGAGCACTATTTGCTTCAGAGGGAAAAAATGATTTAGAAAGACATTTGCAACACCTAACATTCAAATTGTTTAAAACTGAATTTCAATAGAACAACATTTAAAATACTCCATATCAAAGAAAGAAATAACTTCATTCCAATCCATGAAGGTTAAGTGTGAACTCTTACATCAAAAGTGTTGTTTACATTTTAGATTGATTTTTCTTAGCTAATCACATCTTAAATATCAAAATTTATATCAAAGCCCAAATATTTACAGGCTATTAAGATAATATATTAAATTTGACAAGTTAGACTATATTTCAGGCAATATCTTCATTATTCTCTTAGATAATTAGTGAGATAAATGACTAAAATAATTTTGAAACATATTTTTAGTTATTAAAATAGTTGAGGCAGTTTTGAAGAAAATTTTAAATGTAGGAAAACTTACTGAAGAAGGCAGTAATTGGCTTCTTTTTAAATGTTTTAAAAGTGTTTGCATATTACCATCGATGAAATTCAGTATTATTTCTGAAGAAACACTATTTTGAAAAGTATTAGTTGCTCAGTTGTGTCCAACTCTTTGTTCTCATGTACTGTAGCCCGCCAGGCTCCTAAGAAAAGAAGCCAACCTAAAGGAAAAACAAACAAACAAACAGAAAGCCTCAATTAAAAGAATCAGGCCTGTTTATTGTTCACTTGGAAGGACTTCTGTGAAAGAAAAGTTTGAGTAGAATTAATTTTAGAATAGTGACGTGACACTGCCTTTATCTACAGTGAAGGGGTATAAGTATACAATCAAAACACAATACTAATCTCATCTCCAGGATTAGGCATAGACTGAAAACACTGGTGGCGGTTTAGTCACTGTCCTGTCTGACTCTTGTGATCCCCATGGACTGCAGCCCACCAGGCTCCTCCATCCAAGAGATTTCCCAGGCAAGAATACTGGAGTGGGTTGCCATTTCCTTCTCCAGGGAATCTTCCTGACCCAGAGATTGGGCCCATGTCTCCTGCATTACAGGTGGATTCTTTATTGCTGAGCCACCAGGGATTCACTAAGGTGAATATTTTGTTATGAAAATACTGAGAATAATTCATAGGTTGTGGCTTTCCCATCTCTCTCTCCCTCCCTTCTTTCTTTCCCTCCCTCTCCCCCTCCCTTTCTCTGCTCCTCTTCTTCCTTTTCTATCTTTATGTTTCTTGAATTTCATCCAGCTGACAATCATTTTATTGCTTAAGAATCATTTGAGAAAATAAAATGTGGAGAGCCTTATAGTAGATGTGGTGGATAATACCACCATCTCTGTATTGCATGTGTGAATGCATGCTCAATTGTGTCTGATTATTTGCAATCTCCTAGACTGTAGCCCATCAGGCTCCTCCGTCCATGGAATTTTCCAGGCAAGAATGCTGGAGAGGGTTGCTATCTCCTTCTCTAGGCAATCTTCCAGACCCAGGGATCGAACCTGCAACTCTTGCATCTCCTGCACTGGCAGGTAGATTATTTACCCCTAGTGCTGTGTTGGAAAACCCTCTGTATTGCAGAACACTGTAATTTCAATAAACTGTTTTGGAAAATAAACATAAAATCATTTAACACAAATAGAGACTGTTAATCAAAGTCTGAAATAAATAGTGGACTTAGAATGGAATTTGTAGTCACCAACTGTTTGGTTTGTACACTTCTTTTTTGTTCTCAGTGTTTTAGGTTATTAAAACAAATAATATGAGTCCAACACAATGTGTGATCAGTATATACGTCTTTCGCTGTCATAGATGAATACATAATATTTTCAGTATTATAATAAACCCATGCATGAATGGTATACCTGACACCACCTGGAAAACATTCAAAATTCATGGAGAAAGTCTTCAGTATTTTTATATAAAGGAAAGAATTTATGCCACTATAATATTTAAGGAGGGAATTAGAAATTGGATAGAAATTGCTTAATAACTTCTCTACATTTCAAAAGGTTTTATCATGCAATTTCTATTTAATATTCATAATATGCGTGGAAATTTCAAAAATTACTTATCATTGCATCTTATGAAGAACTTGTCTCAAATCTTACTCAAGCAAATTAGTACTCAGTTGTAGATTGCTAATTTCCAATTTGTTTTTGATTGTTATTTTTACTTTTCTCTGATTTGTTTTTCCAAAAATACTTTAAAAAATATGGAAGAAGGATATTGTTACAATATAGGAGAAGAATTAAGACAAGACTTCAATGTGCAGAGAGAGAGAGGTGAACACAAAACACAATAATGAGAATCAGACCAGATCAGATCAGTCGCTCAGTCTGATCTGCCTATTGAGAAATTTGTATACAGGTCAGGAAGCAACAGTTAGAACGGGACATGGAACAACACACTGGTTCCAAATAGGAAAAGGAGTTCGTCAAGGCTGTATATTGTCACCCTGTTTATTTAACTTATATGCAGAGTACATCAGGAGAAACGCTGGACTGGAAGAAACACAAGCTGGAATCAAGATTGCCGGGAGAAATATCAATAACCTCAGATATGCAGATGACACTACCCTTATGGCAGAAAGTGAAGAGGAACTCAAAAGCCTTTTGATGAAAGTGAAAGTGGAGAGTGAAAAAGTTGGCTTAAAGCTCAACATTCAGAAAACGAAGATCATGGCATCCGGTCCCATCACTTCATGGGAAATAGATGGGGAAACAGTGGAAACAGTATCAGACTTTATTTTTCTGGGCTCCAAAATCACTGCAGATGGTGAGTGCAGCCATGAAATTAAAAGACGCTTACTCCTTGGAAGGAAAGTTATGACCAACCTAGATAGCATATTCAAAAGCAGAGACATTACTTTGCCAACAAAGGTTCGTCTAGTGAAGGCTATGGTTTTTCCTGTGGTCATGTATGGATGTGAGAGTTGGACTGTGAAGAAGGCTGAGCACCGAAGGATTGATGCTTTTGAACTGTGGTGTTGGAGAAGACTCTTGAGAGTCCCTTGGACTGCAAGGAGATCCAACCAGTCCATTCTGAAGGAGATCAGCCCTGGGATTTCTTTGGAAGGAATGATGCTAAAGCTGAAACTCCAGTACTTTGGCCGCCTCATGTGAAGAGTTGACTCATTGGAAAAGACTCTGATGCTGGGAGGGATTGGGGGCAAGAGGAGAAGGGGACGACAGAGGATGAGATGGCTGGATGGCATCACCAACTCGATGGACGTGAGTCTCAGTGAAGTCCGGGAATTGGTGATGGACAGGGAGGCCTGGCGTGCTGCGATTCATGGGGTCGCAAAGAGTTGGACATGACTGAGCGATTGATCTGATCTGATCTGATCTGATCTTCTCTTAAAATACTGTGATGCCATAATGACACCTGGTTTCACCTGAAGTTAACTATTCTCAAACCTTGAGATAACTAATGAATTTTCTTATGGAAATGTGTCTTAAGCTATGCTAATGTACAATGCGTTTACCCCAAACTCTGTCTTCAAGTCAGTTCCACCTCTTGGCTCAGAACCTACTTGACAAACCAGCATGTTATACTCAGATATTGTTCCCCTAATCTATGTAAATGAAACTATTTGTATGGTGATCTGACCCTCTACAATATTCAAGTTAATCATTTTATGGCCCAGGATGAACCATTTGGTGCCAAGATTATCCCAAAATTCATCTTATGGGGGAGGGGCCTGGTGCCATTCTGAGTTTTAAGACATTCCTTTCTATTATTAACAGACTGCTAGCATTACTTTGCCAACAAAGGTCCATCTAGTCAAGGCTATGGTTTTTCCTGTGGTCATGTATGGATGTGAGAGTTGGACTGTGAAGAAGGCTGAGTGCTGAAGGATTGATGCTTTTGAACTGTGGTGTTGGAGAAGACTCTTGAGAGTCCCTTGGACTGCAAGGAGATCCAACCAGTCCATTCTGAAGATCAGCCCTGGGATTTCTTTGGAAGGAATGATACTAAAGCTGAAATTCCAGTACTTTGGCCACCTCATGCGAAGAGTTGACTCATTGGAAAAGACTCTGATGCTGGGAGGGATTGGGGGCAAGAGGAGAAGGGGACGACAGAGGATGAGATGGTTGGATGGCGTCACTGACTCAATGGACGTGATTCTCAGTGAAGTCCGAGAGTTGGTGATGGACAGGGAGGCCTGGTGTGCTGCAATTCATGGGGTCGCAAAGAGTTGGACATGACTGAGCGACTGATCTGATCTGATCTGATCTGACTGTGATATTGAATGGTTTGCCTTGTAAATGAACAGAGATAATTCCGTCGTTTTTGAGTTTGCATCCAAGTCTGCATTTCACTCTTTTGTTGACCATAATGGCTATTGCATTTCTTCTGAGGGATTCCTGCCCACAGTAGTAGATACAATGGTCATCTGAGTTAAATTCACCCATTCCAGTCCATTTTAGTTCGCTGATTCCTAGAATGTCGACGTTCACTCTTGCCATCTCTTGTTTGAACACTTCCAATTTGCCTTGATTCATGGACCTGACATCCAGGTTCCTATGCAATATCGTTCTTTACAGCATCGGACCTTGATTCTACCACCAGTCACATCCACATCTGTGTATTTTTTTTTTGCAGCTACCCCACGTCTGAAGTCAGGGGCAGAAGCCAGGAGGACCCCATGCCCAAGAGGAGGTGGCCAAGAGGAGCTACCCCACGTCCGAGGTCAGGGGAGGGCGGCCAGGAGGAGCCACCCAACGCCCGAGACCAGGGGCGGCAGCCAGGAGGACTTACCCCACGCCCGAGGCCAGGGGCAGCGGCTGGGAGAACCAACCCCACCTCCAAGGAACGGTGGCTGCACGGGCACAGGAGGGCCTAGAGGAGCTATTCCGAGTTCAAGGTCAGAAGGGGCAGCGGTGAGGAGGTACCCTTCGTCCAAGGTAAGGAGCAGTGGCTGCACTTTGCTGGAGCAGCTGTGAAGAGATACCCCACGTCCAAGGTAAGAGAAACCCAAGTAAGATGGTAGGTGTTGCAAGAGGGCATCAGAGGGCAAACACACTGAAACCATACTCACAGAAAACTAGTCAATCTAATCACACTAGGACCACAGCCTTGTCTAACTCAATGAAACTAAGCCATGCCCGTGGGGCCACCCAAGACGGGCGGATCATGGTGGAGAGATCTGACAGAATGCGTTCCACTGGAGAAGGGACTGGCAAGCCACTTCAATATTCTTGCCTTGAGAACCCCATGAACAGTATGAAAAGGCAAAATGATAGGATACGGACAGAGGAACTCCCCAGGTCAGTAGGTGCCCAGTATACTACTAGAGATCAGTGGGGAAATGACTCCAGAAAGAATGAAGGGATGGAGCCAAAGCAAAAACAATACCCAGCTGTAGATGTCACAGAATAATGATCCTCAAAGACACATTTTATAAGGAAGGCTGAATGCTGAAGAATTTATGCTTTTAAATTGTGGTGTTGGAGAAGACTCTTGAGAGTACCTTGGACTTCAAGAAGACCAAACCAGTCAATCCTAAAAGAAATCAGTCCTGAATATTCATTGGAGGGACTGATGCTGAAGCTAAAGCTCCAATACTTTGGCCACCTGATGCAAAGAGCCGACTCATTAGAAAAGACACTGATGCTGGGAAAGATTGAAGGCAGGAGGAGAAGGGGAAGACAGAGGATAAGATGGTTGGATGGCATCACCAGTTCTATGGACATGAGTTTGAACAACCTCCAAGAGATGGTGAAGGACAGGAAAGCCTGGCGTGCTTCAGTCCATGGGCTCACAAAGATTTGGACACAACTGAGCGACTGAATAGCAACAAAAATATATATATGTGACAACCTTGTGTGTGCATGCTAAGTCACTTCAGTTGTGTCTGATTGTGCCACCCTATGGACTGTAGCCAGCCAGGCTCCTCTATCCATGGGATTCTTCTGGCAAGAATACTAGAATGGGTTGCCATGCCCTTCTCCAAGGTGTCTTCCCAATCCAGGGATCAAACCCACATCTCCTGCAGCTCTTGCACTTCAGGCAGATTCTTTACCACTGAGCCACTGGGGAAGGTCATATATGACAAGCTTAATCATTCTAAATACAATTACTTCAATGAATCCACCTAGAAAAGTTCACATCTGTGTTATTGAATGCACGTACACAAACTCTTTTTATCTATGTATCTATCATCTATCTAAATGCTTTAAACACAAAATATAAATGTACATATATAAATATGTATATCTTTTGTGTGTGAAGCTTATTATGGCAAAGCTCAATCATCTTCCTTTTTGAAATTTCAACATCATCTCTAAAAGTTTGTTTCATAATTTATATTTTTTCCAGCTCTTCCCTTAGACCATATGTTCACCTTCTCTTTATCTCCCAATTCTATTATTCTATTTCCATATATGTTCTTTGTACTAATTATATGATAGTGAAATAAGCTTACATGCTTTCATGTCACACACAGCTAAAGAAATAGTTATCGATATAAAGGTTGCTCCTGCTGCTGCTGCTGCTAAGTCACTTCAGTCGTGTCGGACTCTGTGCCACCCCATAGATGGCAGCCCACCAGGCTCCCCGTCCCTGGGGTTCTCCAGGCAAGAACACTGGAGTGGGTTTCCATTTCCTTCTCCAATGCATGAAAGTGAAGAGTGAAAGTGAAGTTGCTCAGTCGTGTCTGACTCTTCGCAACCCCGTGGACTGCAGCCTACCAGGCTCCTCTGTCCATAGGATTTTCCAGGCAAGAGTACTGGAGTGGGGTGCCATTGCCTTCTCCGGATATGAAGGTTACATATAGCAAAATACTATTCCAAGAAACAATTATACATATGATACCTATATAAATATGCAGATACCTTTAAAAGAAGGAAAGAAAGAGAAGATGTCTACCATTATTCCCTGAATTATCTTTTCCAGCAAAGAATCCATACCTATTAATACAATCCAGATGCACAATGAAGACATATTCACTTTTCACTTTTCCTGATTCAGGCTATTGATCTTGGAAAGATTTTGCACATATTATTTGCCTTCCCATCCTTCATTGTCAGTTGACTTTATTCCACAAGAGCAATACTCTCCTAAAGCACACACACAGACACACACAAACAAGCATGTATACCTACATAAATGAATATCTGTTTTTGTGTTTCTAAATAATAAAATTGTGTGTGCTTAGTTTCTCAGAATTATAAGTGACTTGTTCTGGAAATAGTACAGTACAAAGTAGTAACAGAGGATTATCTTACTAATAAAGATATTTATAATGTACAAAGCAGTGGTAGTATTTGCACACATTCATTGTGTTTTTTTTTTTTTTTTTTTAGGTTTTTTTTTTTAATTTTATTTTATTTTTAAACTTTACATAACTGTATTAGTTTTGCCAAATATCAAAATGAATCCGCCACAGGTATACATGTGTTCCCCATCCTGAACACTCCTCCCTCCTCCCTCCCCATTCCATCCCTCTGGGTCGTCCCAGTGCACCAGCCCCAAGCATCCAGTATTGTGCATCGAACCTGGACTGGCAACTCATTTCATACATGATATTTTACATGTTTCAATGCCGTTCTCCCAAATCTTCCGAATCATAGGGGTCCCAGAAGAAGAAGACAAAAAGAAAGACCATGAGAAAATACTTGAGGAGATAATAGTTGAAAACTTCCCTAAAATGGGGAAGGAAATTATCACCCAAGTCCAAGAAACCCAGAGAGTCCCAAACAGGGTAAACCCAAGGCAAAACACCCCAAGACACATATTAATCAAATTAACAAAGATCAAACACAAAGAACAAATATTAAAAGCAGCAAGGGAAAAACAACAAATAACACACAAGGGAATACCCATAAGGATAATAGCTGATCTTTCAATAGAAACTCTTCAAGCCAGAAGGGAATGGCAAGACATACTTAAAATGATGAAAGAAAATAACCTACAGCCCAGATTATTGTACCCAGCAAGTATCTCATTCAAGTATGAAGGAGAAATCAAAAGCTTTTCAGACAAGCAAAAGCTGAGAGAATTCTGCACCACCAAACCAGCTCTCCAACAAATACTAAAGGATATTCTCTAGACAGGAAACACAAAAATGGTGTATAAATTCGAACCCAAAACAATAAAGTAAATGGCAATGGGGTCATACTTATCAGTAGTTACCTTAAACGTAAATGGGTTGAATGCCCCAACCAAAAGACAAAGACTGGCTGGATGGATACAGAAACAAGACCCCTACATATGTTGTCTACAAGAGACCCACCTCAAAACAGGGGACACATACAGACTGAAAGTGAAGGGCTGGAAAAAGATTTTCCATGCAAATAGGGACCAAAAGAAAGCATGAGTAGCAATACTCATATCAGATAAAATAGACTTTAAAACAAAGACTGTGAAAAGAGACAAAGATGGTCACTACATAATGATCAAAGGATTAATCCAAGAAGAAGATATAACAATTATAAATATATATGCACCTAACACGGGAGCACCGCAGTATGTAAGACAAATGCTAACAAGTATGAAAGAAGAAATTAACAATAACACAATAATAGTGGGAGACTTTAATACCCCACTCACACCTATGGATAGATCAACTAAGCAGAAAATTAACAAGGAAACACAAACTTTAAACGATACAATAGACCAGTTAGACCTAATTGATATCTATAGGACACTTCATCCCAAAACAATGAATTTCACCTTCTTCTCAAGCGCACATGGAACCTTCTCCAGGATAGATCACATCCTGGGCCATAAAGCTAGCCTTGGTAAATTCAAAAAAATAGAAATCATTCCAAGCATCTTTTCTGACCACAATGCAGCAAGATTAGATCTCAATTACAGGAGAAAAACTATTAAAAAATTCAACATATGGAGGCTGAACAACACGGTGCTGAATAACCAACAAATCACAGAAGAAATCAAAAAAGAAATCAAAATTTGCATAGAAATGAATGAAAATGAAAACACAACAACCCAAAACCTGTGGGACACAGTAAAAGCAGTCCTAAGGGGAAAGTTCATAGCAATACAGGCACACCTCAAGAAACAAGAAAAAAGTCAAATAAATAACCTAACTCTACACCTAAAGCAACTAGAAAAGGAAGAAATGAAGAACCCCAGGGTTAGTAGAAGAAAAGAATTCATTGTGTTTTAAAAACAAGTGATACAGATACACGATACTGGATGCTTGGGGCTGGTGCACTGGGACGACCCAGAGGGAGGGTATGGGGAGGGAGGAGGAAGGAGGGTTCAGGATGGGGAACACAGATATACCTGTGGCAGATTCATTTCGATATTTGGCAAAACTAATGCTATATTGTAAAGTTTAAAAATAAAATTAAATTAAAAAAAATAAAAACAAGTGATATAGACACATTTTTGGCAAGCTATTACCACTGAATGTGATAACTAGTTTAGATATGGTTTGTTAGTTGCCAAGCCAAAGAGAAAATAATTTCTGAAGCTGTCCACTGACATTTTTAGCTTGTGGAACTTCAGTATCTACCCAAAAAAGTCATAATGCTTTAAGATATCACTCTTATTTGCTCTTCTCTATAAAAGGAGAGAGATCCAGTCACATCTCTTCGATATATCAATATTTTTAAATGTTGCCCACCCCCCATTAGTGATCTCTTCTCTCTAAAAAAAGTTGTTTGTTTGTTTTTTTTTAATTAGACAGGAGGGAGAGAAAAAAAGAGAGGATTTCTTAATGTCTGTCTCAATCTTTTCAACATATAATAGTTTCAGGATTTATCCAACTTCTGCCTAGAAATTTTCCTGGAATTTTGTTGTTGCTGTTATTATAGTTCTCTTTCTTTTAACCTCCCCTGTATTCAATCATTTCCATTAGATTTTATTAGGTTATGATGACTGTGTTATCTGAGAATCTTGGTGATTTATTGTTTACTTGGTTCTCAATAAGAGTTGGTTTTTCCTTCTTCACTTTATTATCAGAATTGGTCACATGTCATCTGGTTGCTTTCTCCCAAGGGGAAAGTGGTACTGCACCTCCCTATCCATCTGGAAATAGCCAGCTCCAGATAAATGTGAACAAAACTGACATATATTTTTATGGGAATAAACTTTAAAAGCAATGGTTCAAGCTTCATCATATTTTTTAACTTTGAGTACTGGCTACAGGTCATATTTCTGCAATGATATGTTGCCTGACTATATGAAGGATTATTATCTAAACATGGAATTTTGAAAATTATATAACTACAGAAATAGCACACACAACTAATAATTGTGATTTTCCTTATCCAGAATGAATACAAATTTACTGTTTGTTATTTTGATTACTTGAATAACACAAGCCTATTGTAATAAACTGCACAATTTCAATAAAACAAAGGGAAAAATAGAATGATTTACTTTGTGAGTTCCATAATTAACAACAGTGATTATTTTTGTATTGACCGTTTCTAATAGGTGTATGTATGTAAGGTTTAAGGTGTACAATACTTGTGCTTTTATAGCAGATACTTACTTTTACAAAAGTTTAAATCCTTTGTCTTTTCCTCTAACTTTCCTATGCCCACTATCATCTCTAGGAAAATATATTTTAAAAAAAATGACTTGTGAATATTCCCATCACTTTTTCCAAGCTCATCTTATTATATGTAAAGATTTCTATAATATCTTTTGTTTTATCAACTCAACAAATCATGTTATGGATTTAATCTGATATACACATAAATGATGCCTAATAATTACTAGTATCAACAGAAATGGAACCAAAACAAACAGCACAGCAACTGTGAAGACCAACATTCCATTCAGAAAAGTGTCCCCACAGGCCAGCTTGAGTATGGGAGGGATGTCACAGAAGAAGTGGTTGATGAGGTTAGAACCACAAAAGGGCAGAGAGAAAATCTGGCCTGTCTGGCCTATGTGGATTGGGATTCCACTGATCCAGGCGCCAACCACTAGCTGGATGCACACCTTGTAGTTCATGACTAGAGGATAGTGCAGAGGGCTACAAATGGCCACATAGCGGTCATAGACCATCACGGCCAGAAGGAAGCACTCGGTGGCCCCAAGTATAAGAATGAAGCACATTTGTGTGGCACAAGCAACTAAAGAAACCGTTCTTCTTTGTGTCCAAAGACTCGTGAGAATTCTGGGGAGTGTAACAGACACATAGCAGATTTCTAAAAGGGAAAAATTGCCAAGGAGGTCTGGAGACCAGGGTCTAGTTTTGTTATCAGAAATATGATGCCATTGCCCATCAAGATAATTATATAGATGAATAAGAACAGTCCAGATAAAAACCTCTGGAGACGAGGAACATCAGCAAGGTCCAGGAGAACAAATTCCATCAATTTAGTGAGGTTAGCTTCTGGTGCTTTTTCTTGATGTTCCATCTGTGAAAAGGTGGAAATGTATTATCTGCTTTTTATTTTACCATCAGGGATCAGGGCCTGTTTTATAAATTGTATCAGGATATCCAGATTGATTTCCATGATCAATGCAATTGTTTCTAATTTAAGAATTTTATTATTTATGCATTTCTTCTTTCTCAGTTTATAATCCATGTTCTCACCATATACTATCCCTTGAAATATCTTTTAGGGCATTCTTTCCGAATACAGTCCATTGTCAAAAAAGTTAATGTGTTAGTCGTTCAGTCATGTCTGACTCTCTGATCCCATGGATTGTAGCCTGCCAGGCTTCTCTGTCCATGGGATTTCCTAGGCAAGAATACTGGAGTGGGTTGTCATTCCCTTCTCTAGGGGATCTTCCCCACCCAGGGATCAAACCCTGGTCTCCTGCATTGCATGTGGATTCTGTATCAGCTGAGCCAGGAGGGAATCCCTAAATGCCCTGATCAGAACAGGCATTGGACAAATTGATAATCATTGTAGATAGACCCTCAGTGTTGCTATGTGATCTCAGTTTTAAATACTTCCATTATTTTGTGGCCATGTCTCACGGCTTGCGAGATCTTAGTACTCCAACCAGAGACTGAACCTCAGGCTCATGGCAGTGAAAGTACAGAGTCCTAATCATTGGGCTGCTAGGGAATTCCCTTAAATATTTACAGTTTTTGGCAATTTTATTGTATTTCTCTACAACTTTTCTTTACATACTTCAGTAGAACTATTAATATAACAGAAATTATCTTCCTTATATATTTTCAGCTACATATTTCAACTCTTCATTTCCCTCCCATCACTTGATGATCTTGATCATACATATTCTTATATACAATTCACATTATTAGGCATTTTACAAAAAAAAATATTAAAATGAGAGAATATTTTATTTTATTGTACATAGGGAAATAAAATACATATATTTCAGTAAGATACTATGTGGGGGCTATAAGAGGGTTTTATTCTGGGAAAGTTGTGTGGGAATAGATACAGATAGAAGCAATTAAGAGGGTCACTCTGAGAAAAGAGGGGTCACCTGGAATGTGTTCACTAGCTGTGTAAGATACTTCCTGTCATGCTTTACCCTGTGTTCTGTGTGCATCTCTGATGTCTTTGTTGTTCCTCAAAGAATAATAATAATAATTCAGATAACAGTTTCTAAACTTACTTTTCTTGAGCCAGGATATTGAGACTTAGCAATGATGGATACATTGATCATTTGCCCATTGGTTCTGTGATTGCAAATCAGTGCCTATTTTTTAAATCATACTTAAGTTTGAACCCAAACTCCATTATTTATCATCTTATATTAAGTAATTGCTTAAATTTTGTTTGCTTTCTTATTTAAGATAATTAAATATGATATTACTGATAAAATTACCTATCACTTTTAATATGTTTATGTATAAGTTATGGTCGTATAATTATAATTATTAATATGGTATAATGTTCTTAAATCTTTAGTTGCCAGGGTTGTAACACACTCCCTAGAAAAATTGTTTTTGATAGAGTTATTGAGTTACTTGTTGATGATTACATTTTTGCTTTTTTTTCCTTTCATCAGAGGTAGGAGTAGAATACAGTCTTAGCTAAATAAAGAATGAGACTCCTCTAGTACAGAATCTCAGAGCATGCACCCCATTTCAGGGCTGACTCTGCATTGCACAATTGTTAAAGTGACTGCCTCCTTAAATATTACACTCCAGGCATCACTTGACTTAACATGACTCCCAACCCTGCTTCTCATTTCCCCATCCTATATGTTTCAAGATTTTCCATGCAAGCATAGTCTAAATATAGGGTCATGGACAAAAACTACAATCCTGACAAGATGGCCTGCAATCAAATCGTGGCTTCACTTGCCTGCTTTGTGACAATGCGAATTGCTTAACCTTCCTGTGCCATAGATCACTTGGCTGCAAAACTGACTAACAGTTGTACCAACAGTTAGGATTGCTATATGAATTAATTCATTTGATACATGTAAAGCAAATTAAAGATGTTTTGGCATTCATAGAAAGTCTATTTAAAAGCTAGCTATTATTTTTTTCATTAAAAACTAAATTTTATTCTTCTAAATTTCACTCTCTGTTTTACCACTATGAAAAACTGCTCTCTAATTTACCTTGGTTTGGTATCACATGGTTAATGAGGGAATGAAATAAGATATTAAAACATTCTTCACAGTGTTATAAAAATTCCAGACTCTTAGATGTGAATTCCCCAAGAATTTTCTGCCAATAATTTCAATAATATTATCACCTCCACTCTGTAGAACTAATAGGGAGAACACACACAACTTTGTAGCAAACAGTGTTGTAATTTGGCTCACTCCTTTCATTTACCTTTTATTTTCCCACTGATATTACATAATCTGGGATCAAAGGACTGAGACTATTTTCCTACTTGGGAACAATATAGAACCTAGAAAATGCTTGTTTACTTAAATGGTGTTCATTATTTGCTTCTGAAAATGAGAAAAAGAACAGACACTTTTAAAATTGTCAATCTGAAAAGGGAGAAAAGATTAATATACAAAACAATAGAATTTTAATCTTTATCATTTTATGAATAAAAACATTTAGTATGAGCAATTTCACCCATTACTTGAATAAAATTATTTCCAGCGCTATATAAAATACAGTTTCTAATTGGACAGATATGACATTTTGGTGACCAAATCTTGTATGACATGAAATAGGTAAGATTTGAGTTTGAACTTTTCAAGAGTACAACAAGGTGTATTTCAAGTATATTTGTATATCTGATAAGAATTAGCAATGTGATCCTTGAAAATAATTTAAAAACAATGTTGGACTTAGCTATCTTATTATTTTATACATCCTGAATTCTATAAGTTTCTTTTTTCAAAATAATTGTTCATTGAATTCCCCAATGGTTGTAACTTTATTTTATGTTATATCACTTTAAATCTCTTATTATACTATCAAACTGAATAAACATATATAACTTTTTTGTTACAATGTGTTGACTCAAATGAAGTTTTCCTTAATATCATCTATACCTAGACTTTTTTTAATATAAATTTATTTGCTTTAACTGGAAGCTAATTACTTTACAATATTGTATTGGTTTTGCCATACATCAACATGAATCCACCACGGGTGCACATGTGTTCCCCATCCTGAACCCCCCTCCCACCTCCTTCCCCATACCATCCCTCTGGGTCATCCAGTGAACCAGCCCCGAGCATCCTGTATCATGCATCGAACCTGGACTGGCAATTCGTTTCACATATGATATTATACATGTTTCAATGCCATTCTCCCAAATCATCCCACCGTTGCCCTCTCCCATAGAGTCCAAAAGACTGTTCTAGACATCTGTGTCTCTTTTGCTGTCTCGTATACAGGCTTATTGTTACCATCTTTCTAAATTCCATATATATGCCTTAGTATACAGTATTGGTGTTTTTCGTTCTGGCTTACTTCACTCTGTATAATATGCTCTAGTGTCATCCACCTCATTAGAACTGATTCAAATGTATTCTTTTTAATGGCTGAGTAATACTCCATTGAGTATATGTACCACAGCTTTCTTATCCATTCATCTGCGGATGGACATCTAGTTGCTTCCATGTCCTGGTTATCATAAACAGTGCTGCGATGAACATTGGGGTACACGTGTCTCTTTCAATTCTGGTTTCCTCAGTGTGTATGCCCAGCAGTGGGATTGCTGGGTCATATGGCAGTTCTATTTCCAGTTTTTTAAGGAATCTCCACACTGTTCTCCGAGAAGGCAATGGCAACCCACTCCGGCACTTTTGCCTGGAAAAATCCCATGGATGGAGGAACCTGGTAGGGTGCAGTCCATAGGGTTGCTAAGAGTCAGACACGACTGAGCTACTTCACTTTCACTTTTCACGTTCATGCATTGGAGGAGGAAATGGCAACCCACTCCAGTGTTCTTGCCTGGAGAACCCCAGGGACAGGGGAGCCTGGTGGGCTGCCGTCTATAGGGTCGCACAGAGTCGGACATGACTGAAGCGACTTAGCAGCAGCAGCAGCAGCAGCACACTGCTCTCCATAGTAGCTGTACTACTTTGCATTCCCACCAACAGTGTAAGAGGGTTCCCTTTTCTCCACACCCTCTCCAGCATTTATTGCTTGTAGGCTTTTGGATAGCCGCCGTTCTGACTGGCGTGAAATGGTACCTCATTGTGGTTTTGATTTGTATTTCTCTGATAATGAGTGATGTTGAGCATCTTTTCATGTGTTTGTTAGCCATCTGTATGTCTTCTTTGGAGAAATGTCTATTTAGTTCTTTGGCCCATTTTTTGATTGGGTCATTTATTTTTCTGGAGTTGAGCTGTAGGAGTTGCTTGTATACTTTTGAGATTAGTTGTTTGTCAGTTGCTTCATTTGCTATTATTTTCTCCCATTCTGACTTTTCACCTTGCTAATAGTTTCCTTTGTTGTGCCGAAGGTTTTAAGTTTAATTAAGTCCCATTTGTTTATTTTGCTTTTATTTCCAATATTCTGGGAGGTGGGTCATAGAGGATCCTGCTGTGATGTATGTCGGAGAGTGTTTTACCTATGTTCTCCTCTAGGAGTTTTATAGTTTCTGGTCTTACATTGAGATCTTTAATCCATTTTGAGTTTATTTTTGTGTATGGTGTTAGAAAGTGGTCTAGTTTCATTCTTTTACAAGTGGTTGACCAGTTTTCCCCGCACCACTTGTTAAAGAGATTGTCTTTAATCCATTGTATATTCTTGCCTCCTTTGTCAAAGATAAGGTGTCCATATGTGCGTGGATTTATCTCTGGGCTTTCTATTTTGTTCCATTGATCTATATTTCTGTCTTTGTGCCAGTACCATACTGTCTTGATAACTGTGGCTTTGTAATAGAGCCTGAAGTCAGGTAGGTTGATTCCTCCAGTTCCATTCTTCTTTCTCAAGACAGCTTTGGCTATTCGAGGTTTTTTGTATTTCCATACAAATTGTGAAATTACTTGTTCTAGCTCTGTGAAGAATACCATTTGTAGCTTGATAGGGATTGCATTGAATCTATAAATTGCTTTAGGTAGTATACTCATTTTCACTATATTGATTCTTCCAATCCATGAACATGGTATATTTCTCCATCTATTAGTGTCCTCTTTGATTTCTTTCACTGGTGTTTTATAGTTTTCTATATAGGTCTTTAGTTTCTTTAGGTAGATATATTCCTAAGTATTTTATTCTTTCCGTTGCAATGGTGAATGGAATTGTTTCCTTAATTTCTCTTTCTGTTTTCTCATTGTTAGTGTATAGGAATGCAAGGGATTTCTCTGTGTTGATTTTATATCCTGCAACTTTACTATAATCATTGATTAGCTCTAGTAATTTTCTGGTGGAGTCTTTAGGGTTTTCTATGTAGAGGATCATGTCACCTGCAAATAGTGAGAGTTTTACTTCTTCTTTTCCAATTTGGATTCCTTTTATTTCTTTTTCTGCTCTGATTGCTGTGGCCAAAACTTCCAAAACTATGTTGAATAGTAGTGGTGAAAGTGGGCACCCTTGTCTTGTTCCTGACTTTAGAGGAAATGCTTTCAATTTTTCACCATTGAGGATAATGTTTGCTGTGGGTTTGTCATATATAGCTTTTATTATGTTGAGATATGTTCCTTCTATTCCTGCTTTCTGGAGAGTTTTTATCATAAATGGATGTTGAATTTTGTCAAAGGCTTTCTCTGCATCTATTGAGATAATCATATGGTTTTTATTTTTCAATATGTTAATGTGGTGTATTACATTGATTGATTTGCGGATATTGAAGAATCCTTGCATCCCTGGGATAAAGCCCACTTGGTCATGGTGTATGATCTTTTTAATGTGTTGTTGGATTCTGATTGTTAGAATTTTGTTAAGGATTTTTGCATCTATGTTCATCAGTGATATTGGCCTGTAGTTTTCTTTTTTTGTGGGATCTTTGTCAGGTTTTGGTATTAGGGTGATGGTGGCCTCATAGAATGAGTTTGGAAGTTTACCTTCCTCTGCAATTTTCTGGAAGACTTTGAGCAGGATAGGTGTTAGCTCTTCTCTAAATTTTTGGTAGAATTCAGCCGTGAAGCCATCTGGACCTGGGCTTTTGTTTGCTGGAAGATTTTTTATTACAGTTTCAATTTCCGTGCTTGTGATATACCCATCATTTTAAATAGGCATTAATTTTCCAAATACATGGGCCTTTTAAAGAATCTTTGGTAATGAATTCTCATTTTGATATTAATTTCTCATTTAAATGCTTTCTTCTCTGCAATCACTCTCTGTGTTTTTTCAGTATTCCAACTTTATTCAGGCTTTCAATGACTAAGTCAAAGATTTTTCTTGGTAAATGTCACACTGGACTTGAAAATATGTGGGTTATTTTCAAATATCTTTTTTTCTTTTACTTTTTTTAAAATTAATTTTTTATTCGAGGATAATTGCTTGAAGAATTTTGTTTTCTGTAAAACTTCAACATCAATCAGAAATTGGTATACATATATCTGCTCCCTTTAGAACCTCCCTCCCATCTCTCTCCCCATTCCACCCCTTTAGGTTGATACAGAGCCCTTGTTTGAGTTTTCTGAGCCATACAGCAAACTCCCATTGGCTGTTTATTTTACATATGGTAATGTAAGTTTCCAAGTTACTCTTTCCATGCATCTCACCCTCTCCTCCCATTTCCCCATGTCCATAAGTCTATTGTCTATATCTGTTTCTCCATTATTACACTGTAAATAAATTTTCAGTAACATATTTCTAAATTCTGTATATATGCGTTAGAATATGATATTTATCTTTCTCTATCTGACTTCATTCACTGTATAATAGGTTCTAGGTTCATCCACCTCATTAAAACTGACTCAAATGCTCTTCTTTTTATGGCTGAGCAATATTCCATTGTGTGTATGTACCACTACTTATTTATGCATTCATCAGTCGATGGACATCTAGGTTGCTTCCACGTTCAAGCTATTGTAAATAGTGCTGCAATGAACAATGGGATGCATGTGGCTCTTTCAATTTTGGATTCCTCAGGGTATATGTCTAGGAGTGGAATTGCTGGGTCATATGCTGATTTTATTCCTGGTTTTTTAAGGGCTCTCCATACCGACTTCCATAGTAGCTGTATCAATTTACATTCCCACCAAGAGTGCAAGTTCAGTTCAGTTCAGTCACCCAGTCATGTCTGACTCTGCAACACCGTGGACTGAAGCATGCCGGGCCACCCTGTCCATCACCAGCTCCTGGAGTTTACTCAAGCTTATGTCCATTGAGTTGGTGGTGCCATCCAACCATCTCATCCTCTGTCATCCACTTCTCATCCTGCCTTCAATCTTTGCCAGCATCAGGGTCTTTTCCAATAAGTCAGTTCTTCACATCAGGTGACCAAAGTCTTGGAGTTTCAGCTTCAACATCAGTCCTTCCAATGAATATCCAGGACTGATTTCCTTTAGAATGGACTGGTTGGATCTCCTTGCAGTCCAAGGGACTCTCAAGAGTCTTCTCCAACAACACAGTTCAAAACCATTAATTCTTCGGTGCTCAGCTTTCTTTATAGTCCAACTCTCACATCCATACATGACTACTAGAAAAACCATAGCCTTGACTAGATGGACCTTTGTCAGCAAAGTAGTGTCTGTCCTTTTTAATATGTTAAGTTGGTCATAACTTTTCTTCCAAGGAGTAAGCGTCTTTTAATTTCATGGCTGCAGTCACCATCTGCAGTGATTTTGGAGCCCAGAAAAATAAAGTCTGCCATTGTTTCCCCATCTATTTGCCATGAAGTGGTGGGACCAGATGCCATGATCTTACCTTTAAGCCAAATTTTTCACTCTCCTCTTTCACTTTCGTCAAAAGGCTCTTTAGTTCTTCTTCACTTTCTTTCACTTTCACACTTTCACAATGGTGTGATCACTGACCTAGAGCCAGACATCCTGGAATGTGAAGTCAACTGGGCTTTAGAAAGCATCACTACAAACAAAGCTAGTGGAGGTGATAGAATTCCAGTTGAGCTATTCCAAATCCTGAAAGATGATGCTGTGAAAGTGCTGCACTCAATATGCCAGCAAATTTGGAAAACTCAGCAGTGGCCACAGGACTGGAAAAGGTCAGTTTTAATTCCAGTCCCAAAGAATGCTCAAACTACCACACAATTTCACTCATCTCACACGCTAGTAAAGTAATGCTCAAAATTCTCCCAGCCAGGCTTCAGCAATATGTGAACCGTGAATTTCCTGATGTTCAAGCTGGTTTTAGAAAAGGCAGAGAAACCAAAGATCAAATTGCAAACATCTGCTGGATCATAGAAAAAGCAAGAGAGTTCCAGAAAAACATTTATTTCTGCTTTATTGACTATGCCAAAGCCTTTGACTGTGTAGATCACAATAAACTGTGGAAAATTCTGAAAGAGATGGGAATACCAGACCATCTGATCTGCCTCTTGAGAAATCTGTATGCAGGTCAGGAAGCAACAGTTAGAAATGGACATGGAACAACAGACTGGTTCTAAATAGGAAAAGGAGTTCGTCAAGGCTGTATATTGTCACCCTGTTTATTTAACTTATATGCAGAGTACATCATGAGAAACACTGGACTGGAAGAAACACAAGCTGGAATCAAGATTGCTGGGAGACATATCAATAACATCTGATATGCAGATGACACCACCCTTATGGCAGAAACTGAAGAGCAACTAAAAAGCCTCTTGATGAAAGTGAAAGTGGAGAGTGAAAAAGTTGGCTTGAAGCTCAACATTCAGAAAACAAAGATCATGACATCCGGTCCCATCACTTCATGGCAAATAGATAGGCAAACAGTGGAAACAGTGTCAGACTTTATTTTTCTGGGCTCCAAAATCACTGCAGATGGTGACTGCAGCCATGAAATTAAAAGACGCTTACTCCTTGTAAGGAAAGTTATGACCAACCTAGATAGCATATTCAAAAGCAGAGACATTACTTTGCCAACAAAGGTTCGTCTAGTCAAGGCTATGGTTTTTCCAGTGGTCATGTATGGATGTGAGAGTTGGACTGTGAAGAAGGCTGAGCACCAAAGAATTGATGCTTTTGAACTGTGGTGTTGGAGAAGACTCTTGAGAGTCTCTAGGACTGCAAGGAGATCCAACCAGTGCATTCTGAAGGAGATCAGCCCCGGGATTTCTTTGGAAGGAATGATGCTAAAGCTGAAACTCCAGTACTTTGGCCATCTGATGGGAAGAGTTGACTCATTGGAAAAGACTCTGATGCTGGGAGGGATTGGGGGCAGGAGGAGAAGGGGACGACAGAGGATGAGATGGCTGGATGGCATCACTGACTCGAAGGACGTGAGTCTCAGTGAACTACGGGAGTTGGTGATGGACAGGGAGGCCTGGCGTGCTGAGATTCATGGGGTCGCAAAGAGTCGGACACGACTGAGCGACTGATCTGATCTGATCTGTTCACTTTCTTCCATAAAGAGTGCAAGAGTGTTCCCTTTTCTCCACACCCTCTCCAGCTTTTATTGTTTATAGACTTTTTATGATGACTATTCTGACTGGTGTGAGGTGATATCTCATTGTAGTTTTGATTTGCATTTCTCTAATAATGACCAATATTGAGCATCTTTTCATGTGTTTGTTACCCATCTGTATTTCTTCTTTGGAGAAATGTCTGTTTAGGTCTTTTTCCCACTTTTTGTTTGGTTTCTTTGTTTTTCTGGTATTGAGTTCTATGAGCTGCTTTTATATTTTGGAAATTAATCCTTGTTAGTTGTTTCATTTGCTATTATTTTCTCCCATTCTGAGGATTGTCTTTTCACCTTGTTTATAGTTTCCCTTGCTGTGCAAAAGTTTTAAAGTTTAGCCAGGTCCCACTTATTTACTTTTGTTTTTATTTCTGTTACTCTGAGTGGTGGGTCACAAAGGATCTTCTTATCCATTCATCTGCTGATGGGCATCTAGATTGCTTCCATGTCCTGGCTATTATAAACAGTGCTGCGATGAACATTGGGGTACACGTGTCTCTTTCCCTTCTGGTTTCCTCAGTCTGTATGCCCAGCAGTGTGATTGCTGGATCATAAGGCAGTTCTATTTCCAGTTTTTTAAGGAATCTCCACACTGTTCTCCATAGTGGCTGTACTAGTTTGCATTCACACCAACAGTGTAAGAGGGTTCCCTTTTCTCCACACCCTCTCCAGCATTTATTGCTTGTAGACTTTTGGATAGCAGCCATTCTGACTGGCGTGAAATGGTACCTCATAGTGGTTTTGATTTGCATTTCTCTGATAATGAGTGATATTGAGCATCTTTTCATGTGTTTGCTAGCCATCTGTATGTCTTCTTTGGAGAAATGTCTATTTAGCTCTTTGGCCCATTTTTTGATTGGGTCATTTATTTTTCTGGAATTGAGCTGTAGGAGTTGCTTGTATATTTTTGAGATTAGTTGTTTGTCAGTTGCTTCATTTGCTATTATTTTCTCCCATTCTGAAGGCTGACTTTTCACCTGCTTATAGTTTCCTTTGTTGTGCCAAAGGTTTTAAGTTTAATTAGGTCCCATTTGTTTATTTTTGCTTTTATTTCCAATATTCTGGGAGGCGGGTCATAGAGGATCCTGCTGTGATGTATGTCGGAGAGTGTTTTGCATATGTTCTCCTCTAGGAGTTTTATAGTTTCTGGTCTTACATTGAGATCTTTAATCCATTTTGAGTTTATTTTTGTGTATGGTGTTAGAAAGTGGTCTAGTTTCATTCTTTTACAAGTGGTTGACCAGTTTTCCCCGCACCACTTGTTAAAGAGATTGTCTTTAATCCATTGTATATTCTTGCCTCCTTTGTCAAAGATAAGGTTTCCATATGTGTGTGGATACAGAAAGGACACCCCAAACTCAGCAATTTAAACAAGATGAAGAGACAGAGGAATACCCAGCAGATAAAGGAACAGGATAAATGCCCACCAAACCAAACAAAAGAGGAAGAGATAGGGAATCTACCTGATAAAGAATTCCGAATAATGATAGTGAAATTGATCCAAAATCTTGAAATCAAAATGGAATCACAGATAAATAGCCTGGAGACAAGGATTGAGAAGATGCAAGAAAGGTTTAACAAGGACCTAGAAGAAATAAAAAAGAGTCAATATATAATGAATAATGCAATAAATGAAATCAAAAACACTCTGGAGGCAACAAATAGAATAACAGAGGCAGAAGATAGGATTAGTGAATTAGAAGATAGAATGGTAGAAATAAATGAATCAGAGAGGAAAAACAAAAAACGAAATAAAAGAAATGAGGACAATCTCAGAGACCTCCAGGACAATATTAAACGCTACAACATTCGAATCATAGGGGTCCCAGAAGAAGAAGACAAAAAGAAAGACCATGAGAAAATACTTGAGATAATAGTTGAAAACTTCCCTAAAATGGGGAAGGAAATAATCACTCAAGCCCAAGAAACCCGGAGAGTCCCAAACAGGATAAACCCAAGGAGAAACACCCCAAGACACATATTAATCAAATTAACAAAGATCAAACACAAAGAAAAAATATTACAAGCAGCAAGGGAAAAACAACAAATAACACACAAGGGAATTCCCATAAGGATAACAGCTGATCTTTCAATAGAAACTCTTCAAGCCAGGAGGGAATGGCAAGACATACTTAAAGTGATGAAAGAAAATAACCTACAGCCTAGATTATTGTACCCAGCAAGGATCTCATTCAAATATGAAGGAGAAACCAAAAGCTTTACAGACAAGCAAAAGATGAGAGAATTCAGCACCACCAAACCAGCTCTCTAACAAATACTAAAGGATATTCTCTAGACAGGAAACACAAAAATGGTGTATAAATTTGAACCCAAAACAATAAAGTAAATGGCAATGGGATCATATTTATCAATAATTATCTTAAACGTAAATGGGTTGAATGCCCCAACCAAAAGACAAAGACTGGCTGAATGGATACAATAACAAGACCCCTACATATGCTGTCTACAAGAGCCCCACCTCAAAACAGGGGACACATACAGACTGAAAGTGAAGGGCTGGAAAAAATTTTCCAAGCAAATACGGACCAAAAGAAAGCAGGAGTAGCAATACTCATATCAGATAAAATAGACTTTAAAACAAAGGCTGTGAAAAGAGACAAAGACGGTCACTACATAATGATCAAAGGATCAACCCAAGAAGATATAACAATTATAAATATATATGCACCCAACACAGGAGCACTGCAATATGTAAGACAAATGCTAACAAGTATGAAAGGAGAAATTAACAATAACACAATAATAGTGGGAGACTTTAATACCCCACTCACACCTTTGGATAGATCAACTAGACAGAAAATTAACAAGGAAACACAAACTTTAAACGATACAATAGACCAGTTAGACCTAATTGATATCTATATAGGTCCTATAAAAGTCCTATCTTATAGGACATTTCATCCCAAAACAATGAATTTCACCTTTTTCTCAAGCGCACATGGAACCTTCTCCAGGATAGATCACATCCTGGGCCATAAATCTAGCCTTGGTAAATTCAAAAAAAAAAAAATTGAAATCATTCCAAGCATCTTTTCTGACCACAATGCAGCAAGATTAGATCTCAATTACAGGAGAAAAACTATTAAAAATTCCAACATATGGAGGCTGAACAACACGCTGCTGAATAACCAACAAATTACAGAAGAAATCAAAAAAGAAATCAAAATTTGCATAGAAACGAATGAAAAATGAAAACACAACAACCCAAAACCTGTGGGACACAGTAAAAGCAGTCCTAAGGGGAAAGTTCATAGCAATACAGGCATACCTCAAGAAACAAGAAAAAAGTCAAATAAATAACCTAACTCTACACCTAAAGCAACTAGAAAAGGAAGAAACAAGCATCCTTTTTGAGACTCTACATTGTTCAGAAACATGCTGTGTGAATCTTGAAATCCGAGTCTCTTGACTAAAGCTGTATTATCTGACTTGGAATGCAAGATAGTTGTAGACTGAAAGCTAGTTGAAAAATACTTTGGTTTTATATGTATACTGTACTCAGTTCAACAATTTCTTTAGTCTAACCCTTGAGTTTTCTGAAAGAAACAGCTGCTTGGAATTCCATGTAAGGAAGTTATCTTAGAGTAGATTTAACCTGAGGTTAGTTAGAGGTATAGTATTAACTAGTCACAGAACTCTCTGCTCAAAGCAGAATTCACAAAGAAGGATCTAGTGTGTAATATTTGAGTCTCTACACAGTTCAGAAGCATGTTGTGAGTGAATTTTGAAACTCGATCCTCTTGGTTAAAGCTGTGTTTTCTGCCTCAGAAAAGTATTTAGTTGTAGGCTGAATTCTAGTGGAAAAACACTGGTTACTTTTGTTGTGTTCAGTTTAACAACTTCTTTAGTCTAACTGTTGAATTTTCTGAAAGAAACAGATTGCTTGGAAACTTTTGTTAGGATGTTATTGCAGCATAAGTTTTCACCTAACCAGGTCAGTTATAGGTATTGTACTAACTAATCACAGAACTCTCTGGTCACACAGTGTTCATGAAGAAGGTTCCAGTACATCCTGTTAGAGTCTCTACATTGTTCAGAAATATGCTGTGTATGAAACATGAAATCTGAGGCTCTTTGCTAAAGTTGTATTATCTACCTTGAAAAGCCAGTTAGTAGTAGACAGAAAGCCAGTTGAAAAACACTTTGGTTACTTTTTTGCATTCAGTTCAACATCCTTATTCTAATCCTTGAGTTTTCTGAAACAAACAGGCTGCTTGGAAATCCTTGTTTGAAGGTTATCGCCGAGGACATTTTCACCTAATGGCGAAATACATCTCTTGGATAAAGGTGTATTTTCTGCCTCAGAAAGCTAGTTAGTTGTAGACAGAAAGCTAGTTGCAAAGCACTTTAGTTACATTTGTTGTATTCAACTTAGCAACTTTCTTAAGCTAACCTGTGAGTTTTCTAAAAGAAACAAGCTGTTTCTAACTCGTTGGATTAGGAGGTCATCTCAGTACATTTTCACATAACCAGGTTAGTACTAACTATTCACAGAACTCTTTGCTCAAGGCAGTGTTCACAGATAAGGATCTAGTTGCCCTGTGTGAGTCTCTACATTCTTCAGAAACATGCTGTATTTGAATCTTGAAATTCTAGCCTCTGGCTAAAGCTCTATTATCTGCCTCAGAAAGCTAGTTAGTTGTAGACTGATAGCTAGTTTAAAAATACTTTGGGGACTTTTGTTGTATTCAGTTCTAAAATGTCCTTAGTCTAACAGTTGAATTTTCTGAAAGAAACAGGCTGTTTGGAACTCCTTATTAGCAGATCATCTCAACATTCATTTTCACCTAAACAAGTCAGTTATAGGTATAGTATCAACTAGTCACAAAAGCCCTCTATTTAAACCCATGAAGAAGAATCCAGTGCATCCAGTTTGAGTCCCTACACTGTTCAAAAACATGCTGTTGTGAATTTTAAAATCCCAACCTCTTGGCTAAAACTGTATTTTCTGACTTGGTAAAATATTTAGTTGTAGACTGAAAGCTAGTGGAAAATCACTTTGGTTACTTTTGTTGTATTCAATTCAGCAACTTCCTTAGTCTTAACTTGAGTTAAAAAAAAAAAAAAAAAAAAAAGACAGGCTGCTTGGAACTACTTGTTAGGAGTCCATCTCAGAGTACATTTCCCCTACCATGTTAGTTATCAGTTCAGTTCAGTTCAGTCGCTCAGTCGTGTCCGACTCTTTGCAATCCCATGAATTGCAGAACGCCAGGCCTCCCTGTCCACCATGAACTCCTGGAGTTCACCCAGACTCACGTCCATCGAGTCAGTGATGCCATCCAGCCATCTTATCCTCCGTCGTCCCCTTCTTCTCCTGCCCCCAATCCCTCCCAGCATCAGAGTCTTTTCCAATGAGTCAATGTGGGGAGCTGCCCGTGAGAATGGGGTCCTTTGTCCGAAGGACACAGCTCTGGGAGCTGCCTCAGTCCTTGAGGGTTTGCTTGCAAACATAGCTCTCTGTCCCACCACCCCAGAGATTAGGCACTTATTTACTGCAGGCACCTGGAGTCCTGTGCAAACTTCTCACACACAGAGAAATGTTATCTGGTGTAAGAAATAATAACAGGGTGCCATTCCCATGCTCTCAAGATTTCTTGTGACTGTTTGTAAGATGTGTAGATCAAACAAAGAGAATGTTAACTGTCTTGTCTTTCTCACGCTCTTCTGTATAAATATGAGATGCTGAATAAAGTTGGTGTCAGACTGCGTCCCTTCGTGGAGACGTGTCTGAACCTCTCTACCCCATCTTTGTTGTAGATTTCTCTTGCTTTAGTTTCTTTTCTCAGCCCCGCTGTGCACGTTCTCGGGACCTGATCGACTTTGCCGGCTGGCACCAGCAGGTGGCACCCGAAACAGGGACTCAGGAATCAGAGCGCGACGAAGGCCACTGCCCACCAAGATTGAGGTAAGAAACAAGGAATTTCTAATTAATTAAAGTAAAGGGCAGGGAGTCTTATTGTCGAGAGTAATAAATCATGGGACAAGGCAATAGCCGCCAGTTATTTGTACATATGTTGAAAACTATGTTAAAAGGTAGGGGAATTCATGTAAATAAGTTACAGCTAGAGAAGTTTTTACTTTTTATAGAAGAGGTTTGTCCCTGGTTTCCAGAGGAAGGAACAGTTAGTCTGGAAACTTGGAAAAAAGTAGGAAAACAATTGCAGACATATTATTCCTTACATGGTCCCAATCGTGTTCCTGTGGATGCTTTTTCTTTGTGGACTCTCATAAGAGACTGTCTGGATCCTGAACATGAGGGACATAAAATTCAAACGGCTCTCAGGGATTCCACAGGACCCGAAGTTGCAGAGCCTTCCACCCCTCCGCCTGAGCCACTTTATGCTGTGCCTGAGGGAACAGCTTGTAAGGCTGGAGGGAGTGATGATGTGTTAAGCTCTGATGAACAGGAAGAGTTAAATGAACAAGCGGCTAAGTACCATAGAGAGGATATGCCTTGGGAAATGATGGTTAACATGTAATCCCCCTCAGGAAAAGGGGAATTAAAGCATTCAGGGCTTTCTGAAGAACAGCTGGAGAATTTAATTCAGAAGATTGTTATAGCAGTAAAGAAGGATGCACAGGGAGACTCCCACTCCAGTCAGCCTGTGCCTCCAGCATGTCCTCCCTCGGTTCTTGCTGGACTGATCCACCTCCGCCTTTTGTAGAACCGCGAGAGCTTATATCTATCCCTGCTTCTTTGCCCAGTGAAAACATAAAAATTAGAAGTGAGATATTATTATCTCCTCTTCAACAAGCGATTAAGCGAGCTAATGAAGAAGGAGAACATATTCCCGGGTTTTCAGGAATCTATCCAGTGTTTGAAAATGCTCAACAGCAGAGGTATTATCAACTGCTGCCCTTTAAGCAACTAAAAGAGTTAAAAATGGCTTGTGCACAATACGGCCCAACTGCGCCGTTTACTCAGGCTATTATAGAGGCTTTAGGAAATCAAAATCTGCCACCTAATGATTGGAAACAGGTTGCTCGGGCTTGTTTATCTGGAGGAGATTATTTACTATGGAAATCTGAATTTGCTGAGCAGTGTGGGATCACAGCTGATATCAATCGGTGACAGGGACTGAACACCACTTATGAAATGATGGTGGGAGAGGGAGATTATCGAGACACTAATAGTCAACTTAATTATTTGCCTGGAGCCTACCCTCAGATTAGTGCTGCGGCTTTATGAGCATGGAAAAAGCTTCCAAATTCTGATAAAAAGACTGAAGATTTATCTAAAATTCTCCAGGGGCCAGATGAACCATATCAGGATTTTGTCGCCCGCCTGCTTGAGGTAATTGGTAAAGTGATAGGGGATGAGCAGGCAGGAATGGTGTTGGCTAAACAGCTTGCTTATGAAAATGCCAATTCAGCTTGTCAAGCTGCCTTGAGACCTTACAGAAAAAAGGGAGGCTTATCCAATTATGTACAGATTTGTGCCGATATCAGCCCTTCGTACGTTCAAGGCATAACTTTGGCCACAGCATTACAAAGAAAGACAGTCAAAGAAGTACTATATCAGCAACAAAAGCGAGATAAGGGATAAAATTTTACAATTTGCTCACTATCACCAATTTCTCTTCCCAAAAATCGTTGTTTCTCAGCCCCTTGCTGACACCCTAACTGTATTTACTGATGGCTCTTCTAATGGAATAGCTAGTTTGATTATACTGGACAATACTGCCGCCTGGTGTACTAATTATAAGTCTGCTCAAGAAGTAGAACTATTTGCTGTTTTTCAGGCTCTATTACATATTTCTGCTCCATTTAATTTATATTCAGACAGTCAATATATCATAAAAGCCTTAAACACTATTGAGACTGTTCCATTTATTGGTACTCTGAATTCTACTATCCAAACTCTTTTTCGTGATATACAACATTTAATTTGTTCCAGAGTTAATAAATGCTATTTTGGTCATATTCGTGCTCACTCTGGACTTCCTGGACCTTTAGCACGAGGCAATGCTTTGGCTGACGAAGCTACACGTATGATATTTCCTTCATTGGAACAAATGGAAAAACCTTCTCACAGCTTACACCATCAAAACAGCAATAGCTTGAGACTTCAATTTGGCATTACTCGAGAAGCTGCCAGACAGATTGTTAAGCAATGTCAAACATGTCCTCAATTTTTTAGCGTCCCCCTTTATGGAGTTAATCCCCAAAAATTGTTGCCAAATGACATATGGTAAATGGATGTTACCCATATTCCTGAATTTGGTAAACAAAAATTTGTTCACTTTACTATTGACACCTTCTCTGGCTTTTTACATGCCTCTCTACAATCCGGAGAAGCTAGCAAACATTGTATAGCTCATTGCATTAAATGTTTTGCTGTTATGGGAACCCCTAAGACCATAAAAACAGACAATGGTCCAGGATACACTGGAAAAAATTTTCAACTATTTTGTTCACAATTGTCTATCTCACATAAAACAGGTATCCCTTATAATCCTCAAGGTCAAGGAATTATTGAACGGGCACATCAAACTCTCAAACATCAGTTGCAAAAACTAAAGAAGGGGGGATTGTATCCCAATAGCCCCTCCAACTCTCTAAACCACGCTTTATTTGCTCTAAATTTTTTACAATTGGATATAAGTGGCCGTTCAGCAGCACAGCGATTTTGGAACTTTGATGCACAAACAATAAGACCTAAAGTCCTTTGGAAAGACCCACTTGTGGGAAAATGGTATGGACCAGATCCTGTACTAATCTGGGGACAAGGGCATGTTTGTGTTTTCCCACAGGATGCCGAAGCACCGCGCTGGCTGCCGGAAAGGTTGGTACGCACAGCGGAGACGATCTCTAGTAAACTAGATGAGGAGATTGATGATTCAAGAGCATGATGAATTACCATCTCGGCAACAACTTCAGGCATTGATGCAAGAGGCACATAATCATGTTGCTGTACAGGGTGATCCAATATCGCCTTTAAGCTTCCTGATAACCTTATTAATTATCTTAAATCAGATTAATACTGCACATTCTAAAAAATATTCAAATGCTTACTGGGCTTATTTTCCCGATCCTCCCCTTCTCCATACGGTGGGCTGGGAGGATCAGTCCATCCCCATTATAACTGTTTTATTTCTTGCACCTTGTTTAATTAAAAAACTGATTGATGATCTATGGATGATAAAGGCTTCCATCTATGGAAATGGTCTGCAGTTAAAAGAACATAAGCGTGCGCCTATATAAAAAGAAAGGGGGAGATGCGGGGAGCTGCCCATGAGAACGGGGTCCTTTGTCCAAAGGACACAGCTCTGGGAGCTGCCTCAGTCCTTGAGGGTTTGCTTCAAACATAGCTCTCTGTCCCGCCACCCCAGAGATTAGGCGCTTATTTACTGCAGGCACCTGGAGTCCTGTGCAAACTTCTCACACACAGAGAAATGTTATCTGGTGTAAGAAGTAATAACAGGGTGCCATTCCCATGCTCTCAAGATTTCTTGTGACTTTGTAAGATGTGTAGATCAAACAAAGAAAATGTTAACTGTCTTGTCTTTCTCACGCTCTTCTGTATAAATATGAGATGCTGAATAAAGTTGGTGTCAGACTGCGTTCCTTCGTGGAGACGTGTCTGAACCTCTCAACCCCATCTTTGTTGTAGATTTCTCTTGCTTTATTTTCTTTTCTCAGCCCCGCTGTGCACGTTCTCGGGACCTGATTGACTTTGCCGGCTGGCACCGGCAAGTCAACTCTTCGCATGAGGTGGCCAAAGTACTGGAGTTTCAGCTTTAGCATCATTCCTTCCAAAGAAATCCCAGGGCTGATCTCCTTCAGAATGGACTGGTTGGATCTCCTTGCAGTCGAAGGGACTCTCAAGAGTCTTCTCCAACACCACAGTTCAAAAGCATCAATTCTTCCGTGCTCGGCCTTCTTCACAGTCCAACTCTCACATCCATACATGACCACTGGAAAAACCATAGCCTTGACTACACGAACCTTTGTTTGCAAAGTAATGTCTCTGCTTTTGAATATGCTATCTAGGTTGGTCATAACTTTCCTTACAAGGAGTAAGCGTCTTTTAATTTCATGGCTGCAGTCACCATCTGCAGTGATTTTGGATCCCAAAAAAATAAAATCTGACACTGTTCCCACTATTTCCCCATCTATTTCCCATGAAGTGATGGGACCAGATGCCATGATCTTCGTTTTCTGAATGTTGAGCTTTAAGCCAACTTTTTCACTTTCCACTTTCACTTTCATCAAGAGGCTTTTTAGTTGCTCTTCACTTTCTGCCATAAGGGTGGTGTCATCTGCATATCTGAGGTTATTGATATTTCTCCTGGCAATCTTGATTTCAGCTTGTGCTTCTTCCAGTCCAGCGTTTCTCAGGATGTACTCTGCATATAAGTTAAATAAGCAGGGTGACAATATACAGCCTTGACGTACTCCTTTTCCTATTTGGAACCAGTCTGTTGTTCCATGTCCAGTTCTAACTGTTGCTTCCTGACCTGCATACAAATTTCTCAAGAGGCAGATCAGATGGTCTGGTATTCCTATCTCTTTCAGAATTTTCCACAGTTTCTTGTGATCCACACAGTCAAAGGCTTTGGCATAGTCAATAAAGCAGAAATAGATGTTTTTCTGGAACTCTCTTCCTTTTTCCATGATTCAGCTGATGTTGGCAATTTGATCTCTGGTTCCTCTGCCTTTTCTAAAACCAGCTTGAACATCAGGAAATTCACGGTTCACATATTGCTGAAGCCTGGCTTGGAGAATTTTGAGCTTTACTAGCGTGTGAGATGAGTGCAATTGTGCGGTAGTTTGAGCATTCTTTGGCATTGCCTTTCTTTGGGATTGGAATGAAAACTGACCTTTTCCAGTCCTGTGGCCACTGCTGAGTTTTCCAAATTTGCTGGCATATTGAGTGCAGCACTTTCACAGCATCTTTCAGGATTTGAAATAGCTCAACTGGAATTCTATCACCTCCACTAGCTTTGTTCGTAGTGATGGTTTCTAAGGCCCACTTGACTTCACATTCCAGGATGTCTGGCTCTAGGTCAGTGATCATACCATCGTGATTATCTGGGTCGTGAAGATCTTTTTTGTACAGTTCTTCTGTGGAATCTTGCCATCTCTTCTTAATATCTTCTGCTTCTGTTAGGTCCATATCATTCTGTCCTTTATTGAGCCCATCTTTGCATGAAATGTTCCCTTGGTATCTCTAATTTTCTTGAAGAGATCTCTAGTCTTTTCCATTCTGTTGTTTTCCTCTATTTCTTTGCATTGATTACTGAAGAAGGCTTTCTTATCTCTTCTTGCTAGTCTTTGTAACTCTGCATTCAGATGTTTATATCTTTCCTTTTCTCCTTTTCTTTTCACTTCTCTTCTTTTCACAGCTATTTGTAAGGCCTCCCCAGACAGCCATTTTGCTTTTTTGCATTTCTTTTCCATGGGGATGGTCTTGATCCCTGTCTCCTGTACAATGTCATGAACCTCAGTCGATAGTTCATCAGGCACTCTGTCTATCAGATCTAGGCCCTTAAATCTATTTCTCACTTCCACTGTATAATCATAAGGGATTTGATTTAGGTCATACCTGAATGGTCTAGTGGTTTTCCCTATTTTCTTCAATTTAAGTCTGAATTTGGCAATAAGCAGTTCATGATCTGAGCCACAGTCAGCTCCTGGTCTTGTTTAGAACTAATACCCAAAAAAGATGTCCTTTTCATTATAGGAGACTGGAATGCAAACGTAGGAAGTCAAGAAACACCTGGAGTAACAGGCAAATTTGGCCTTGGAATACGGAATGAAGCAGGGCCAAGACTAATAGAGTTTTGCCAAGAAAATGCACTGGTCATAACAAACACCCTCTTCCAACAACACAAGAGAAGACTCTATACATGGACATCACCAGATGGTCAACACTGAAATCAGACTGATTATATTCTTTGCAGCCAAAGATGGAGAAGCTCTATACAGTCAGCAAAAACAAGACCAGGAGCTGACTGTGGCTCAGATCATGAACTGCTTATTGCCAAATTCATACTTAAATTGAAGAAAGTAGGGAAAACCACTAGACCATAGACTGATAGCTAGTTTTAAAACACTTTGGTTACTTTCTTTGTATTCAGTTCAAATTTCCTTAGTCTAACCATTTAATTTTCTGAAAGAATCAGGCTGCTTGGAATCCTTGTTAGGAGGTTATCTCAGAGCATATTTTCATCAAACAAGGTTAGTTATAGGTATAGGACTAACTAGCCACAGAACTCTCTACTCAAACAAGTGATCACGAAGAAGGATCCAGGGCATCCTGTTTGAGTCTATAAACTGTTCAGAAACACACTGTGTGTGAATCTTGAAATCTGAGCCTCTTGGCTAATGCTGTATTATCTGCCTTAGAAAGCTAGTTAGTTGTAGACTGATAGCTCGTTTAACAACACTTTGGGGACTTTTGTTGTATTCAGTTCAAAACCGTCCTTAGTCTAGCAGTTGAATTTTCTGAAAGAAACAGGCTGTTTGGAACTTCTTGTTAGAGGTCATCTCAGAGTACATTTTCACATAACCAGGTTAGTTTTAGGTTTATTATTTATATACTAGTTTATATACTAGTCACAGAACTCTGCTCAAATCAGTTCTCGTGTTCTGCTTGAGTCTCTACACTATTCAGAAACATGATGCACGTGAATCTTGAAAACTGAGCCTCTTGGCTAATGCTGTATTTTCGGCCTCAGAAACCTAGTCAGTTGTAGACTGAATAGTAGTTGAGAAACACTTTGGTTGCTTTTGCTACTATCTCCTTAGTCTAACACTTAAGTTTTTGGAAAGAAACAGGCTGCTTGGAACTCCTTGTTAGCAGGTCATCTCAGAGTACATTTTCACCTAACCAAGCAATTATAGGTATAGTACTAGGTAGTCACATAACTTTCTGCTCAAACCAGTGATCACGAAAAAGAATCCAGGGCATCTTGTGTCTCTACATTGTTCAGAAACATGCTGTGTGTGAATCTGCAAATCCAAGACCCTTGGCTAAAGATGTATTATCTGCCTCTGGAAGCCAGTTAGTTGTAGACTAAAAGCTAGTTGAAAAACACTTTGGTTACCTTTCTTGTATTCAGTTCAGCAAATTTTTTTTGTTTAACCCCTGAGTTTTCTGAAAGAAACAGGCTGCTCAAAACTCCTTGTTAGGAGGTAATCTCAGAGTACATTTTCACCTAATCAGGTTAGTTATAGGTATTGTACTAACTAGTCACAAAACTCTCTACTCAAACCAATGTTTATGAAGAAGGATCCAGTGTGTCCTGTTTGAATCTGGGATAGATATACCTACGGATCTTAGAGGATCTCCTAGGCAGATAGAAGTTAACTAGCTCTCTGCGGGTACACACTGGTGGCAGAAGACCAAGGGAATATTGAGCAGTGGGAGACCTCTGAGAGATCCCCATTTTACCTATGAGGGCCCCACCCAAGAGCCCTCAGGCCAACCAACCAGCAAGATAGAAACTGAGTCCCACCTATCACTCAACTGAAGACCTAAAGTCATACTGCACTCACAGTTACCTCAGAACAGACCCCTTGACACAGCCCTGTCTACCAGAGGGTCAAGACCCAGCTCCACCAATCAGAAGGCAAGCACTAGTTCCTCCCACCAGGAAGCCAATCACAAGGCAAGCACCAGCCCCTCCCACCAGGAAGCCTACACAAGCTGGTGGGCCAACCTCACCCACCAGGATGCAGACGCCAGAAAGAGAGGAACCACAACCCTGTAGCTTGTGAAAACAGAAATGTAGAAAGGCAAAATAAGATGACAGATAAACATGCTGCAGATGAAGGAACAAGATAAAATTGCAGAACAAGTAAATAAAGAAGGGTTATGCCACCTACTTGAAAAAGAATTCAGGGTAATGATAGTGAAGAGGATCCCAAGATGATTGTCTCAGTAAATGAATGGCAATACAGGTGGAGAAGATAAAAAAAATGTTTAACAAAGAACCAGAAGACTCACAGAACAGATGAACAACACTATAACTGAAATAAAACTGCACTAGAAGGAATCCATTGCAAAATAACTGAGGCAGAAGAACAAATAAGTGATCTGGAAGACAAATTAGAGGAAATCACTGCCACCAAGCAGTATAAAGAAAAAAGAATGAAAAGAAATGAGGACAGTCTCAGACCTCTGGGACAATATCTGACATTCAACAGATGCAACATTTGTTTTATAGGGATCCCAGAAGGAGAAGAGAAAGGGCCTGAGAAAATATTTGAGGAGCTTATAGATGAAAACCTGCCTAATATAAGACAGGAAAAAATCAAGTCCAAGAAGTGCACAGAGTCCCAAACAGAATAAATCCAAGGGGGAACACATTGAAACACATATAATAAACTGGAAAAAATAAAATATGAAGGAAACATATTTTTAAAAAACAGCAAAGGAAAGGCAGCAAATAATATATAAGGGAATCTCCATAAGGTTATCAGGTGATTTTTCAGCAGTAACTCAGCAGGTCAGAAGTGAGGGATATGATATATTTCAAGTGATGAAATGGAAAAACCTACAACCAAGAACATGCTACCCAGAAAGGCTGTCATTCATTTGCTAAAGAAAAAAAGTTTTACAGTCAAACAAAAGGTAAGAGAATACAGCACCACCAAAGCAGCCTTACAGTAAATATTGAAAGAATTTGTTTAGCTGGTGAAAAGAAAGAAGGTACAACTAGAAACACTAAAATCACAAATAGGAAAGCTCACTGGTAAAGGCAGACATACAGTAAAAGTGGGAATTATCCACACAAATATGATAGTGAAACAAGCAACTCTGAGGAGAGTACAAATGCAAGGAGTGAGAAATGCATTTAAAATTAACAGATCAACAACTTAAAACAAGCTTGTATGCTATGTCATACCTCATGGGAACTCCAAACTATAAAACCACAACAGATAAACACACACAAAACAGAAAAAGCAACCCAAATGCAATACTAAAAATAGTCATCAAATCATAAGAGAACAAAAGAAGAAAAGGGAAAAAAAGGACCTACCAAAACAACCCAAAACAATGTAAAAAACGGCAATGGGAACATTGTTGTTGTTCAGTCGCTAAGTCATGTCCGACTCTCTGTGACCCCATGGACTGCAGCACATGAGGTTTCCCTGTCCTCCACTGTCTCCCAGGGTCTGCCCAAATCCATGTCCACTGAGTTGGTTATACCATCCAACCATCTCATCCTCTGCTGCCCTCTTCTTTTGCTTTCAATCTGTCCCAGCATCAGGGCTTTTTCTAATGAGTCAGATCTTTGCATCAGATGGTCAAAGTATTGGAGTTTCAGCTTCAGCCACAGTCCTTCCTATAAATATTCAGTGTCGATTTCCTTTAGGATTGACTGGTTTGATCTCCTTGCAGGCCAAGGGACTCTCAGGAGTCTTTTCCAGCACCACAATTCAAAGGCATCAGTTTTTCAGCTCTAAACTTTTTTATGGTCCAACTGTCACATCCATAAATGACTACTGGAAAAACCATAGCTTTAACTATATGCACTTTTGTCAGCAAACTGATGTCTCTGCTTTTAAATATGCTGTCTAGGTTTGTCATAGCATTTCTTCCAAGGAGCAAGTGTCTTTTAATTTCATGGATGCAGTCACCATCTGCAGTGATTTTGGAGCCCAAGAAAATAAAATCTGTCGCTGCTTCCACTATTTCCTCGGCTATTTGCCATGAAGTGATGGAACCAGATACCATGATCTTAGATTTTTGAGTGTTAAGTTTTAAGCCAGCTTTTCCACTCTCCTCTTTCACCTTCATCAAGAGACTCTTTATCTCCTCTTCACTTTCTGCCATTAGAGTGGTATCTTGTGCCTATCTGAGGTTATTAGATATTTCTCCCAGCACTCTTGATTCCAGCCTGTGAATCATCCAGCTCAGCATTTCTTATGATGTACTCTGCATATCAGTAGTTAACCTTAAATGTAAATGGATTAAGTGCTCCAACCAAAAGGCATGGATGGACCTAGAGATTATTATACTACGTGAAGTAAGTCAGACAGAGAAAGACAAATATCATATGATATCATTTATATGTGGAATGCAATAACCACTGATAAAAAATGTATGTACATATTTACAAACCAGAAACCGACTCACAGATCTCAAAATCAAACTTATAGTTACCAAAGGAGAAAAATGATGGGGGGGGAGTGATCAATTAAGATATTGGGATTGAGGTATACATGCTATTATATATAAAATTATAAAGTAGATAATAAGGACCTTCTGCATAGCATGGAAAAGTATAATATTTCTATAATATCTTGAATTGGAAGAGAATCTGAAGAAGAGGTGACATATGTATATGTATAACTAATTCACTTTGCTGTACACCTAAAACTAATACATTGTTGTAAATCAACTATACTCCAATAATTTTTTTAAAAAAAATAGTGAGGAGTTGAGTACATTGCAGTTTATTTCTGCATGGATTAGGGCCTCAGAGTCAGCATTAGGTTTTATAGGATTAGGGCCTGGGGATTAGTGTTCTAGTGAGGACCTGAGTGTTAGGGCTGGAGTTAATGTTTGGGGTAAGGCCTCATGGCTAGGACCTTAGATTTAACACATTGGGGTTAGCCCTTAGGGTTAGGTGCCTCACAGTACAGGATCTTAAAAGGAATGTACTAGACCCTATTGGCTGATTCATTCTTAAATATGACAAAGGAGAAGAGGACAACAGAGGATGAGATGGTTGGATGGCATCACACCGAATCAACAGACGTGAGATTGAGCAAGCTCTGGGAGTTGGTGAAGGACAGGGAAGCCTGGAGTGCTGCTGTCCACAGGGTCCCAAAGAGTTGGACACAACTGAGCAACTGAACTGCACTGAACTGATGTTGTTAAGAAAAGTAAGATGCACAGAACTGTATACTTTATATTCTATTTTTGTAAGGTACCAGCTTTTTCTATGTGCCATTTATGTTAATACACATACATTCATAGGAGAATATCATTAACATAGGATAATGGCAGGGAGACGAGGGGAAAGATTTTTTTTAACTGTATTTTCAAAGGGGCATTCACCTCTTTTGACTCCACTGGTCTCATAGGGAAAGAATCATGGGTCCTCAAGCTTCCATCTTCTACCTGGCTCCTGTCCACCTTTCCCTATCCAGTCACTTGTCTATGGACTCCTCGATTTACAAGATGGCAAATACAAATGAAATTCTCCCACATTCTTAGGAAAGAGGCAGAGCCTGCCTAATGAGAGAGTTAAAGCTTAGCACCCTTTAAGGAAGAAGTGAACATTTTCCCTCATGTTTTCCTTAAGCCTTTTGCAACTGTGTCTTGCCTGAAAATTGGCCTTTCTTTAGGTCCGGGAGTAATGACTACACAGCACAATGTCTTACTTATGGAAATGCTTTTCTTCGACTCTATGCTAATAATTATAATTGTAACAATCTTGCTTGGGAACCTGTTTCTCGACAACAGAATATTTCACCCAGAAACACATTGCCCGGAACTCATTCTTTCTGGCTAAACTTGTACTGAAGTTATCTCAGGATGTATGCCTTGGGAAAGGGCCTAATGGAACTCTCACAACCTTGAAGTATTCTATCTGTTCTCAGCAGCCAGTTTGAAAAGTATATAATTCCCTGCTTAAAATAGTGAGGTGGGGGTACTCTCCTACTCCCTTCCAGTGCCTTTTGCTGGAGGCTTTCTCTATACTTTTCACTCTAATTAAACTTTGTTACACAAAGCTCTGAGTGACTAAGACCACATCTTTCAGGTCCTGGAGTGAAATTTTCTCCATGAGTACTGGCACTGTTCACCATAAGCTATTACTCTCATGTGAAAGAGAAAAAACAGGCAAAATAGAATACATAATACAATGTTTCTGATAATAAACCTGAGGCCTCTGAGAATCTCACATACAGAAGTCCAGGTATCATCTTCATAGGAGACCATGTCAAAGAGGCAGCAGTGAAGACCCCTAACCCAGGCCAGCACTTGCCTCATCCAGGAGGGCCACTCCATGTTGCCAGGGTCTCTTAAGTTATGTTAGACACTCCCCTTGCACTTAAGGCTATGGAATTTGGCATGCATCCCCTGATTCACCTATCATATCTTGAGGCCCTGAGCTGAGGGAAAGCATCTGATCTCTGCTAAGAGAATGAGGAGTCTTGGCCACAGCCAACCCACTCAGTCCCCTGGTGCTGTCATCACCTGATGCTCAGCATTGGCTATAAGAAACAAATGCTAGGTTTCAATCCTAAGCAACAAGGGTCATATTTTGCCTGCCCAGTGTCTGTCATTCCACAATCAGTGACTCTAACCCAGGACAGACTGCTATGGGAACTCCTCATCCTCCATACCCATGAAGGGGCCCACAGGGATGGTGTAGGGTGGGATCACTTTTCTCTCCACCTAACACTAGGTTCTCCCTTCACCTGATCTTTCCTTGTCCCAATCTAGAACAATCCAGCCTTCCTCTGGTATAGCCTCATAGAGGCCCTTCTGCTCCAGTGTCGGTGTCACGTCTTGCCTCAGCCTTCTGCTCCTCTTTTAGGACTTACCTCTGACTCAGGTCTCAGGCCCCTATTCCCTTAAACAGTTGAAGCTCTGCCCTGGCTTTCACTATTCCAGAATAGTAAACTAAATTGGATTTGATAAAGTTTGTGATTGGGAAGATCAGTGGCTGGAAGTGGGATGGAGAGACAAGTGAAATCTGATGGAAACAGAGGCAAGAGAGAAGTAGTGCGTGTGCAGGACAATGAATTGGTATCTGTCCTCAACCTGTCCCATGTATCTGACTTGAACATTTATGTAGAGAGAAGGGTCAGAGGTTGAAGTTGATGGTGCCACTGAGAAGGGAGTTTTATGATGCTCTGGATACAAATACAGATGCTTCAGTAGCATGATACAGAGTGTGTTCCAGAAGGAGGAAGGGGCACTTCCCCCAAGCTTGGCATGGGAGGTGGAACTGCTTGTAGCTTCTTGAGAAGTGAAAGGTTGAGGAGCCTCCTGAGCCAGCATGTCAGCTGACACACGAACATTCTCGTGACAGCCAAGTGAAGTAGGAGGATTCTCTAAAGCGGGAGAGATGTGATCAACAGAGGAGGAAACTAATCATAATAAGTGATAACATGAACCAAACACATAAGTCAGACACTACAGTTAGCACTTGAGATTGATTATTTTATTTAAGTATCAAAATGACTCTACATGGAATGTGATATTGCACTACAAGAAAAGAGTACAGCTTAGGTATTTGTGTTTGAAGATTGGCACCTATGTAGATGAATCATGATGTCACCATTCTCAAGTCATTTGATTGTTTAAGGTCTTAGTTCCATTATCTGTAAAAAATAAAAATGGTTGTGACTATGTGAAAAAGAATCAATGGAATCATAAACAAAAAGCACTTGATATAACGCTTACTTATGATTATCATTTCATCTGTAAGTAAACAGAGGATCAATATATATATATAATTATATAATATATATAATTATATTTTCTAATTTTATATATTTTATATATTATATATTTTAAAATAATATATCATTTATATAATTATATAATATATAAATAATATATAATTTATATATTAATATAATTTATATAGTATATAATTATAATATAATATATTATATGATTATAATTATTATATATTATATAATTATGTTATACAATTATAATAATATAAAAATAGTTATATAATTAATTTCCTTATTTTAAAAAGACAAGTGTATATAATTTATATTATATAATATATAATTTATATATTATATAATTATTTGTTATATAATTATAATATAATAATATAAAATAATTATATAATTAATTTCCTTATTTTAAAAGACAAGTGTCTAAATTACAAGAAATACTGATACATGGGAATAATTGATGGATATTTGGACTGTGCTAGGACCATTGAGGGGCTTCCCATGTGATGCTAGTGGTAAAGAACCCACCTGCCAATGCAGGAGACATGTGACATGGGTTTGATCCCCGGGTCAGGAAGATCCCCTGGAGGAGGTCATCCCCACTCCAGTATTCTTGCCTGGAGAATCCCATGGACAGAGGATCCTGGCAGGCTATAGTCCACAGGGTCACAAAAAGTTAGACACAACTGAAGCAACTTAGCTCGCACACATGCAGGACCATTGAGAAGAGAATACAACAGTGCAATAAATGTAACTTTTGTTAGAAAAGCTATAATGAGACTAATCTAGGGATGGGGCTTTCGGAAGGGCAGAACAAGGTGGTCACCAAATCCTCTCCTCAAAAAGCAATGTTAAAATCACCAGCTCCATAATAGACAATATTGTCTTACTTTTTCCCACTTATCCTTTCTAATGAAACTAAGTATCTTGGAAATTATTATGTGGACAATAATAAAAGAACTCTGAAGCCTGGAAAAAGAAATCAGACTGACTAGGGATCTCAGGACTTGAAGAATAACACAGGGTTTTCCTGTAGGGTGTTCTCTTTCTTTTTTTTTCTTTGTATTATTATTATTATTATTTGGTCTCACATATACCCAGGACTTGATACAGGGAGATTTGAAACCTGGAACTGTCAGGTATGTAAAAAACAAAACCCACCAACAGTAAAAAGGCTGACCTTTCTGGCCAAAGGATAAGAAACAAGAAGCCAAACAGATTGAATGGAGAGTCCAAACCTGCATCCACAACTGAGTTACCAGCAAGCAGCGTCAACTGCCCACAAAAGCTCCATATACCCACAGCAAAGCCATTGTCTCCCTGACTTCCACCAGTAGCATAAAGAAACACAGGAACAATGGCTTCTGACTCACCTTCTTCCCTGTTCAACAGGTGATGGCCCACAGACACTAGACAACCCAGGAAACACCTTTATGTTCCCACACACAGCACCAGCAGGAATTGACAGAGGCCCCAGAATAATGAAGCAGATCAGAATAGCAGGAATATTTCCAGGGTTCCAGAAGCTAAACTGTCAAGTTCACAAAATAGGTCAACTTACAAGCTAAACCTAAACAGCAAAATGGCCTACTAAGTAGAAGACACCTGTAGTGGATTCATGTTGATGTATGGCAAAACCAATACAATATTGTAAAGTAATTAGCCTCCAATCAAAATAAATAAATTTATATTTAAAAAATAGGAGTATCTAAGCATAATATATCAAGGATATATATATTAATATACCAAAATATCAAGGATACAACAGAAAAACCTTTCCTCATGCCAAAAGCCAGTGAAACCATAAACAGTGAAAAAAAATAATCAACTGACACCAGTACCAAGTTGAATGTTAGAATTGTCACACAAGAATTTTAAATTTCCCATCATGAATACATTTCAATAATCAATCACAAATTCTCTTGAAACAAATGAAAAATTAATATTTAAGCAATAAGATAGAAGTTATAAAAAGGACAAAATGGGAGCAAATGGAAATAATACACCTGAAAACTACATCAGCTAAATTTTTTCAACCTGATAGATGGACTCAATAGAACTGAAGATGACAGGGGATAGAATCAATACACTTGAAAATAAATCAGTAGAAGTTGTGCGATTTTAACAGAGAGAACATAGACAAAAAAGACAGAGCCTTATCAACTTGAGAGACTATAACAAAGGGTCTAGAACTTATATCATCAGAGCCTCAGAAAGAGAGGACACAGTGTGGAACAAGTATCAGAAAAAATAATGGCTGAGAATGTCACAAATTTGTCAAAATACATAAATCAGATTAAAAAAACTGAGCCAATCCAAAAATATTAAAAAATAACAACAAAAAATATCCATATAAATATACAGCATAATTAAACTTCTGAAAAGTAACAAAGATAAAATTTTAAAACAGATAATATCTTGTATTTTGTACAAGATATTGTACAAAAAAAAAAATGCAAATTTGAATGACAGCAGATTTCTCTTCCAAAACAATGAAGGCCAAAGTGGCACAAAATTTTTCAAATGCTGAAAGAAACTCAATGGTGAAAAATTGAAATTTTCTCTTCTAAAGTCAGAAACAAGACAAGGATGCCTACTCTTGCCACATGTATTTAACATAATATTGTAAGTCCTAGCCATAGAAATCAGACAAGAAGTCAGGCAAATTGGAAGGGAAGAAGTAAAATTGTCACTGCAGATGACATGATATTGTATACTGAAAGCACTAAAGTCATCACCAAAATACTATCAGAACTAAAAAATAATTCAGCAAAATTCCAGGTTACATGATTAATACATAGATATCTATTGTTTATCTATACACTGATAACAAAGTATCAGAAAGAGAAAACAAAACAAAAAACCCAATTACAGTTGCATCAAAGGGAATTAAATACATAGGAATGAACTTGGCCAAGGAAATGAAAGACTCATACTTAGAAAACTATAAATTATTGATGAAGTAAATTGAAGATGATACAAATAAGTGGACAGATATCCATATTCATGGATTGGAGGAGTTGCTATTGTTGAAATGACCACACTACTCAAAGCAATCTACAGATCAACTGCAATCCCTATTTAAAAACAAAAACAAAAAAAAACCTCATGACATTTTTCACAGAACTAGAACAAAGAGTCCTAAAATTTGTATGAAAAACACAAAAGACCCCAAATAGCCAATGCTATGGAGCTGCAGGAATCACACTCTCTAACTTCAGACTATATTCCAAAGAGATAGTAATCAAAACAGTATGGTACTGGCACCAAAAGGACACATAGATCAATTGAACAATAGAAAGTCCAAAAATAAAGTCATGCAACTATGGTCAATTGAGCTACAACAAAGGAGGCAAATACATACAATGGGAAGAAGTCTCTTCAATAAGTGATGCTAGGAACACTAAACAGCTACATGTAGAAGAATAAAATTAGAACATTTTCTCACATCACATACAAAAGAAACCCAAAATAGATTAAAGACCTAAACTTAAGATCAGAAATCATAAACCATAGGCAGTACACTCTTTGACATAAATCTTAGCAGTATTTATTAGATCTGCCTCCTCAGGCAAGGGAAACAAAAGCAAAAATAAACAAATGTTTTCTAATTCAAGTTAAAAGTTTTTGCACAATGAAGTAACCCATCATAAAGCATAGACAAACTATTGAATGGGAGAAGATATTTCCAAATGATATGTCTGATAAGTGGTTAATACTTAAAATAACAAAAAATTTTAAATAACAATCTTAAAAAATGAACAGAAGACCTGAATAGGCATTTTCCAAAGAAGACATACAAATAGCCAATTGACACATGAAAAGATGCTCAACATCACCAATAATTAGGGAAATGCAAATCAAAACCACAATGACTCATCATCTCTTATCTGTCAGAAATGCTATCATCAAAAAATTTAACAAATAATGTAGGTAAAGATGTGGAAAATAGGAAATGCTAGCCCACTTTGGTGAGAATTTAAATTGGTAAACCACTAGGGAAAACTGTATGGAGGTTCCTCAAAAAATTAAAAATAGAATGACCATATGATCCAATATTTCCACTCGTGGGTATACATCCAAAACAAAAACACTACTTCGAAAAGATATGTGCACCCCAAAGTTCATAACATCATATTTACAATAGCTAAGATATGGAAGTAATCTAAGTGTCCATAAACAGAGGAAAAGATCAACAAGATACACACATAAAAAGAATAAAATTTTTCCATTTGCACAACATTGATGTACCTGGAGAGTGTTATAATTAATGAAGTAAGACAGAAAGACAAATACTATATGTTTAACTTAAATGTAGAATTTAAAAAGTTAAATAAATACAACAAAATGAAAACAGACATAGATATAGTGGACAAACTATTGGTATAAATACTTTGTCTCTCCAGTGGGGAGACTGTTTGGAGGAGGGGCATAATAAGGAAAAGGAATTAAGAGATATGAACTATCAATACTAGGTTGCTGTTCAATTGCTAAGTCATGTCTGACAAGGATATAATGGAATAAAGGATGTACATGGAATACAACCAATAATTTAAATAGAGTATAATCTGAAAATACTGAATTACTATATTGTACACTTGAAACTTTGTTGCTCAGTCTTGTCTGACTCATTGCAACCCCACAGACTATAGCAGGCCAGGCTTCCCTGTCCTTCAACATCTCATAGAGTTTGCTCAAACTCATATCCATTGAGTTGTTGATGTCATCCAACCATCTCATCCTCTGTTGCCCCCTTCTCCTCCTGCCTTCAATCTTTCCCCGCATTAGGGTCTTTTCCAATGAGTCGGTTCTTCACATCAGGTGGCCAAAGTATTGGAGCTTCAGCTTTAGCATCAGTCTTTCCAACTGATATTCAGGGCTGATTTCCCTTAAAATTGAGTAGTTTGATATCCTTGCTGTCCAAGGGACTCTCAAGAGTGGTCTTCTCCAGCACCACAGTTCAAAAGCATCAATTCTTTGGCACTCAGGCTTCTTTATGGTCCAGCTCTCACATCCGTACATGACTACTAGAAAAACCATAGCTTTGACTGTAGGCACTTTTGTCAGCAAAGTGATGTCTCTCTTTTTTAATATGCTGTCTAGGTTTGTCATAGCTTTTCTTCCAAGGATCAAGCATCTTTTAATTTCATGGCTGCAGTTACCATCCACAGTGATTCTGGAGCCCAATAAAATTAAGTCTGTCATTGTTTTTTTTTCTCTAGCTATTTGCCATGAAGTGATGGGACCAGATGCCATGATCTTAGCTTTTTGAATGTTCAGCTTTAAGCCAGCTTTTTCAGTCTCCATTTTCACCTTTATCAAGAGGCTCTTAAGCTCCTCTTTGCTGTCTGCCATAATGGTGGTGTCATCTTCATATTTGAGGTTATTGATATTTCTCCTGGCAATCTTGATTCCAGCTTGTGCTTCATCTAGCCTGGCATTTCACATGATGAACTCTGCATGTAAGTTAAATAAACAAGGTGACAATATACAGCTTTGATGTACCCCTTTCCCAATTTTGAACTCTTGAAACTAGTATAGCATTATAAATCAACTATACTTCAATGAAAAAGACAAGAGATAACAAGTATTGGTCTAGGATATGGAGAAAAGGGAATCCTTGTACACTGATGGTGGAATTGTAAACTAGTTCATGCGTTATGGAAAACAGTATGAAGGTTCTCCAAAAAAAAAAAATAAAAATAGAGCTACATCTGGGTATATACTCGAAGGAAATGAAAACAAGATTCAAAGAGATATCTGTACTCTGATATTTATTATAGTATAATTCATAATAACCAAGATATGGAAACGATTCACATGCCCATTGCAGGAGGAATGGATAAGGAAGATGTGGTGTATACACAAGGGGACATTTTTTAGTCATGAGTAAGAAGGACACCTTTGCAACAACATGGATGGACCTTGAGGACATTATGCTAAGTAATAAGTCAGACAAGAAAAGACAAATACCGTATGATATCACTTATATGTGTAATCTTAAAAGGCCAAAATCATAAAACCAGAGACTAAAATAGTGGTTACCAAAAGCTAGGGGGTGGTGAGATAGGAGAGATGCTATTTAAGGGTACAAATTTGCAACAAAAAGCTAATAATTTCTAAAATTCTAATGCACAGTATGGTGAATACAGACAATAATATTGTATTACTGTAATCATACTTGACAAGAGACAGATCTTAATAATTCCAACCACTAGAAAGAAATGATAGTTATACATGAAGGAGGTGTTAATTATCACTACAATGGGAATCATATTACTATACATAAATGTATCAAATCAACATTAGGTTTATACCTTAAATTTACATAAGTGAAAGTGAAAATGTTAGCTGCTCAGTTGTGTCCTACTCTTTGTGACCCCATGAACTGTAGCCTGCCAGGCTCCTCTGTGCATGTTATATCAATTACATCATTTAAAAGTTTATTAGAGAGAAGTTTCAAATCCATACCCTAGTCTTTCAATTTAAGAAATAGTTAAAGAAGAGCAAATCAAACCTAAAGGAAGAAGAATGAAAGAAATAGTAAAGATTAGAGCCTAAAATAGAAATAGAAAACAGCAAAATAGACAAAATGAAAAGCACAAAAACTGACTTTTTTTAAAAATAAACACAATTTATACATTTTTAGCCACAGTGAAAGAGAGAAAGGGCAAGAATAAGAGAGAAAGAGATACAGAGAGAAGAAAATGATTAACAAAATTAGGAATTCAAGAAAGGATATCATCTCCGACATTAGAGATACTAGAATTATAAGAAAATAGCACAATTTCATGCCAATAAATTATACAATTTAGATGAAATAGACAAAGTCTCCAGAAAGTCACCAGTTACTGAAACTGACTCAAGAAGAATTAGAAAACCTTAGACCTATAACAAGATATTGAATAAATAATTGAAAAATTTCCCAGAAATAAAAACTTGGGCCCAAATGGCTTCATTGGTGAATCCTCCCAAATATTTTAAGAAGAAATTGTACCAACATTTCTATAAGTAGAGGAAGGAAGCCTTCCCAACTCTGTATGGGCAGTATTTTCTGGTACCAAAATCAGATAAAGACATCACAAGAAAAGAAAATTTCAGATCAACATCACTCACGAATACAGACACAAAAATACTCAAAAAATGTAAACAAATTTTATACCACAAAGACTGGGGTTCACTTTGAAAATTAAAATCAACCAGGTTGTTGCAGGAGCCCAAAATGGAATATAGACAATGACAAGTGAATCTAAATGTGTTACACATAACCTCACTGCACAGTTGCTGAAAGAAGCTAAACCAAGTAGTTTTTAAAAGCAATGTTTGCTTGGATGCTGCAAGGCTATATACAGAAAGAACTGTACATGAATACTTTGGTGAGCTGCTCACAGGGCTGCCAATTGTGAAACTATGTGCATTCTGAACTGAACAAATAAGTAATTAAATTATAATTAAACCAGGTTTCTCTGGAGAAACTGTTGAAGAAGTTGCACATAAGCAAAGGGGAACGTTTCTAAGATGAACCCTGATTGTGCACTACATTAGTTAGCGGTATCAGTATTAACTCTTTTGCACACACACGCATGTGTACACACACACACAGCATACAGAAATAGATACAAGTGTATAAAAGGGAACATACATTTCCAATTCTGTCTGTTGAGAGGACTTAGAAGCAAAGATTCCCTATTAGTCATAACAACACCTGAATGCCCAGATTTTTTTTTTAATTTCTTCTCCAATAAAATGAACCAAAGCTTCTTAGAAGAGTGGTTGACTCCAGAACTGGGGCAGGTAAAATATAAGATAATTCTGGAATACTTTATGGGGCTAAAAGGTAAAGGAATCCTTGGGGAAAGTGGGGAGGGAGATGCAGGCATTTTAAAAGACTCAGGAGCTAATCTGAAAGAACTCATAATGATCAAATCTGGAACAATTTGAGCAATAAAATTAACAGTGATCATATTAGACATAGCCCAAATAATAAAAAGAAATATTGATGAGACCATACAGATATAAGTGACTGAATATATAAATGCAGAGAACTCTGCCTTGGAGAATAATTCTAATCAAATGTAGAACAAGAAAGATATAAAATCACCATAGAACACCACAATGATAATTGCTACAGGCAAGATCCACTGATGATGGCAAAATTAGTGGTGAAAGTTTAAGGATAAACAGGATTTTTGTGTCACATCAACATAAGACCCTCTTAAATATGTACTAGAGAGAAATAGTAACTATTCAGAGGAGAACCCTGGCCAGACACCACTTTAATTGTGATCAAGATTAACATTTCCCATATGCTGAGGATGACACATCACAAGTGTGTTATTTTTTCTTAAAAATTCAAAATCTCAATGTACTCATGATAAAATAGCATACAAATCCAAATTGAGGAAAATTCTACAAAATACTTAACTGGTACTCTACAAATGTATCAAGGTCACAGAAGACATTAAGATAGAGCAATGGTCAGAGTTTGGAGGAAACTAAGGAGACATGGCAACTAAATGAAATGTGGGATTATACTGGCACAGGAAGAAAATTTTACTGGAAAATGGGAAAATATGTTTAAAGTCTGAAGTTTAGCTAATAGCATTGCAACAATGTTAATTTCCTGGTTTCAATAACTGTTCTGTAAGATATTAACATTAGGAGAAGCTCAGTGAAGACTAGTTTGGGATTCTCTCTACTATTCTTGTAAGTCTAAAATTATATCAAATTCAATTCTTTTTTAAAGACTAAAGTTGTCACAAGTCATTTCTTAACATACAGTAGGCATGATCCAACCCATAGTGAAGTCAAGTGGGCAGATGACAAGCAGAGAGAAAAAAGGCAAGTGCATTTTTTCTAGACTCAACATTTAGAGACGTAAAGTGGTTCCAGCTTTTCTGACTGGGACACAGAAAACCTAGAGTTAAAAGTCTGGCCACTCATACTAGTCACTTCTTTCTTCACTGTGAATTCAAAAAGCAGAGGCAGGAACACTCGATAAATTAGCAAAGGTCATATATATATTCAATACATATTATTATATGTAATGTAGTTCACATTATATATTCTATACATAATGTACTAAACACATACATATATGTTAAAAACACATATGTATTGTACATGGCTATATTAATATATATTACATGTGACTATGTAACATTACATACATTAAATATTGATTACTATGAATATAATCATATACTAATATTATACATACATATATACATATATGGAGAAGGAAATGGCAACCCACTCCAGTGTTCTTGCCTGGAAAATCCCATGGACAGATTGAGCCTGGCAGCCTACCATTTGTGGTGTCGTGAAAGAGTTGGACAGGACAGATTGGCTAAACAATATACATATATATTATACATATCTAATATATGATGTATATGAACTATGTATTCTCATAAGTTATATATAATATATACATATACACATAATGCAGGCTTCCCTTGTGGCTCAGCTGCTAAAGAATCTGCCTGCAATGCAGGAGACCTGGGTTTGATCCCTGGGTTGGGAAGATCCCCTGGAGAAGTGAAAGGCTACCCACTCCAGTGTTCTGGCCTGAGAATTTCACAGACTCTATAGTCCATGGGGTTGCAAAGAGTTGAACATGACTGACTTTCACTTCACATACACATAATATATATTATATGACTATATTAATATATAAATGACATGTATAAATATATGTGACTATATGTATGCAACATATATGACTTTGTTCATCAACTAAGTATTTATGTGGTACCAAATGTTCAGAGAGAGAATATAGAGATTTTAAGAAAGATGAACCAGGTCCCAGTTAAGAAAATGGGGAAGGCAGGAAAAGGCAATGATTGCAGCAGTGGGTGTCCCGCTTGCTCCTGCCTGGAGGGAAACTGGTCCAAAGCTTCCCTCTTCTGCTGCAAGGATGCTGACCACTGGGTCAGGCCAGACTAACAACCTCCAGCTGCCCAAGTTCCAGGTGCACTTCTTACAGGAAGATGATAAGAATGTTATGTTTTCTTTCTGGAGAGAACTGACTTGGTAGGGGAATGGGCTCACAGGAGCAGCACTCTGGGTTCCCTCAAGAGCAAAGCTGGACTCTGATGGTCTTGCACTGCTTCTCCAAGGAACCACTGAGGGGCAAGCAGCAAAGTACTGGGGAACAGGCCCTAGTGGGCCAGGAAAAAGGAACCAATTTTTTAAGCTAAGTGGAGCAAGACAAACAGGGAAAACCAAGACAAAATACCTCACAGAGATGGCTACTCCAACCAACTACAAGAAGGCCACCAGGCCTGGGGAGCTCTACATCTTCCAGAAGCTCCTCCACTGTGAATTAGAGCTAGGAGCTGGCAGAATAGAAGGCTGAGAGGTTCTGCAGACTGAGATGGTTCCAGTCTTACCCTTCCAAGATGTTGTTAATCCACTGGATCGCAGCTCTCTTCTCTAGGTCAAGGTCTTCAGCAGTGACTGGATAACCTATCTGGAGGGGTGGGGGCAGGATCAGTGGACCGTTTCGCCTGGTGGGCAGCAGCAGAGGAATCTTGCGTTTGCGGGGCCTGGAACTGTCAGATGACTGTGAGCAGTTTAAGTTTTGTTTCTTCCTTAAGTGGTCATCTGCAATTTTTTCATCTTCGATCTTCCTCTGCGGTTCCATTGAGACTGAAGGGTTAGGCCGATGGCATTCCTCTCTGGTTTTATCTGAGACCTCATGAAGATGTGATGACTCTGGGCCCAGGAGCCCGGCTGCGCCTGGACCCATCCTCTGGAGCTGTAGGAAACCTCTTGTGGAGCTGTATGAACTGGTGATGGCATTTCGTTTGCTGCATGAACTCAAAAAGTAGGTCTGGGATTTCCTAATCAGGATATCTTCCGAGCTCTTGGAACAGAGAACCAGAGGCCCAGGCCTGGGCACAAAGGAAGAGAGGACCCCATTGATTATGAGGCGTCTAAACGCAGACTGCGCATTTCCTCCTGGATTCGAGCCCCTTCTCTGTTTATCCTGACTCTCCTGGGCTGATTGCCCTTTCTTTTGCTTTGCTAGCCCCTTTCTGCTCTCAGCCAAGGCTGTCAGGTCCTTCTCTTCCTTTCCTCTCAGTTGACCACTCTCTTCTAGGGCCCTCACCAGAATTTCCTTTACACAAAGGTTTGGGAGGTGAACAGAAAATGAAGACCACGTACAGATGACTGTCTGCTTCAGAGGCAAACGGAGCGTCAGTTTGCCCTTTGCGGATGCCATCCTCAGGATTACTGAGGTGTGGAACATCTTGGAACTGCAAGCAGACGGCAATGGCTTCTGACGGCCACTCCGGGGCACAGAGGGAAAAAAACCCCAAAATAAACACCGGGCTTGCTGGATTGAATATTGCCGCCGATGGACTAGGACAAACCCCCGACGGTGCAGACGACGACGGGGTGAAGCCATGAGACCCTCATAGGACAGCCTGCGAGCCAGGTCCAGAGTTGGGGCCCCCGAGTGAACCCGGCAAGCTGGGGGAACACGGCTGGCAGTGTGCGCGGGCCCGAGGCACTCGGTGCTCTCTGGCTGGTCCCCGCCCCGCAGAGCAGGTGACCACGACTGGCGAGGGCGAGGCCGGCTCAGGCAACCGCCCATGAGGCGCAATTCTGCACTGTCGGGACCTTCAAATGGAGTCTAGTGGCTCAGAGAGATTTCCGTTAGCTGCCTAAGGGGTGCCAGGCAAAGCGCTTACTGTTGGGAGGCGCCTGTGACGCGTCGTTGGAACGCGTGAGCGAAGAAAGGGGACGCTAGGCCTGCACGAGGGAGTGTTAAGCGCTCCCCGGTGCTTCCTGCCGGATGCGGCGTAGGTGTCGGCGGGGCGCAGGTGTCGGTGGAACGCAGGTGTCTCGGGGCTCCGGTGTCGGCGGGGCGCAGGTGTCTCCGGGGCGCCGGTGTCGGCGGGGCGCAGGTGTTGGCGCCTGGAGTACCGGCCCCCTGGGCGCAGTCGCACTTCCCGCAACCAGGCTCCAGCTGCGTCACTGGAAGGTGACTGGCAGTGTTCCCCAAACCTAATGGCTCCGGGCTCAGCAGCGCCCACTGTATGCTGCAGCTCCAGGGTCAGCACCGGATACCCCAGGGGAAAGCCGTTCTGACCCCGTGCCACCGAGATCCTGGGGGCATAGCCACCCAGGTGTCCAAGACTGCAGGAGGAAACCAGCTGGATGCGGGAAGCCAGAGTGGATGCTCCCCGTCCTTTTTCCTTTCCGATGAATCTTATTTTTCTGATACCGCACCCCCTTCTCCTTCCCTGGAAAGTAAGGTTTCCAAAACAGTTTACAATGACCAGAAGTAGAGAATTGGTATCTTTTTAGGCAGCTCTATATCCGGGAGCTGGAGAAGGAAATGGCAACCCACTCCAGTATTCTTGCTTGGAGAATTCCATGGACAGAGGAGTCCATGGGGTCGCGAAGAGTCAGACACGACTAGGCGACTAACACACACACAACACACATATCCAGGAGCAGTGTTATCTGGGACTTAAACTTGAATTTTGAAGGTCGTACTTTGCCATTACCCTAATCTTTGCTTTCTGCCCCTCAACAGATCCTGTAGGGCTTTGTGTCATTCCTTTTCAGTAAGTCTGTGTCTATGGATGGGAGAAGGGACCTGGAAATTCAAATTAGAACTCAGAATTTGGCTCTCTATAAGTATTCTGACTGTAGTTAGTATTAGTTGAAAGGTGAATACATTAGAATATTCAGACTATTTAAACATCTTTGATGTTTTCATAGCTACACTCACTTTGATTTGGTTGTTTTTTGTTTTGAAATCATTTTGCCTTATTTTGGATTATCATCATTTAGTGAATGATGCTTGACATTTTACTAGACCAGGTAGTTTTTCAAAGGAGTTATTCTAGTCAGTTCTGTGCTCAGCAAGCAGAGAAGGGAAGTATGATTTTGTGTAAGCAGCATCCAAAGGGCTGTACTTTAACTAAATATTCTAGTGGATTATAAAATTCAGGAGTTTGACTTTCATCTTTATGCAAAAAAAAAAAATTAACAATATTGACAACCTCCCAGTGTTTTTTATCTGTCTGCTATGCTTCAAAGTTCTTTTAGAAATGAAATAAGCCAGGACATGGAAGCAACCTAGATGTCCATCAGCAGATGAATGGATAAGAAAGCTGTGGTACATATACACAATGGAGTATTACTCAGCCATTAAAAAGAATACATTTGAATCAGTTCTAATGAGGTGGATGAAACTGGAGCCTATTATACAGAGTGAAGTAAGCCAGAAAGAAAAACACCAATACAGTATACTAATGCATATATATGGAATTTAGAAAGATGGTAACAATAACCCTGTATACGAGACAGCAAAAGAGACACTGATGTATAGAACAGTCTTTTGGACTCTGTGGGAGAGGGAAAGGGTGGGATGATTTGGGAGCATGGCATTGAAACATGTATAATATATATGAAACGAGTCGCCAGTCCAGGTTCAATGCACAATACTGGATGCTTGGGGCTGGTGCACTGGGATGACCCAGAGGGATGGTACGGGGAGGGATGAGGGAGGAGGGTTCAGGATGGGGAACACGTGTATACCTTTGGCAGATTCATGTTGATATATGGCAAAACCAATACAATATTGTAAAGTTAAAAAATAAAATAAAAATAAATAAATAATTAAATAAGAGAAAAATTCATGATGGATGGATATACTACCACAATATGAATGGAATTATTCCAGGTATTTGAAGGTAATCCATTCCTCAGTTAAGGAAATAAATCTTAATATAGACACATTAAAATTTGTTATCCAATAAAAATTTTCTAAAGGAATTTTTTAACCACTAATTTTTTTTAATTTTGTATTTTGTACTGGGGTGTAGCCGATTAACAAGGTTGTGATCATTTCAGATGAATAGCTAAGGGACTCAGCCATACGTATATATTCTCCCCAAACTCCCCTCCCATCCAGACTGCCACATAACATTGAGCAGAGAGTTCATATGCTATACACTAGGTCCTTGTTGGTTATCCATTTTAAATATAGCAGTGTGTAATGTTCATCCCAGTCTCTCTAATTATCCCTTCCTCCCAGCAACCATAAATTCGTTCTCTAAGTCTGTGAGTCTCTCTCTGTTTTGTAAGCTCATCTGTATCATGTCTTTTTAGATTTTTCATATAAAGGAAGTCATACAATATTTCTCCTTCTTTGACTTACTTCATTCAGTATGATATGCTCCAGGTCCATTCACATTGCTGCAAATGGCATTATTTCATTCTTTATAATGTCTGAGTAATATTCCATTGTGTGTATGTACAATGGAATCTTTATCCATTCCTTTATCCATTCCTCTGTCAATGGACATTTAGGTTGCTTCCATGTCTTGGCTATTGTAAACAGTGCTGCAATAAACATTGGGATGTATGCATCCTTTTGGATCATGTTTTTTCTCTGGATATATGTCCAAGAGTGGGATTTCAGGGTCATATGGTAGCTCTACTTTTAGCTTTATGAGGAACGTCCATACTGTTCTCCATAGTGGCTGTATCAATTTACATTCCCACCAACAGCACAGGAGAGTTACCTTCTCTCCAGCATTTATTCTTTGTGAGTTTTTTGTTGATAACCATTCTGGCTGGTATACGATGATATTTCATTGTAGTCTTGACTTTCGTTTCTCTAATACTTAGAGATGTTGAACATCTTTTCATGTGTCTATTGGCCTTCTGTATGTCTTCTTTGGAGGAAATATCTATTTAGGTCTTCTGCCCATTTTGTGAGTGGGTTGTTTATTTTGATGCCATTAAGCATCATGAGCTGTTTGTAAATTTTGGAGACTAATCCCTTATCAGTCACATCATTTGCAAATATTTTCTCCCAATCTCTAGGTGGTCTCTTCATTTTGTTTATTGTTTCTTTTGCTATGCAACAACTTTTAAATTTAAATAGGTCCCATTTGTTTATTTTTGTTTTAATCTCCAGTATTCTGGGAGACAGATAGAAAAAAAGATGCTGTGATTTATGTTAGAAAGTGTTCTGCCCATATTTTCCTTGACAACATTTATAGTATCTGGTCTCACTTTTTGGTCTTTAATCCATTTTGAGCTTATTTTTGTGTTTGGAGTTAAAGAATGATCTAATTTCATTTTTTTACATGTAGCTGTCCAGTTTTCCCAGCACTATTTGTTGAAGAGACTATCTTTCTAACATTGTGTAGTCTTGCCACCTTTGTCATTGGTGTCATAGATTAATTTGCCATAGGTGCATGGGCTTATTTCAGAGTATTTTATCCTGCAACATTGATCTATATTTCTATTTTTGTGCCAATACCATGCTGTTTTGATTACTGTAGCTTTGTAGTATAGTCTGAAACCAGGACGGCTGATTCCTTGAGCTCTATTTATTGCTTTGGCTATTCAGGGTCTTTTGTGTCTCCATACAAATTTTGAGATTTTTGTTCTAGTTCTGTGAAAAATACCATTATAATTTGACAGGGATTGCATTGAATCTCTAGACTGCCTTAGGTAGTATAGTCATTTTGACAATACTGATTCTTCCAATCCATGAACATGGTATATCTTTCCATTTGTTTATGTCTTCTTTGGTTTCTTTCATCAGCATCTTGTAGTTTTTGGAGTACAGGTCTTTTGTCTCCTGAGGTAGATTTATTACTAGGTATTTTATTCTTTATGATGGAATTTCTTTTTGAATTTCTCTTTCTGATCTTTCATTGTTAGTATATTGAAATGCAACAGATTTCTCTGTATTAATTTTGTAACCTGTGACTTTACCAAATTCACTAATGAGTTTCAGTAGTTTTCTGGTAGCATCTTTCAGATCTTCTATGTGCATGTACATGTTATATGCAAACAGTGACAGTTTAACTTCTTTTCCAATTTGTATTCCCTTTACTTCTTTTCCTTCTCTGATTTCTGTAGTTAGGACTTCCAAAACTACATTGAATAAAAGTATCAAGAGTAGATATCTTTGTCTTGTTCCTGATATTAAAGGGAACACTTTCAGCTTTTCACTGTTGATTATAGGTTTGTCATTGTTGTTGTTCAGTCACACTAAGTTATGTCTGACTATTTGTGACCCCATGGACTCCAGCACACCTGGCTTCCCTGTCCTTCACCATCTCATGGAGTTTGCTCAAACTCATGTCCATTGAGTTGGTGATACCATCTGACCATCTAATCCTCTGCTGCCCCCTTCTTCTCCTGCCCTCATTCTTTCTCAGTATCAGGGTCTTTTCCAATGAGTCAGCTCTTTGCATCAGGTGGCCTGATTAGAACTTCAACTTGGAGCTGAAGTTTCAGCATCAGTCCTTTGAGTGAATATTCAGTGTTGATTTCCTTTAGGATTGAGTAGTTTTATCTTCTTGCAGTCCAAGGGACTCTCAAGAGTTTTCTCCAGCATCGCAATTCAAAAGCATCAATTCTTTGGTGTTCAGCCTTCTTTATGGTCCAGTTCTCATATCCATACATGACCACTGGAAAAACCATAGCTTCGACTATATAGACTTTTGTCAGCAAAGTGATGGCTCTGCTTTTAAATACACTGTCCAAGTCTGTCATAGCTTTTCTTTGAAGGATCAAATGTCATTTAATTTCATGGCTGCAGTCACCATCCACAGTGATTTTGGAGCCCAAGAAAATAAAGTCTGTCACTATTTCCATTGTTTCCCCATCTATTTGCCTTGAAGTGATGGGACCGGATGCCATTATCTTAGTTTTTTGAATGTTGAGTTTTAAGCCACTTTTTCATTCACCTCTTTCACCCACATCAAGAGGCTCTTTAGTTCCTCTTTGCTTTCCACCATTAGGTGGTATCATCTGCATATCTGAGGCTGTTGATATTTCTCCCAATAACCTTAATTCAAGCTTGTACTTCATCCAGCCCAGCATTTTGCATGACATACTCTGTATGTAAGTTAAATAAGCAGGGTGACAATATACAGCCTTGACATACTCCTCTCCCAATTTTGAACCAGTCTGTTGTTCCATGTCCGGTTCTAACTGTTGCTTCTTCACCTGCATACAGATTTCTCAGGAGACAGGTAAGGTGGTCTGATATTCCCATCTCTTTAAGAATTTTCCTTTAAGACAAAGTGATTCTCTTCCTCCCCACAAACTGATAGAAAAATCATCTGAAATGGAACAACTTCTACAAAACAACTTCTGAATGCTAGTAGAAGACCCTGAAAGGTTTGCCAAAAGGCAATCCAATCTGCTTACAATGATGTAGGGCAAAAGATCAAGATTAAAAAAAAAGACATGATTTCAGAATGAGGACTGTGACCCAGGGAGGGAGTCATGAAGGAGGAAAAGTTTCCACACACTTGGAAACCTCCTCACAGGCCTGGCCAGGTGGAGCTTTGGAACCTCAGAGGGGAGTGCAATGATAGGTACTCAGAAGGCAAAACAGAGAACACACTATGGTGTTCTTTGCCAAGAAACACTTCCCAGCCGAGAAGTGGCTAGCATACCTCCATCCACAGCAGATTGTGGGGACTGGGTTTTGAGGCTCAGGTATAGGTTCAGACCACAGAGAGAGGAACAGGGTTGGCTGCTATGAAGATAATATGGGAGAGGTGGGGAGGGGCGGGCAGTGAAACAGCTGAAAGAGTAAAGGGCAGCATCACAGAGTAGCAAGAGGTCTTGTCACCTGGGATATACTAATTCTCCACATTCACAGTGCCTACTGGTAGTCTCCAAAACCCGCAAAACTGGTTGGACTCCCAGCAGGCAGAATTAGCCTCAATTACAGTTTACAATCCCAGAAGAGGAAACAAGCCACAACTATTGCCAAAGCCAGGGAAAGTGCCTGAAACAGTAGACAAAATGCCACAGATGTAGTCAAGACCCCAGAGGTAACAACTACCTCCAGGCTGTGAGCAGACACGGGTTACTGCCCATATCTTGCTTGGAGTCTAACCAGCTTCACTCTTCCTAGGGACCCACAACTGGAGCCAATTCCTCTGGGAGAGCACACACCCTGCCTCAGGCTGTAACAACAGCTAGCAGGTCTTTACTTGGTGCAGGCATTCTCCAGAATGTCCCAACTGTGGCAGTAATACCCCTCACTTTACCCAGCCCAACTGAGAACTAATAAGCCTCTGCCTTCACCAGCTCATGACTTGGCAGAGGACAATCACCAGAGGGTGATCTATAAGCACAGCAGGGCCCAAAACCAAAGCAGAACACCAGGAGCTGTGTGACCTAAGAATAGAAAGGGAATGGGCTCCAGCAGTCACAGGTGCATTGAATTAAATAGCTACATTTAGCCTGAGACTATAGACATAGTGGCAACTGTGGAATTTGGGAGCAAGTACAAGCTGGAGTAAGGCCAAATACAAGGCTGAGTGGAACCTATACTGCCCACTACAGTTATCCAGAGACCTTCCTAGAAATATTGGAGGACTTTGGTGTGTCTCTCTGGGTGTTCTGGACTGTTGAGTATTGCTTTCACTAATAGTCTTAGGGTTTTGTCTTCTGTGCTGCTTGGCTTGTGAAGTCTTGGTGCTACAGTAAGGAGTAAGGCCTGAACATGAAGTGGGAAACCCAAGCCCATGACTTTGAACCACAAGAGAACTCCTGACACCACTGACCATTAATTGATAAGAGCTCTCCCAAAGACCTCCATCTCAACACCAAGATTAAGCGACACACAAAGTTCAGCAGATTCCAGTGCTGGGTACCCCAAACCATACTTCAGCAAAACATAAACTAACCCTATGCATTAGCAGGCAGGCCATACCAAGCCCATAGACATCCCAAAACACACTACTGTGTACAGCACTTCCCTTCAGAGAGATGAGATCCAGCTCCATCCATCAGAACACAGGCATAAATCCCACCAAACAAGAAACTTTCACAAGGTACTGGCCCAACCCCACCTATGGGGGACAGACTCCACAATTAAGAGGAAATATCATCTTCCAGCCTGCAGAAATGAGATCCCAAACACAGTAAATTAAACAAAATAAAAAGACAGAGAAACATGCAGCAGATGAAGAAACATGGTAAAAAAAAAAAAAAAAAAAAAAAACAAATGAAGAGGAAATAGGCAGTCTACAATGAAAAAAATTCAGGATAGTAATAGTAAAGATGATCCAAAAACTTAAAAATAAAATGGAAGCACAGATAAATAGACTGGAGGCACAAATGAAGATACTAGAGATGTTTAACAAGGATCTAGAAGAATTAAAGAATAAACAATCATCAATGGAAAACAAAACATTAAAAATACACTAGAAGGAACCAATATCAGAGTAACTGAGACAGAAGAATGGGCAAGCAAGCAGCAACATAGAATGGTAGAAATAACAGAAGCAGAGCAGAATGTTTAAAAAGAATGAAAAGAAATGAGAACAGTCTCAGAGACCTCTGGGACAACATTAAGCATAACATGAGACTCATAGATGTCCCAGCAGAAAACAAAGGAAAGGGTATGAGGAAATATTTGAGTAGATTATAGTAAAAAACTTTCCTAACATTGGAAAGGAAAAGACACCCAAGTTCAAGAAGCCCAGAAAGTGCCATATAGGATAGACCCAAGGAGAAATACACCAAGACACATATTAAACAAACTAAGAAAGTTAAACATAACTAACAAATATTAAAAGAAAGAGTACAACAAGAAATAACATATAAGGGGATCCCAATAAGGTCAACAGCTGAACTTTCAACAGGAAATCTACAGGCCAGAATGGAGGGATAGAATATACTTAAAGTGATAAAAAGAAATAACCTAGAAATAACCTACATTACTCCATCCAGCAAGGATCCCAAATACATTCAAAAGAGAAATCAAGAGCTTTACAGACAAGAAAAAATTGAGAAAATTCAGCACCACCAAACCAGCTTTACAACAAATGCTAAATAAATTTCTCTAGACAGAAAACACAAGCAAGGAAAAGGCCTACAAAACAATAAATGGTAACAGGATTATACACACCAAAAGACACAGATTGGCTGAATGGACACAAAAACAAGATCCCTATATAAGGATCTTATACAAATTGTGTACAAAAAACCCACCTCAGACCTATGGATACACGCACTGAAAGTGAGGAGCTGGAAAAAGATATTCCATGCAAACAAAAATCAAAAGAAAGAATAATAGCAGTACTTATATCAGATGAAATAGACTTTAAAATTAAGGCAATTACAAGAGACAAGGAAAGACACTACATAATGATCAAGGGATCAATCCAAGAAGAAGATATAACAGATACAAACATTGATATATATCCCTCCAACATAGAAGCACCTTAATAGATAAAACAAATGATAACAACTATTAAAGGGAAAATAAACAGTAACACAAAAATAGTGGAAGCCTTTAATACCACATTCATACCAATCAAAAGACCATCCAGATAGAAAAGTAGTAAAGAAACACAAACTTTAAATGATACCCTGGACTACTTTGACTAATTAATATCTACAGGATATTTCATCCAAAGACTGGAGATTTCACTTTTTTCTCAAGTCCACATGGAACATTGTTGAGGATAGATTATATCTTGGGTCACAAATCAAGCATAGAGAAATTTTAAAAATCCGAAATCATTTCAAGTGTCTTTTCTGACCACAGCACTATACATTAGACATCAACTATCAATTTGTTCATATCTAAGAAATGAACAAATTCTTAGAAAAGTATAATTCAAAAACTGAATCAGAAAGAAATAGAAAGCATGAACAGACCAATCAGAAGCAGAGAAATCAAAACTGTAATTAAAAAATTCTTTCAACAAAGAAAGAAGCCAGGGCCAGATGGCTTCACAGGTGAATTCTACAAAAAGTTTAGAGGAGTTAACATCTATCCTGCCTAAACTCTTCCAGAAAATTGCAGAGTAAGGAAAACTCCTGAACTCATTCTATAAGACCACTATCAACCTGACACCAAAACTAGACAAATAAGCCACACAAAAAAAGGAAAGAAATAAAATTACAGCCCAACATCACTGATAAACATAGATGCAAAGATCCTCAACAGAATTCCAGCAAACAGAATCCAACAACACATTAAACATCAGGATCAAGTAGACTTTATGCCAGGAATGCAAGGATTCTTCAATATACACATAAAAATGTGATAACACCATATTAACAAATTGAAAGATAAAAACCATATGATCATCTCAACTGATGCCAATAAAACTTTTGACAAAATTCAACACCATTTATGATTTTTTTAAAAAAAGTCTCTAAAAAGTAGTCATAGAAGGATCCTACCTCAACATAATAACGGGCATATACAACAAATCCACAGGAAACATTATTCTCATGTAGAAAAACTAAAAGTATTTCCTCTAAGATCAGGAACAAGACAAGGTTGCCCACTCTCAGTATTATAACTCAACATAGTTACAGAAGTCCTAGTCACAGCAATCAGAGAATGAACAGAATTAAAGGAATCCAGATCGAAAAAGAAGAAGTAAGACTCTCACTGTTGCAGATGGCATGGTACTATACATTGAAAACCCTAGAGATGCTGCAAGAAAATTATTAGAGCTAATCAATTAATATAAAATTAATACACAGAAATTACTTGTATTTCTATACACTAACAATGCAAATCAGAAAGAGAAATTGGAGAAACAATTATATTCATCATTGCAACAAGAAGAATAAAATAATTAGGTATACAATTATCTAAAGAGACAAAAGACCTGTATGCAAAAAACTAGAAGTCACTGATGAAAGAAAACAAAATCAACATAAATAGTTGGAGAGATCTACCATGTTCTTGGGTTGGAAGAATCAATATTGTGAAAATGACTATAGTACCCAATGCAATCTACAGATTTAATGGAGTCCTTATCAAACTGCCAATGGTAATTTTGTACAGAACTAGAACAAAAAAATTCACAATTTTTAAGGCAACATAAAAAATCCGAATAATCAGAGCAATCTTGAGAAAGAAAAGAAGATCTGAAGGAATCAACCTTTCTGACAGACTATACTACAAAGCTACAGTCACGATGATAGTATGGTATTGGCACAAAAACAGAAATATAGACCAGTGGAACAAGTTAGAGAGCCCAGAGATAAACCCACACACCTATGGGTACTATACCTTTAACAAAGGAGGCAGGAAAATACAGTGAAACAAAAGATAACCTCTTCAATAAGCGGTACTGGGGAAATCGGACAGCTACATGTAAAAGAATGAAACTAGAACACTTCTTAACACCATACACAAACAAGAAACTCAGAATGGTTTAGAGACCGAAATGTAAGGCCAGAAACTCTACAGCTCTTAGAGGAACACATAGGCAGCATTCTCCTGACATAGATAAGAGCAAGATCCTCTGTGACCCACCTCATAGAGTAATGGAAATAAAAACAAAAATAAGCAAGTGGGATTTAATTAAACTTAAAAGGTTTTGCACAGCAAACTATAAGCAAAGTGAAAAGACAGCCCTTAGAATGGGAGAAAATAATAGCAAAGGAAACAACTGACAAAAGATTAATCTTCAAAATATACAATCAGCTCAGTTGGTGGCTCAGATAGTAAAGAATCTGCCTGCAATGTGGGAGACCTGGATTCAATCCCTGGGTTGGGAAGACCCTGGAGAAAGAAATGGCAACCCACTCCAGTAACCATGCCTGGAGAATCCCATGGACAGAGAAGCCTGGGGGCTACAGTCCATAGGGTCACACAGAGTCAGACACGACACAGCGACTACCACTTCACTTCGCTTCACTTCAGTTGCTTGGTCACGTCTGACTCTTTGTGACCCCATGGACTGCAGCACGCCAGGCTTCCCTATCTATCATCAACTCTCGGAGCTTGCTCAAACTCATGTCCATCAAGTCGGTAATGCCATCCAACCATCTCATCCTCTGTCGTCTGCTTCTCCTCTGGCCTCCAATCAGGGTCTTTTCCAATGAGTCAGTTCTTCACGAAGTATCCGAGTTTCAGCTTCAGCATCAGTCCTTCCAATGAATATTCAGGACTGATTTCCTTTAGGATTGACTGGTTGGGTCTTCTTGCAGTCCAAGGGACTGTCAAAAATCTTCTCCAACACCACAGTTCAAAAGCATCAATTCTTCAGTGCTCAGCTTTCTTCACAGTCCAACTCTCACATCCATACATGACTACTGGAAAAACCATAGCTTTGACTAGATGGACCTTTGTTGACAAAGTAATGTCTCTGCTTTTTAATATGCTGTCTACATTAGTAATAGTTTTTATTCCAAGGAGCAAGCATCTTTTCATTTCATGGCTGCAGTCACCATCTGCAGTGATTTTGGAACCCCCAAAAAATAAAGTCTAACACTGTTTCCACTGTTTCCCCATCTATTTGCCATGAAGTGATGGGGCTGGATACCATGATCTTAGTTTTCTGAATGTTGAGCTTTAAGCCAACTTTTTCACTCTCCTCTTTCACTTTCATCAAGAGGCTCTTTAGTCATCTGCATATCTGAGTTTATTGATATTTCTCCCAGAAATCTAGATTCTGGCTTGTGCTTTATCCAGCCTGGCATTTTGCATGATATACTCTGCGTATAAGTTAAATAAGCAGGATGACAATATACAACCTTGATGTACTCCTTTCTCTATTTGGAACCAGTCTGTTTTTCCATGTCCAGTTGTAACTGTTGTTTCTTGACCTGCATACAGATTTCTCAGGAGGCAGGTAAGGTGGTCTGGTATTCCCATATCTTTTTTTCCAGAGTTTGTTATGATCTATACAGTCAAAGGCTTTGGCATAGTCAATAAAGCAGAAGTAGATATTTTTATGGAAGTCTCTTGCTTTTTTGATGATCCAGCAGATGTTGGCAATTTGATATCTGGTTCCTCTGCTTTTTCTAAATCCAGCCTAAACATCTGGAAGTTCATGGTTCATGAACTGTTGAAGCCTGGCTTGGAGAACTTTGAGCATTACCTTGCTAGCCTGTGAGATGAGTGCAATTGTGTCATCGTTTGAACATTTTTTGGCATTGCATTTCTTTGGGATTAGAATGAAGCTGACCTTTTCCAGTCCTGTGACCACTGCTGAGTTTTCCAAGTTGTCCCAAAATGGTGGCATAGAAGGACATGCACTCATCTTCTCCTGTGAGAACTCCAAAATTACAACTTGCTGCTGAATAACCATCAACAGGAGAATGTTGGATCCCACCAAAAAAAGATACCCCACCATCCAAGGCAAAGGAGAAGCCCCTGGCAAGACAGTAGGAGGGGTGAAATAACGTTTAGAATCAAAACCCATACCTGCCAGAGGTACTCGGATGGCTCAAACAAAACCTGTGCTCACCAGGAGACTCCACAGAGACTGAGCCAGACCGGCCTTTGACTGTTTGAGTGTCTCCTGTGGAGGTACAGGTCAGCAGTGGCCTGCACAGGGGCAGCAGCTCTGGTGCAGTAGTCCTGGGTGTGGCATAAGCCCTCTTGGAGGAGGTCATCATTAACCCCACCACAGAGTCGCTAAGAAGACAAGCCACAAACTACAGAACAATTATACCAAATAAATTACCTCACTATTAAGATAGTTCTAGGACCCACAACAGATGTCCCAACCTGGGGATCTGGCAAAAGAACTGAGAACCCCCAGGGAATTTGACTTTGGAGGGCAGTGGGATTTGATTACAGAACTTAACACAGGACTGGGGAAACAGACTCTTGGAGCACACAAACAAAACATTATGCACACCAGAACCCAGGAAAAAGGAGCAGTGACCCCACAAGAGACTGACCCAGACTTGCCTGTGAGTGTCTAGGAATCTCCAGCATAGGTGTGGGTCAGCGATGGCCTGCTACAGGGTTGGAAGCACTGAGTGTGGTGCTACTTGCATGGGACCTTTTGAAGGAGGTCGCCATTATCTTCATTACCTCCCCCATAGTTTGGTCTCAGGTCAAACAACAGGGAGGGAACACAGCCCCGCCCATCAACAGAAAATTGGATTAAAGATTTACTGAGCATGGCCTGATGGTCCTGCCCATTAGAACAAGATCCAGTTTCCCCCTCAGTCAGTCTCTCCCACCAGGAAGCTTCCATAAGCTTCTTATCCTTACCCATCAGAGGGCAAACAGAATGAAAACCACACTCACAGAAAACTAACCAAACTGATCACATGGATCACAGCCTTGTCTAACTAAATGAAACTATGAGCCATGCCGTGTAGGGCAACCCAAGATGGATGGGTCATGGTAGAGAGTTCTGACAAAACGTGGTCCACTGGAGAAGGCAATAGAAAACCACTTCAGTATTTTTGCCTTGAGAACCCCATGAATGGTATGAAGCAGCTCATACAGCTCAATATAAAAAAAAAAGCAACCCAATCAAAAATTGGCCAGAAGACCTAAGCAAACATACAAAGAACACTTACAGATGGCTGATAAACACATGAAAAGATGCTCAACTTCACTTATTGTTAGAGAAATGTAAATCAAAATACAATAAGGTATCACCTCAGAGCAGCCAGAATGGAAATCATCAAAAAAATCTACAAACAATAAATGCTGGGGAGGGCTTAGAGAAAAGCAAACACTCCTGTATTGTTAGTGGGAATGCAATTGATACACCCACTATAGAGAACAGTATGGAGATTCCTTTAAAACATAGGAATAAAACTACCATTGTTGTTGTAAGATATGTCTGACTTTTTGTGACTCCATGGACTATAGCCCACCAGGCTCCTCTGTCCATGAGATTTCCCAGACAGAAATACTGGAATGGGTTGCCATTCTTTTCTTTAGGGTATCTTCCCAACCCAAGGATAAAACCTGTGTCTCCTGCATTGGTAGGCAAATTCTTTACCACTGAGCCACCTGGGAAGCTCCCAAACTGCCATAGGACCCAACAATCCCACTACTGGGCATATACCTTGAGGAAACCATAGTTGAAAAACACATGTACTCCAATGTTCATTGCAGCCCTATTTACAATAGCCAGGATATGGAAGCAACTTAGATGTCTATCAGCAGATGACTGGATAAAGAAGCTGTGGTACATATATACAATGGAATATTACTCAGCCATAGAAGGGAATGCATTTGAGTCAGTTTCAATGAGGGAGATGAAACTAGAGCCTATTATACAGAGTGACATATGTCAGAACAAAACAAATATTGGATATTACTGCACATATATGTAATCTAGAAAGATGGTATTAATGAACCTATTTGCAGGGCAGCAGTGCAGTTGCAGACAGAGAAGAGACTTGTGGACACAGTTGGGGAAGGAGAGGGTGGAACAAATAGAGAGTAGCATTGAAACATATATATTCAGTTCAGTTCAGTCACTCAGTTTTGTCCAACTCTTTGCGACCCCATGAACCACAGCACACCAGGGCTCTCTGTCCATCACCAGCTCCTGGAGTTTACCCACACTCATGTCCATTGAGTCAGTGATGCCATCCAACTATCTCATCCTCTGTCATCCCCTTCTCCTCCTGCCCTAAATCTTTCCCAGCATCAGGGTCTTTTCAAATGAGTCAGCTCTTTACGTCAGGTGGCTAAAGTATTGGAGTTTCAGCTTCAACATCAGTCCTTCCAATGAACTCCCATATGTAAAATAGATAGCTGGTGGGAATTTGCTGTATGATGCAGGGAGCTCAAACCCAGTGCTCTGTAACTACCTAGACGGGTGGATGGAGTGAGCAGTGGAGGGAGGTTCAAGGTGGAGAGGATATATGTATGGTTTTTGCTGTTCAGTCACTCAGTCATGTCTGACTCTTTATGACCCATGGACTGCAGCACACCAGGCTTCCCTGTCCATCACCAACACTCAGAGCTTGCTCAAACTCATGTCCATCAAGTTGGTAATGCCATCCAACCATCTCATCCTCTATCCTCCCCTTCTCCTCCTGCCTTCAATCTTTCCTAGCATCAGGGTCTTTTCTAATGAGTTGGCTCTTCGCATCAAGTGGCCAAAGTATTGGAGCTTCAGCATCAGTCCTTCCAATGAATATTCAGGATTGATTTCCTCTAGGATTGACTATCTCCTTGCAGTCCAAGGGACTCTCAAGAGTCTTCTCCAATACCACAGTTTGAAAGCATGAATTCTGTGACTCTCAGCCTTCTTTACAGTCTCTCACATCCATACACAACTGGAAAAACCATAGCTTTGACTATACAGACATTTACCAGCAAAGTAATGTCTCTGCTTCTTAATATACTGTCTAGGTATATTAAAGGTTGTGTGTCGTTTTGCTGAAGGATTGGCATAAGGCATACAGCAGTGGAACTTGCTGGCCTTTGGGTAGGTCTTGGTCTTAGTGTTGAAATGCAGACCTCTGGTAGAGCTCTCATCAATTAATATTCCATGTGGTTGGCAGTTTGCTGGTATTCCAAAGTCCTGGACTTATATCTCCCACCTCAGGGGTTTTGGCAGGACCACATACTGTAGCACCAAGACTTCACAGGCCACAGAGCACAAAAGACAAAATCCCAAGATTAATGGTGAAAGCAACACTCAACAGCCCAGAAAACCCAAAGAAGCTCACATATTTATAAATAGAATAGATGAGAAGAAAAAGACAAAAAACATAAATACCAAGTAAAAAAAAAAAAGAGCAATTATGCCAATTAACAAACCCATAAGTGGAAATGATCAGTGGAGAAATAACTCTATAAAGAATGAAGGGATGGAACAAAAGCAAAAACAGTACCCAGTTGTGGATGTGACTGGTGATAGAAGCAAGGTCCAATGCTGTAAAGAGCAATATTGCATAGGAACCTGGAATGTCAGGTCCATGAACCAGGGAAAATTGGAAGTGGTCAAACAGGAGATGGCAAGAGTGAACGTTGACATTCTAGGAATCAGCAAACTAAAATGGACTGGAATGCGTGAATTTAACTCAGATGACCATTATATCTACTACTGTGGGCAGGAATCCCTTAGAGAAATGGAGTAGCCATCATGGTCAACAAAAGAATCTGAAATGCAGTACTTGGATGCAATCTCAAAAACAACAGAATGGTCTCTGTTCATTTCCAAGGCAAACCATTCACTATCACATTAATCCAAGTCTATGCCCCAACCAGTAAAGGTGAAGAAGTTGAAGTTGAAAGGTCCTATGAAGACCTACAAGACCTTTTAGAACTAACACCCAAAAAAGATGTCCTTTTCATTATAGGGGACTGGAATGTAAAAGTAGGAAGTCAAGAAACACCTGGTGTAACAGGCAATTTTGGCCTTGGAGTACAGAATGAAGCAGGCAAAGGCTAATAGAGTTTTGCCAGGAGAACACACTGGTCATAGCAAACATCCTCTTCCAACAATACAAGAGAAGACTCTACACATGGACATCACCAGATGGTCAACACCAAAATCAGATTGATTCTATTTTTTGCAGCCAAAGATGGAGGAGCTCTATACAGTCAGCAAAAACAAGACTGGGAGCTGACTATAGCTCAGATCATGAATTCCTTATTACTAAATTCAGACTTAAACTGAAGAAAGTAGGGAAAACCACTAGACCATTCAGGTATGACCTAAATCAAATCCCTTATGATTATACAGTGGAAGTGAAAAATAGATTTAAGGTACTAGATCTGATAGAGTGCCTGATGAACTATGGATGGAGGTTTGTGACATTGTACAGGAGATCAAGATGGGATCAAGACCATCGCCATGGAAAAGAAATGCAAAAAGGCAAAATAGCTGTCTGAGGAGGCCTTACAAATAGCTGTGAAATGAAGAGAAGTGAAAAGCAAAGGAGAAAAGGAAAGATATACCCATTTGAATGTGGAGTTCCAAAGAATAGCAAGGAGATGAGAAAGCCTTCCTCAGCAATCAATGCAAAGAAAAAGAGGAAAACACAGAATGGGAAAGACTAGAGATCTCTTCAAGAAAATTAGAGATACCAAGGGAATATTTCATGCAAAGATGGGCTCAATAAAGGCCAGAAATGGTATGAGCCTAATAGAAGCAGAAGATATTAAGAAGAGGTGGCAAGAATACATAGGAGAACTGTACAAAAAAGATCTTCATGGCCCAGATAATCACGATGGTGTGATCACTCACCTACAGCCAGACATTCTGGAATGCGAAGTCAAGTGGGCCTTAGAAAGCATCACTACGAACAAAGCTAGTGGAGGTGATGGAATTCCAGTGGAGCTATTTCAAATCCTGAAAGATGATGCTGTGAAAGTGCTGCACTCAATATGCCAGGAAATTTGGAAAACTCATCAGTGGCCACAGGACTGGAAAAGGTCAGTTTTCATTCCAATCCCAAAGAAAGGCAATGCCAAAGAATGCTCAATCTACCACACAATTGCACTCATCTCACATGCTAGTAAAGTAATGCTCAAAATTCTCCAAGCCAGGCTTCAGCAATACATGAACCATGAAATTCCAGATGTTCAAGCTGGTGTTAGAAAAGGCAGAGGAACCAGAGATTAAATTCCCAACATCCACTGGATCATCAAAAAAGCAAGAGAGTTCCAGAAAAACATCTATTTCTGCTTTATTGACTATACCAAAGCCTTTGACTGTGTGGATCACAATACACTGTGGAAAATTCTGAAAGAGATGGGAATACCAGACCACCTGACCTGCCTCTTGAGAAAGCTATGTGCAGGTCAGGAAGCAACAGTTAGAACTGGACATGGAACAACAGACTGGTTCCAAATAGGAAAAGGAGTACGTCAAGGCTGTATCTTGTCACCTTGCTTTTTTAACTTATACGCAGAGTACTTCATGAGAAACACTGGGCTAGAAGAAGCACAAGCTGGAATTAAGATTGCCCAGAGAAATATCAGTAACCTCAGATATGCAGGTGACACCACCCTTATGGTAGAAAGTGAAGAGGAACTAAAAATCCTCTTGATGAGAGTGAAAGAGGAGAGTGAAAAAGTTGGCTTAAAGCTCAACATTCAGAAAACGAAGATCATGGCATCCAGTCCCATCACTTCATGGGAAATAGGTGGGGAAACAGTGGAAACAGTGTCAGACTTTATTTTGGGGGGCTCCAAAATCACGGCAGATGGTGATTGTAGCCATGAAATTAAAAGACACTTACTCCTTGGAAGGAAAGTTATGACCAACCGAGATAGCATATTGAAAAACAGAGACATTATTTTGCCAATAAAGGCCCGTCTAGTGGAGGCCATGGTTTTTCCTGTGGTCATGTATGGATGTGAGAGTTGGACTGTAGAGAAAGCTGAGTGCTGAAGAATTGATGCTTTTGAACTGTGGTGTTGGAGAAGACTCTTGAGAGTCCCTTGGACTGCAAGGAGGTCCAACCTAAAGGAGATCAGTCCTCGGTGTTCTTTGGAAGGACTGATGCTAAAGCTGAAACTCTGGTACTTTGGCCACCTCATGCAAAGAGTTGACTCACTGGAAAAGACTCTGATGCTGGGAGGGATTGGGGGCAGGAGGAGAAAGGGACAACAGAGGATGAGATGGCTGGATGGCATCACCAATTCAATGGACATGAGTTTGAGTGAACTCCGGGAGTTGGTGATGTACAGGGAGGCCTGGTGTGCTGGGATTCATGGGTTTGGAAAGAGTCAGACACGACTGAGTGACTGAAGTGGAAATGAATACTAAAAACTAGACTAGCAAAAATGCAAAATCAAAAGCATGAGGAAAATGCAATATAACTAAAATTTGTAAAAATAGGAAAATAAAATGAAATTAATTTATTTAAATTTAAGATGTTTTAAGAAAGGTAAAGGGGTTATTAAAAATAAAAATTAAAGGAATAATAAAGGAAAACAACAATAGAACAGTATACAAAAGAAAAAAATATGTATTTATAAAGAATGGTAGTAAGGAATGTCCTCACAACTCCTCTGTGTTCACCGCACACAGTATGTTCCAAATAATCTGCCTACTTAGAAAATCCTCCATTATTTCTAGGAAGGTCTTTGGACCTGTTGTGGGCAGTGTGGTGTCAGCTCAGGCTCAGATCTTGCCTTACTCCAGCTAGTACTTGCTCCGAAAGTCCACTGCTGTTGCTAAGTCGGTTCAGTTGTGTCCAACTCTGTGCGACCCCATAGACAGCAGCCCACCAGGCTCCCCCATCCCTGGGATTCTCTAGGCAGGAACACTGGAGTGGGTTGCCATTACCTTCTCCATTGTGTGAAAGTGAAAAGTGAAAGTGAAGTCGCTCAGTCACGGCCAACTCGTAGCCACCCCATGGACTACAGCCTACCAGGCTCCTCCATCTATGGGATTTTCCAGGCAAGAGTACTGGAGTAGGGTGCCATTGCCTTCTCTGCTGAAAGTCCACAGTTGCCCCTAAAGTCTGCAGTCTCAGACCGGTTGTGGGAATTTAATCTGTTGCACCTGTGGCTGCAGATGCGAATTCCCTTCCTCTTCTTCAGTCACATAGTCTCTTGTGCTCTGCTTTGATTTTGGCCCCACTTCTGCTCATAGGTCACCCTCTGCTGTCTGTTCCCTGCCCAGAGAAGAAGGCATGAAGAACGAGGCTTATTAGGACTCAAGTGTTCAGTTGGGCTGAGGATAGGGAGAAGAATAGCAGCCACAATTTGGATGTACTGGGGCCTGCATGGCAACCACCTCCAGTATTCTTGCCCGGAGAACCTCAATGGACAGAGAAGCATGGTGGGCTACAGTCCATGGTGTCACAATGAGCCAGACGTGACTGAGCAACTAAGCACATACCCACAGGGGCCTGCCTAAGCAGACAGAGACCTCCCAGATGTTACTGTCTGAGATGGGTCATGCACCCTCCAAAAGTATTGGCCCTGGATCTTGGGTCTCTAGGAAGAGCCAAGCTGCTTAGGCTGCCCTGAAGGTGAGGACATTAACCTGTGCCTGCTCACAATTTGGGGGCAGCTGACACCTATGGGTCAGCCTGCAGCCACGACATTGTGTCTGCTGCCTCGGGCATTCTCCACAACTTTGGCAATGGCTCACATTCCCTTCTCTGGGATCATCAACTGCAGTTACATCTAGTTCCACAGCTGGCACCCCTGCTGGCCTTTGCAGCAGCCACCAGGTGGCAACAATCTCTTGCCTCTCTCAGAGGCCCAGACTTTTCCCTGCTGCTGCTGCTGCTGCTGCTAAGTCACATCAGTCGTGTCCTACTCTGTGCGACCCCATAGACGGAAGCCCACCAGGCTCCTCTGTCCCTGGGATTCTCCAGGCAAGAACACTGGAGTGGGATGCCATTTCCTTCTCCAATGCATGAAAGTGAAAAGTGAAAGTGAAGTCGCTCAGTCGTGTCTGACTCTTAGCGGCCCCATGGACTGTAGCCTAGCAGGCTTCTCTGTCCATGGGATTTTCCAGGCGAGTACTGGAGTGGGGTGCCATTGCCTTCTCCGAGACTTTTCCCTGGACTCCCTTATCTCTGTCATACCAGCCCCCTCAAAATATCTTCATGGTAGTCAAACCCAGTACTCTCCCTGGGGTCCCACCCCACAAGCTTGAGCCTCAGTACCCAGCCCCCACTCTCTGAGGCAGGCATGGCCATGCAAGCTGTTTCTTGGCTGGGAAGTACTATTGAACAATGATCTCTGTGGTGCCTTCTCTCCGTTTTTCCCTCCAGGCACCTGTTGCTGCATTCCCTTCCGAGGTTCCAAAGCTCCCTCTTGTCCCTGAGTGTGAGTGTGCGGTAACTTTTCCTCCTTCACGACTCCCTTCCTGGGATGCAGGTCCCCATCCTGAAATCCTTTATCTTTTTTCATCTTTATCTTTTGCCCTGAGTTGATTGATTTGCCTTTTTGGAAGCCTGAGGTCTTCTGCCAATGTTCAGAATGTGTTCTGTAGGAGTTGTTCCATATGCAGATGAATTTTTGATGGAGTAATATTTGCTTTTCATTTTGTTCCCTTGAATTTGGTGAGACAGTTACCAGTTTCAGTCTTGAAGGGGTGTTCTTCTGTGGGAGAACCCCTATGCAGACTGTGTGAGACCAGTACCTTTCGTGGGAGGGCTGACTTTGACGTGGATGACTGTCACATCTTTCCGCAGGGTATGCTGACAACTATCTCCATTGTAGTGAGTGATACTGGAGATGGACTGGCTAGAGCTGGTATCCAATATGAGGCAGGACTTTCTCTCTGTTCAGTGACTATTAGCCCAGAGCCCAATTTGGGTCTGAGCCCAAGTTGCTGGAGCCCTAAGTGTCTGTCTTGAGCTGGCTCTTTTAAGTGTGTGTGTTTTTCCCTTTCCTTGCCCTGGAACTTTGGCCCAAGAGGAGGAAAGTGCTAAAGCAAGTTGGGCCTGGATAAGATAGGTTTAATGCACTGCCTATGTAGGTGTCTGCAGCTCTATTCAGACCCAGCCTCAGGTGCAAGTCCCTTTGTCTCTGTAGCTGAACACTGCACCCTGCCCCTTCCACCTTCTGTTCTGTTGTGAAGCCATTCTGCTGGGCTGGTAGGAACCTAAACAGATTCTCAGTGAGTTTCTAGAGTTGAGCTGTGGTAAAGTTGTTGCTGTCAGATTCTGAGCTGCACCTGATTAAACACCAACAAGAGCCACTGCTGTCCCACGCTGGCTCTGCCCCAGGATGAGGCCGCCTCTGTGCCCCATGGCTGAGTCTTTCCCCTGATCATGGCTGCCCCAGATCCACTGCCACATTGTGGCAGGGACTGAAGACCGTCAGCTCAGCTGGGGCCAGAGCACATGGAGAGGCAGCTGTGGGAAACCTGACTGCTGCTAGAGTAGGCCTCTCCTTGCCTTCCCTTGGGGGCCAGCCAGCATGCCTGCATTCTTCATGAGCAGAGTTAGGCTTGCTCAGCCCTTCTGTTTGTTGCAGTGGTCTTTCAACCAGCGAAGGGAACTTGTTTCCTCTATCTGCGGCCTCAGGACTGGGATACCCAGTCTGTGGCTTGATCTGCTCACTCCCCAGGTCAAACGTCCAATCCAATTGCTATTTTTTTTTTCCTTCCAACCCAATTACATGTGTATCTTCCTTACAGTTTGGTTGTGCAGATGTCCTTCTGCCAGTTTCTTGTTAAGTTTTCAGTGAGGACTCTTCCACACATACATGTATTTTTTATGTATTTGAGGCTGGGGTAGGGGAGGTGAGCTCTATGTCCTCTTAACACTGCCATCTTAATCTCCCCTCCAGTCTTTCATCAAAGATGATTTTAGCTGAGGTTTTGTAGATGCCCTTTGTCGTATCAAGGAAGTTCCCTTTTATTCCTAGTTTGTTGCCTGTTTTTGTTGTGAAAATTTCTTAGATTGTGTCAAATGCTTTCCCTTCATCTTGAAATGATCAACTAGTTTTCTTTCATTTTATTAATGTTTCATTACATGATTTTTGGATGCTGAACCACCCTTGCATTCCTAGGATAATTCCCACTTGGTTGTGACGTGTGATCCTTTTATTGTTGTTTAGTTGCTAAGTCATGTCCGATTCTTGTGTGACCTCATGGCTGTAGCCCCCCCAGGCTCCTCTGTCTCTGGAGTTTCCCAAGCAAGTATACTGGAGTGTTTTGCCATTTCCCTTTCCAGGGGATCTTCTCAACCCAGGGATCAAACCCATGTCTCTTGCAAGGCAAGTGAATTCTTTACCACTGAACCACCAGGGAAGCCCATAATCCTTTTATATGCTTCTGGATATGCTTTCTCAAAAGTTTGTAGAAGATTTAATCTATATTAATAAGGCATACTGTTTTATAGTTTTGTCTTGCAGTAGCTTTATCTGCTTATGCTATCAGGGTGATGCTGGCCTCATAGAATGAGTTAGGAAATCTTCTATTTTTTCAAAGAGATTGAGAATAATTAGTGTTAATTATTCTTTAAATGTTGGTCATTTTCATCATTGAAAATATTTGGTCCTGGTATTTATTATTGGGAAGTTTTTGATTACTGACTCAAACTCTTTGCTTTTTTAAATATCTGTTCAGATTTTGTATTTATTTCCTGAATCAAGTTAGGTAGTTTTTCTGTTTCTAGGAATTTCTCCATCTCATATGTGTATCTAAGGTGTTGGCATACAATTGTTCACATAATTGTACTGGAATCCTTTTCATTCATATATGTAAGATCATTTGAAATTTCCAATTTCACTTGTGACTGTAATAATTTGAGTCTTTTCTCTTTTTTCTTAGTCATTGAAATTAAAGATTTGTCAGTTTGTTGATTTTTAAGCAGAACCAACTTAGTTTTGGTGCATCTTTCTATCACTTTCTGTTCTCCTATATTTATGGCTGATCTAATTTTTATTGTTTACTCCCTTATGCTAGTTTTGGATTTAATTTGCTTTTATTTTCTACACCCTTAAGGTGCTGAGTTTGGAAATTCAAATATTTTTTCCGCTCTTTCTCTTTTATCCTTTTTGGACTCTAATTGTGCATATGTAGGTGTGCCAGTACTATCCCATGGATCACCAAAGATCTGTTAATTTTATTCATTTTTTTCTTACTCTTAAGACTAGATAATATCAGTTAACTTATTTTCAAATTTGCTAATTCTTTCTTGCTGCTGCTGCTGCTGCTAAGTCGCTTCAGTTGTGTCCGACTCTGTGCGACCCCATAGACGCCAGCCCACCAGACTCCCCCGTCCCTGGGATTCTCCAGGCAAGAATACTGGAGTGGGTTGCCATTGCCTTCTCCAATGCATGAAAGTGAAGTCTTCTGCCTAATCAAATAAGCTTTTGAACCTCTCTAGTAAAATTTTATTTGTTAATGGACTTTTCAGGTATAGATTCTTATTTGGTTCTTTTTAATAATTTCTATATCTTTAGTGATGTCTATTTGTCCTGACATCATTCTCCTTTTTCTTTTTTTGTTTTAATTCTTTGCCCATGATTTCCTTTGTTTTGGGAGGCACAGTTAAGACAGTCAGTTTTAATGACTCAGCTTCCTCAGGGACAATTTCTTATATGTCTTTTCCCCACCCAAGACCATACTTTCTTGTGTCTTCTTGTCAAACACTAAATGTTTTGCATCTTATAATGTCAACTCTGGAAATTAAATTCTCTTCCCTACTCAGAATTTATTGTTGACACTTGTTCTGTTTTGTTGTTTGATTAGTGACTTTTCTAAACAATTTTCAGAAAGTGTGCATTCTTCATTGTATGTGACCACTCGAGACTGTGTATCGTTAGCTTAGTGCTTAGCTCAGTGTTTGACAGAGATTTCCCTAAATGAATGAAGTAAAAAAATTCTCCTAGAATTTTTTTTTCTCCAGAAAGACTGATTTCATACTGGGGCACTCCTTCTTTGCTTAGCCAGGTCACTTACAACTCTACCTTAACCCTTCTTCCTGTTTGCACTACCCTGAAGGTCAGCCAGAGGTGAAATTTGGGGTCTTCACATGTCTTTACTGAGAATGCACATGGTCTTCTAGATTCTCCAATGCAGGCAGGAGCTTTTCAAAGATTTTAATCTCTTAAATATCTTTTTCCTAGGCTTTTTGCTCTATTGCTTGCCTAGAATGTTATCCCTTGCCCCCAGCAACTGCAGGAAATATATTTGTGGTGAATACATTTGCCTTTAAATGCTTCTGACACAAGTGTCATCAGGGAATCTGCTTCAGATGTGGAAGGCTCTGAAGTAGGTGAAACAAGTGTAATTCTTTCTGGGAGCCAACAGACAGGTCAGAATACACAAACAGAATAGGTCTGTATTGAACCCTCTAATACCAGCCACAAGCAGAAACCTGCTGCTGTCTTTTTGGATGCTTCCAAGCTGGAGATTGGGGGAAAGTAAGTGGGTAAGTTAAAATGCCATAGCACATTTACTAAAATTCGGCAGCTTTATTAAGCTTTCCTTATTATTCATTAAGGCTTCATTGATAAGCACTGTTGTTGTAAGCTTTTAAAAATTGTAAGCCTACCCAGTTGTTGTAAGCTTTTAAATTAGAATCTAGACTTCTTTAAAAAATTAATTCTGATGCTTTTGAAAGTCTGCTGCTTTTGTGGAGGAATGGGATATTAGAATTCCCTACTCTGCTATTTTTTTGTGACATCACAGTTCTCTCTAAAGCCCAGTACTATTCCATTGTGTTGAAGTATTATATCACAGTTTATTTGCCAGTTGACATATGTTTGTATTAGTCCCAGCTTCTGGTGATTATGAATAAAGCTGGTATAAACAAATTTGGTTAACATAAGCTTTCTCTGGGAGTAGAATTGATGAATAATAAGTGGATGTTTTACTTTATAAGAAACTGCAAAATTATATACAGTGTCTATACCATTTTGCATGCTCATGAGCAGTGTATGAGAGTTTTGGTTGTTCTGGAGCTTCACAGCACTTGCTGTTGTCTTTTTTTTTTTTTTTTTTTCAAGTTTTGCAATACTGGTGGGAATGTAGTGATATTTCATCATTTTTATTTGCATTTCCATAGTGCTAATGATGTTGAGTATCTTTTCTTGTGCTTATTTACCATCTTCATGACACTTATGATTCAGTTCAGTTCATTTCAGTTCAGTCGCTCAGTCATGTCTGACTCTTTGTGACCCCATGAATCGCAGCACGCCAGGCCTCCCTGTCCATCACCAACTCCCGGAGTTTACCCAACTCATGTCCATCGAGTCAGTGATGTCATCCAGCCAGCTCATCCTCTGTCGTCCCCTTCTCCTCCTGCCCCCAATCCCTCCCAGCATCAGGGTCTTTTCCAATGAGTCAACTCTTCGCATGAGGTGACCAAAGTACTGGAGTTTCAGCTTTAGCATCAGTTCTTCCAATGAACACCCAGGACTGATCTCCTTTAGGACTGGTTGGATCTCCTTGAAGTCCAAGTGACTCTCAAGAGTTTTCCCCAACACCACAGTTCAAAAGCATAAATGCTTCAGTGCTCAGCTTTCTTCACAGTCCAACTCTCACATCCATACATGAGTACTGGAAAAACCATAGCCTTGACTAGACTGACCTTTGTTGGCAAAGTAATGTCTCTGCTTTTTAATATGCTATCTAGGTTGTCATAACTTTCCTTCCAACCATTCAATATCATGGTAATCCAAGCCTATGCCCAACCAGTAACACTGAAGAAGCTGAAGTTGAATGGTTCTATGAAGACCTACAAGACCTCTCAGAACTAATACCCAAAAAAGATGTCCTTTTTATTATAGAGAACTGGAATGCAAAAGTAGGAAGTCAAGAAACACCTGGAGTAACAGGCAATTTTGGCCTTGGAGTACGGAATGAAGCAGACAAAGGCTAATAGAGTTTTTCCAAGAGAACACACTGGTCATAGCAAACATCCTCTTCCAATAACACAGGAGAAGACTACACATGGGCATCACCAGATGGTCAACACCGAAATCAGATTGATTGTGTTCTTTACAGCCAAAGATGGAGAAGCTCTATATAGTCAGCAAAAACAAGACTGGGAGCTGACTATGGCTCAGATCATGAACTCCTTATTGCCAAATTCAGACTTAAACTGAAGAAAGTAGGGAAAACCACTAGACCATTCAGGTATGACCTAAATCAAATGCCTTATGATAATACAGTGGAAGTAATAAACAGATTTAAGGGACTAGATCTGATAGACAGAGTGCCTGATGAACTATGGATGGAGGTTCATGACATTGTACAGGAGACAGGAATCAAGACCATCCCCATGGAAAAGAAATGCAAAAAAGCAAAATGGCTGTCTGGGGAGGCCTTAAAAATAGCTGTGAAAATAAGAGAAGTGAAAAGCAAAGGAGAAAAGGAAAGATATAAGCATCTGAATGCAGAGTTCCAAAGAATAGCAAGGAGAGATAAGAAAGCTTTCCTCAGCAATCAATGCAAAGAAATAGAGGAAAATAACAGAATGGGAAAGACTAGAGATCTCTTCAAGAAAATTAGAGATACCAAGGGACTATTTCATGCAAAGATGGGCACTTATGATTAAGTATATTCAAATTTTTGCCCATTTAAAAAATTTGGTTAATTTTTTAATTGTTGCATTTTAAGAGTTCTTCATATTCTATATATAATCTTTTATCTGATTTGCATTATTTATTCTCCCCATTTGTTGTTTTTCCTTTCAATCTCTTAACAATGTCTTTTGAAAAGTAAATATCTTAATGTTTGTAATTCCAACATCATTTTTTTTTTCTTTCATGTATTGTGATTTTTCTCTTTTATCTGAAAACTCCTTGTCAAACTTAAGGTCAAACAGATTTTTATGTTGTTATCTAGGTATTTTAAGTTGTACATTTTACATTTAGGTTTATGATCAATTTTGAGCTAATTTTGTATACAGTGTAAGTGTAACTTGAGTTTATTTTATTGCACTTGGATGTTCAATTGTTACAGCATCATTTGTTGAAAATACTCTTTCCTCTGTAATATTTTTACTGGCTTAAAACTGCCATAAAACTAATAAGTGTTTGGCTCCATTTTATATTATTTTTCCCAAGGATATGATTATTTTGTTTTTTTCAATTTCTCACTTGAAATATTTAATCGTGGGCTCATTTTCTATCTAAGTTGTAGATCTAACAATTATTTTTGCTCAATTGTTACACCATTTAGCATAAAATTCCATTCCACTTGATACATACTCCTTTTTAAAAGCTTACTTTACCCCCAACAAAAAGAACAATCACAGAAAAAAAAAAATCCATTATATCAATTCTGCTCTATTCTATTTTGGCACTCTATATTTCTGGGTTTTGTGCTAGTATCAATAATTTTAAGGTGTGTTTTTTGACAATGTGTTCTAGTCTACTCTAATCTGTGTGATCTTTTGGTTTTCATATGTATTAATTTTGTTTCAAAGGAATGTTAATATCATTCTGTTAAAATATCCTTTGATGAATTAGATTTTAACATCATTTGATTTGTTTTCATTAAAAATATATTTGTGTTTAACATGTTTCTCTTTGTACTTGATTTCCATCTATACTCCTAATAAAACCTTGAAGGGTTTTAATGTAAAATAATTGATTTTTTTTAATTGACTATATGTACAAATATGGATCTGTTTCTGGACTTCACAGATCTATTTATATATTTTAGCCCACTGACATTGACTTGAATCCTTTGGCTTTATAAAAAGTTTTGACAGACAGTGCAAGTCTTCCCACTTCATCCTTTTTCAAAGTTGTTTTGGCTATGTTAGGCCCTTTGCATTTCCACTTGAATGTTAGAAATAACACAAAACTTTGATTTGTTGGTATTTTAGCTTAGGTTGCATTGAATCTGTAAATCAGTTTATGAAGAACTGACTTATTAACAATACTGAGTCTTCTCATCCATGAACAGAGAATCTCTCATACAGAGTTGCTTCACGACTGAAGCAACTGAGAATGCATAACTGCTGTGTAGTGGGGAGAACCTGATATCCATAGTTTTTCCATTTGAATGTGAACTGATATTCTGAATATTAAGTTTTTCCCAAAAATATGGTATAGGAAGAGGCATGAAAGAAAGACTCATACTTAGGAAAAATAAGCGGATAGAAGTGGTCCATTATTGGGGGCTTCTCTTCTATTCTCAGCTATGAGTAAGGCCTCCTCAGACAATCTTTTTTGCCTTCTTGCATTTCCTTTTCTTTGGGACTGTTTTGGTCACTGCCTCCTGCTTACTCTTATAAACCTCTGTCCATAGATCTTCAGGCATCCTCTCTGTCAGATCTAAGCCCTTGAATCTATTTGTCATTTCCACTGTATAATCACAAAATGTTTAATCACTGTATAATCACTCAGTCGTGTCTGAGTCTTGGTGGGACTGTAGACCACAAGGCTCCTCTGTCTTTGGAATTCTGCAGGAAAGAATACTGAAGTGGGTTGCCATTCCCTTCTGCAGGGGATCTTCCCAACCCAGGGACAGAACCTGGGTCTCCTGCAGTACAGGCAGATTCTATACCATTTGAGCCACCAGGGACGCCTGTAAAATTATAAGGGATTTTATTTAGGTCATACGTGAATGGCCTAGTGGTTTTTCCCTACTTTCTTCAATTTAGTTCTGAATTTTGCAATAAAGTGCTCATGATATGAGCCACAGTCAGCTACAGTCTTGGTTTTGCTGACTGTTGACAGCTTCTCCATCTTTGGCTGCAAAGAATATAATCAATGTAATTTCAAAATTGACCATCTGGTGATATCCATGTGTAGAGTCATCTCTTGTGTTGTTGGAAGAGTGTGTTTGTTATTACTAGGTGCATGCTCTTGGCAAAACTCTATTAGCCTTGGCTTCAGTTCATGCTCCAAGGCCAAATTTGCCTGTTACTCTAAGTATCTCTTGAATTCCTACTTTTTTATTCCAATCCCTTATGATGAAAAGGACTTTTTTTGGTGTTAGTTCTAGAATGTCTTGTAGGTCTTCATAGAACCATTAGACTTCAGCCAAAACATTAGTGGCTGGGGCATAGACTTGGCTTACGGTGATATTGAATGATTTGCCCTGGAAATGGACAGAGATCATTCTGTTGGTTTTGAGATTCTACCCAAGTACTACATTTTGAACTCTTTTGTTGAATATGAGGACTACTCCATTTCTTGTAAGGTATTCTTGCCAACAATAGTAGCTATAATGGTCAATTTAATTAAATTCACCCATACCTATTCATGTTAGTTCACTGATTCCTAAAATGTCAATGTTCACTTCTGCCATCTCCTGTTAGACAAGATCCAACTTACCTAGGCAGAAAGTGAAGAAGAACTAAAGAGCCTCTTGATGAAAGTGAAAGAGGAAAGTGAAAAACTTGGCTTAAAACTCAACATTCAGAAAACGAAGATCATGGCATCCGGTCCCATCATTTGTGGTAAATAGATGAGGAAACAGTGGAAACAGTGAGAGACTTTATTTTTGGAGGCTCCAAAATCACTGTAGATGGTGACTGCAGCCATGAAATTAAAAGATGATTGCTTCTTGGAAAAAAAGCTATGACCAACCTAGACAGCATATTAAAAAGCAGACACATTACTTTGTCAACAAAGGTCCATCTAGTCAAAGCTATGGTTTTCCAGTAGTCATGTATGGATGTGAGAGTTGGACTATAAAGAAAGCTGAGTACCAAAGAATTGATACTTTTGAACTATTGTGTTGGAGAAGACTCTCGAGAGTCCCTTGGACTGCAAGGAGATCCAACCAGTCAATCCTAAAGGAAACCAGTCCTGAATATTCCTTGGAAGGACTGATGCTGAAGCTGAAACTCCAAAACTTTGGCCACATGATGCAAAGAACTGACTCATTGGAAAAGCCCCTGACGCTGGGAAAGACTGAAGGTGGTAGGAGAAGGGGACAACAGAGGATGTGATGGTTGGATGGCATCACTGACACAATCAACATGAGTTTGAGTAGGCTCTGGGAGTTGGTGATTGACAGGGAAGCCTGGGATGCAGCAGTACATGGGGTCACAAAGAGTTGGGCATGACTGAGCGATTGAACTGAACTGAACTGAATTTACCTTGATTCATAGACCTACCATTCCAGGTTCGTATGCAATATATCTCTTTATAGTGTCAAAATTTACTTTCACCAACAGACACATCCACAACTGGGTGTCCTTTCTGCTTTGGCTCAGCCTCTTCATTCTTCTTCCTCAAGCTATTTTTCCTCTCCTCACCAGTAGCCTTTTGGAAACCTACTGACCTGGGGCCTCATCTTGCAAGGTCATATCTTTTACCTTTTCATACTCTTCATGGGGTTTTCAAGGCAAAAATGCTGAAGTGGTTTCCCGTTCCTTTCTCCAATGGACCACATTTTGTCAGAACTCTCCATCTGTCTTGTATGGCCCTACATGGCATGGCTCATAGTTTCCTTGATTTACACATGATGTGATCCATGTGATTGTTTTCATTAATTTTCTGTAACTGTGGTTTTGATTCTGGAAGCCATGGTATTCCAGTTTTTGCTGCTTCTGTCTGCCCTTCAATGTATGAGAATAAGAAGCTTATGCAAGCTTCCTAAAAAAAAAGCTGGAGTAGCAATCCTCACATCAGACAAAATAGACCTTAAAATTAAGAAGATTACAAGACATTAGAAAGGACACTACATAATGATTAAGGGCTCAATCCAAGAGGAAGACAAAGCAATTGTAAATATCTATGCACCCAACATAGGAGCACCTCAATACATAAGACAAACACTAACAGACATAAAAGGAGAAATTGACAGTAACACAATAATAGTAGGAGACTTCAACACCCCACTCACACCAATGATCATCAAAACAGAAAATTAATAAGGAAACAAAAGTCTTAAATGATACATTAGATAAGATGGATCTCATTTGTATTTTCAGGACATTCCATCCAAAGGCAGAATACTCCTTCTCAAGTGCATATGGAACATTCTCCAGGATAGACCACATCTTGGGTCACAAATCAAACCTCAGTAAATTTTGAAAAATAGAAATTATATCAGTCATCTTCTCTGACCACAATGCTATGAGACTAGATATCAACTACAAGAAAAAAAAAAAAACTGTAAGAAACGCTAACACATGGAGATTAAACAGCATGTTTCTAAAAAACCAACAGGTTACTCAAGAAATCAAAGGGGGAATAAAAACTCTCTAGAAACAAATGACAATGAAAACATGACAACTCAAAACCTATGGGATGAAGCAAAAGCAGTCCTAAGAGGGAAGTTTATAACAACACAATCCTACCTCAAGAAACAAGAAACATCGAAGAGACAACCTAACTTTACACCTAAAACAACTGGAAAAAGAAGAACAAAAAAAATTAATAAAAGTAAAGAAATCATAAAATCCAAGTGGAAATAAATGAAAAAGAAATGAAAGAAACAATCAATTCAGTTCAGTCACTCAGTCGTATCCGACTCTTTGCAACCCCATGAATCGCAGCACTCCGGGCCTCCCTGTCCATCACCAACTCCCGGAGTTCACTCAAACTCACATACATCGAGTCGGTGATGCCATCCAGCCATCTCATCCTCTGTCGTCCCCTTCTCCTCCTGCCCCCAATCCCTCCCAGCATCAGAGTCTTTTCCAATGAATCAACTCTTCCCATCAGGTGGCCAAAGTACTGGAGTTTCAACTTTAACATCATTCCCTCCAAAGAACATCCAGGGCTGATCCTCTTTAGAATGGACTGGTTGGATCTCCTTGCAGTCCAAGGGACTCTCAAGAGTCTTCCCCAACACCACAGTTCAAAAGCATCAATTCTTTGGCACTCAGCTTTCTTCACAGTCCACCCCTCGCATCCATACATGACCACTGGAAAAACCATAGCCTTGACTAGACGGACCTTTGTTGGCAAAGTAATGTCTTTGCTTTTCAATATGCCATCTAGGTTGGTCATAACTTTTCTTCCAAGGAGCAAGCGTCTTTTAATTTCATGGCTGCAGTCACCATCTGCAGTGATTTTGGAGCCCTCAAAAATAAAGTCTGACACTGTTTCCACTGTTTCCCCATCTATTTGCCATGAAGTGATGGGACCAGATGCCATGATCTTCCTTTTCTGAATGTTGAGCTTTAAGCCAACTTTTTCACTCTCCTCTTTCACCTTCATCAAGAGGCTTTTGAGTTCCTCTTCACTTTCTGCCATAAGGGTGGTGGCATCTGCATATGTGAGATTATTGATATTTCTCCCAGCAATCTTGATTCCAGCTTGTGTTTCTTCCAGTCCAGCGTTTCTCATGATGTACTCAGCATATAAGTTAAATAAGTAGGGTGACAATATACAGCCTTGATGTACTCCTTTTCCTATTTGGAACCAGTCTGTTGTTCCATGTCCAGTTCTAACTGTTGCTTCCTGACCTGCATATAGGTTTCTCAAGAGGCAGGTCAGTGGTCTGGTATTCCCATCTCTTGAAGAATTTTCCACAGTGTATTGTGATCCACACAGTCAAAGGCTTTAGCATAGTCAATAAAGCAGAAATAGATGTTTTTCTGGAACTCTCTTGCTTTTTTGATGATCCAGCAGATTTTGGCAATTTGATCTCTGGTTCCTCTGCCTTTTCTAACACCAGCTTGAACATCTGGAAGTTTATGGTTCACATACTGCTGAAGCCTGGCTTGGAGAATTTTGAGCATTACTTTACTAGCATGTGAGATGAGTGCAATTGTGTGGTAGTTTGAGCATTCTTTGGCATTGCCTTTCTTTGGGATTGGAATGAAAACTGACCTTTTCCAGTCCTGTGGCCACTGCTGAGTTTTCCAAATTTGCTGACATATTGAGTGCAGCACTTTCACAGCATCATCTTTCAGGATTTGAAATAGCTTCACTGGAATTCCATCACCTCCACTAGCTTTGTTCGTAGTGATGCTTTTTTTTTTTTAACTTTACAATATTGTATTTGTTTTGCCATATATCAAAATAAATCCACCACAGGTATACATGTGTTCCCCATCCTGAACGCTCCTCCCTCCTCCCTCCCCATACCATCCCTCTGGGTCGTCCCAGTGCACCAGCCCCAAGCATCCAGTATCATGCATCGAACCCGGACTGGCGACTCGTTTTATATATGATGTTTTACGTGTGCTTTCTAAGGCCCACTTGACTTCACATTCCAGGATGTCTGGCTCTAGGTGAGTGATCATACCATCATGATTATCTTGGTCATGAAGATCTTTTTTGTACAATTCTTCTATGTATTCTTGCCACCTCTTCTTAATATCTTCTGCTTCTGTTAGGTAAAGAAACAATAGTAAAAATTAATAAAACTAAAAGCTGGTCCTTTGAGAGGATAAACAAAATTGACAAACCCTTAGCCAGACTCATCAAGAAAAAAAGAGAGAAGAATCAAATCAACAAAATTAGACATGAAAAGGGAGAGGTTACAACAGACAATGCAGAAATACAAAGGATTGTAAGAGACTATTATGAACAACTACATGGTGATAAAATAGATAACCTGGAAGAAATGGACAGATTCTTAGAAAAGTTCAATCTTCCAAGACTTAACCAGGAAGAAAGAAATTATGAACAACCCAAACACAAGCACTGGAATTGAAGCTGTGATCAAAAATCTCCCAAAAAACAAAAGCCCAGGACCAGATGGCTTCACAGGAGAATTTTATCAAACATTTAGAGAAGAGCTAATGCCTATCCATCTAACACTCTTTCTAAAAACTGCAAAGGAAGGAACACATCCAAATTCATTCAACGAGGCCACCATCACCCTGATATCAAAACCATTCAAAGACAACACAAAAAAAGAAAACTACAGGCCAATATGACTAATGAACATAGATGCAAAAATCCTCAACAAAATTTTAGCTAACAGAATTCAGCAACACATCAAAAAGCTCATATACCATGATCAAGTTGGGTTTATTCCCGGGATACAAGGATTCTTCAATATACAGAAATCAACCAATGTGATACACCATATTAACAAATTGAAAGATAGAAACCATATGATCATCTCAATAGATGCAGGAAAAAACCTTTGACAAAATTCAGCACCCATTTATGATTAAAATTCTTAAAATAATGGGTATAGAAGGAACCTACCTGAACATAGTAAAGGCCACATATGATAAGCCTATAGCAAACATTATTCTCAATGGTGAAAAATTGAAAGCATTTCCTCTAAGATCAGGAACAAGACAACAGTGTCCACTTTCCGCATTATTTTTCAACATAGTTCTGGAAGTCCTAGTTACAGCAATCAGAGAAGAAAAAGAAATAAAAGGAATCCAGGTCATAAAAGAAGAAGTACAGCTCTCACTGTTTGCAGATGACATGATACTGTATATTAGAAAACCCTAAAGAGAGTAGCAGAAAATTACTAGAGCTACTCAATGAATTTAGCAAAGTTGCAGGATACAAAATCAATACACAGAAATCACCTGCATTTCTATATACTAAGAATGAAAAATCAGAAATAGAAATCAAGGAATCAATCCCATTATCCATTACAACAAAAAGAACGAAATTTGTTCTAAATTAGTTCTAAACTAAAGAGCCTAAGGAGACAAAGGAATGGTACACAGAAAATTATAAGACACTAATGAAAGAAATCAAAGATGACATAAACACATGGAGAATATTCCATGTTCCTGAGTAGGAAGGATCAATATTGTGACAGTGACTATACTACCAAATGCAATCTACAGATTCAAGGAGATCCCTATCAAATTACCAATGGCATTTTTCACAAAACTAGAACAAAAAATTTCACAATTCATATGGAAACCCAAAAGACCCTGAATAGACAAAGCAGTCTTGAGAAAGAAAAATGGAGCTGGAGGAATCAGCCTTCCTTACTTCGGACTATACTACAAAGCTATAATTATCAAGACAGTATGGTACTGGCACAAAAGCAGAAATATAGACCAATGGAACAAGATAGAAAGCCCATAAATAAACCCATGCACCTCTGGGGACCTTATTCTTTACAAAGGAGGCAAGAATACACAATGGGGCAAAGACAGCCTCTTCAATAAATGGTACTGGGAAAACTGGACAGCTACATGTAAAAGAATGAAATTAGAACACTTCCTAATACTATACACAAAGATAAACTCAAAATGGATTAAAGACCTACAGGTAGGACCAGAAACTATAAAACTCTTAGAGGAAAACATTGGCAGAACACTCAAAGACATAAATCAAAGCAAGATCCTCTAGGCCCACCTCCTAGAGTAATGGAAATAAAAACAGAAGTAAACAATCAGGACCTGATTAAACTTAAAAGCTTTTGCACAGCAAAGGAAACTATAAGCAAGGTGAAAAGACAACCCTCAGAATGGGAGAAAATAATAGCAAATGAAACAACTGACAAAGGATTAATTTCCAAAATATACAAACAGCTCATACAACTCAATACCAGAAAAACAAGCTAGTCAAAAAGTGGGGAAAGACCTAACAGACATTTCTCCAAAGAAGACATACAGATAGATTGCTAACAAACACATGAAAAGATGTTCAACGTAGCTCATTATTAGAGAAATGCAAATCAAAACTGCAATGAGATATCACCTCACACCAGTCAGAATGGCACTCATCAAAAAGTCTACAAAACAATAAATGCTGGAGAGGCTGTGGAGAAAAGGGAATGCTCTTGCACTGTTGCTTGGAATGTAAATTGATACAGCCACTATGGAAGATGGTATGGAGATTCCTTAAAAAAAAAAACTAGGAATGAAATCACAATTTGACCCAGGAATCCCACTCCTAGGCATATACCCTGAGGAAACCAAAACTGAAAGAGACTCATGTATCCCGTTGTTCATTGCAGCACTATTTACAATAGCTAGAACATGGAAGCAACCTAGATGTCCATCGACAATGAATGGACAAAGCAGTTGTGGTACATATATACAATGGAATATTTCTCAGCCATAGAAATGAATGCATTTGAGTCAGTTCTAATGAAGTGGATGAACTTATAACCTACTATAAAGAGTGAAGTGAGTCAGAAAGGGAAAGATAAATACTGTAATCTAACGCATATATACAGAATCTAGAAAAATGTTACTGAAGAATTTATTTACAGGGCAACAATGGAGAAACAGACATAGAGAATAGACATATGGACATGGGGAGAGGGGAGGAGAGGGTGACATGTATGGAAAGAGTAATGTGGAAACTTGCATTACCATATGTAAGAATCTGCTGTATGGCTCAGGAAACTCAAGCAAGGGCTCTGTATCAACCTAGAGGGGTGGGATGGGGAGGGAAATGGGAGGGAGTTTTAAAAGGGAGGGGATATATGTATACCAATGGCCGATTCATGCTGAGGTTTGACAGAAAACACAAAATTCTGTCAAGCAACTATCCTTCAATAAAAAATAAATAAATAAAAATTTTTAAAGAACCTTATGCAAGCTTCCTGACAGGAGGGACTGGCTGTGAAGAAAACTGTGTCTTGCTCCGGTGGGCAGGATCATGCTTAGTAAATCTTTAATCCAATTTTCTGTTGATGGATGGGGCTGTGCTCCTTCCCTCTAGTTTGGCCTTGAGCAGCTCAGTCCTGGGGTCTGCAGTCTCTATGGGGCAGCAAATGGCTACCTCCTCAAAGAGGACTGATGCCAACAAGTCACGTTTCTCATTGACTGCTGCTGCCAGTGACCCTGACTCCGTGGCAGGCCAATATCAACCCAAACCTCCACAGGAGACTTCCAAGCACTCACAGGCATGTCTGGCTCAGTCTCTTTTGGGGTCACTTCTTTCACTGGGGCCCTAGTGCACCCAAGGTTTTATTGATCCCTTCCAAGAGTCTCTGTTTCCCCTAGTCCTGTGGAGGTTCTATGATCAAATCCTGCTGATCTTCAAACCTGGGGATTCCCATTCTCTTTACCAGATCCCCAGATAGGGAAATCTGATGTGGGGGCTAGAACCTTCACAGCAGTGTGAAAACTTCTTTGGTATAATTGTTCTCCAGTTTGTGGGGTCACCCACTCATCACCTCTATGGTCGAGCTCCAGGCTCTATGGTAGGGCTAATGGTGACCTCTTCAAGGAGGACTTATGCCAATATGCTGTGCCTCCCAAGACTGATGCTGCCAGTGCCCCTCTCCCCATGGCAGGCCACTGCTGACCCACCTCTCCACAGGAGACACTCAAACACTCACAGGCAAATCAGACTCAGTCTCTAGTGGGAATTACTCTTACTTTCCCTGGGTCCTGGTGCACACAAGTTGTTTTGTTTTGTTTTTGCCTTCCAAAAGTCTCTGGTGGGTATGGGGTTTGATTTTAACATGATTGCACCCCTATTGCAGCTTCTTCTTTGGACATGGGATATCTTTTTCTTGGTGGGTTCCAGCATCCTCCTGTTGATGGTTGTTCAGCAGCTAGTAGCAATTTTGGTGTCCTTGCAGAAGAAGATGAGTTCATGTCCTTCTAATCTGCCAGTGCAACCTTGTTTAACTCATTCAATTTCTACATAGAAGATCATGTAGTTTGTGAATAAAGAGAGATTTATTTCTTTTCCAACATGGATGACTTTCACTTCTTTATCCTGAGCTATTATGCTGGCAAGAACCATGAATGTAATATTGAATATAAGCTGTGTAATCAGACATTCTTGCCTGGTGATCCTAGGGAACAGCATTTTGTCTTTTACTGTAAACTATGACGAACAGTAACATCAGAGACTGCACATTACAGGGAAAACGGCATTCAAAGGCAAGTCACTTAACAAACAAAAAAAAAGCAAAAACAACAAACTCTGGAGGAATCAAACTTCAGAATTGCTACATATATTATCTAGAATGTCCAATACGCAAAAAAAAAAAAAAACTGTAAGACATACAAAGAAATAGGAAAATATAATCATGCAAAGATGGGCTCAATAAAAGACAGAAATGGTATGGACCTAACAGAAGCAGAAGATATTAAGAAGAGGTGGCAAGAATACACAGAAGAATTGTACAAAAAAGATCTTCACAGCCAAGATAATCACGATGGTATGATCACTCACCTAGAGCCAGACATCCTGGAATGTGAAGTCAAGTGGGCCTTAGAAAGCATCACTATGAACAAAGCTAGTGGAGGTGATGGAATTCCAGTGGAGCTATTTCCAATCCTGAAAGATGATGCTGTGAAAGTGCTGCACTCAATATGCCAGCAAATTTGGAAAACTCAGCAGTGGCCACAGGACTGGAAAAGGTCAGTTTTCATTCCAATTGCAAAGAAAGGCAATGCCAAAGAATGCTCAAACTACTGCACAATTGCACTCATCTCACATGCTAGTAAAGTAATGCTTAAAATTCTCCAAGCCAGGCTTCAGCAGTATGTGAACCATAAACTTCCAAATGTTCAAGCTGGTGTTAGAAAAGGCAGAGGAACCAGAGATCAAATTGCCAACATCTGCTGGATCATCAAAAAAGCAAGAGAGTTCCAGGAAAACATCTATTTCTGCTTTATTGACTATGCTAAAGCCTTTGACTGTGTGGATCACAATACACTGTGGAAAATTCTTCAAGAGATGGGAATACCAGACCACCTAACCTGTCTCTTGAGAAATCTGTATGCAGGTCAGGAAGCAAGAGTTAGAACTGGACATGGAACAACAGACTGGTTCCAAATTGGAAAAGGAGTACGTCAAGGCTGTATATTGTCACCCTGCTTATTTAACTTATATGCAGAGTACATCATGAGAAACGCTGGACTGGAAGAAACACAAGCTGGAATCAAGGTTGCCAGGAGAAATATCAATAACCTCAGATATGCAGATGACACCACCCTTATGGCAGAAAGTGAAGAGGAATTCAAAAGCCTCTTGATGAAAGTGAAAGAGGAGAGAGAAGAAGTTGGCTTAAACCTCAACAATCAGAAAACAAAGATCATGGCATCTGGTCCCATCACTTCATGGGAAATAGATGGGGAAACAGTGGAAACAGTGAGAGACTTTATTTTGGGGGGCTCCAAAATCACTGCAGATGGTGACTGCAGCCATGAAATTAAAAGACACTTGCTCCTTGGAAGAAAAGTTATGACCAACCTAGATGGCATATTGAAAAGCAAAGACATTACTTTGCCAACAAAGGTCCGTCTAGTCAAGGCTATGGTTTTTCCAGTGGTCATGTATGGATGCAAGAGTTGGACTGTGAAGAAAGCTGAGTGCCAAAGAATTGATGCTTTTGAACTGTTGTGTTGGAGAAGACTCCTGAGAGTCCCTTGGACTGCAAAGAGATCCAACCAGTCCATTCTGAAGGAGATCAGCCCTGGATGTTCTTTGGAGGGAATGATGCTAAAGCTGAAGCTCCAGTACTTTGGCCACCTGTTGGGAAGAATTGACTCATTGGAAAAGACCCTGATGCTGGGAGGGATTGGTGGCAAGAGGAAAAGGGGATGACAGAGGAGAGATGGCTGGATGGCATCACCGACTCAATGGACGTGTATTTGAGTGAACTCCGGGAGTTGGTGATGGACAGGGAGGCCTGGCATGCTGCGATTCATGGGGTCGCAAAGAGTCGGACACGACTGAGTGACTGAACTGAACTGAACTGAATCTACACATAGGAAAAAAGATAAGCAATAGAAACTACCTTTGGAAGCCCCAGGTGTTGATTTATCAAATGGACATCAGAAAAAGCTAGTATAAATACCTTGAAAGAACTGAAGAAAACCATGTTTAAACAAAGAAAATTATGATAGCAATGATTTATCTAATGGAGACTAAAGAGATAGAAATGATAAAACATAAAAGGACCAAATGGAAGTCCTGAAGTTGAAAAACAAAAATTTTCTAGAGGGGCTCAACAATAGATTTGAGCAGGCAGGGAAAAGAATTGGTGCATTTGAAGATGAACCAATAGAGATTATCCAATCTAAAAAATATATATATATTTTAATGCATAAAAATGAATAGAGCCTTGGAGTCTTCTGGGACACAGAAAAGCACAATCAACATAGGCATAATGGGAATGCAAGAAGAGGAGCAAAATTGACAGCAAAAGAAAAAAAAATGAAGGGACATTGGCCCCACACTTTCCAAATCTGATGGAAAAGCTGTCCATACATCTAATGACTTCCAAGCTAATGAATTCCAAATTGAATATACTCAATTTGGAATATACAAAGTCACCTACACTTATATCCATTATAGTCAAACTGCTCAATGTTGAAGACAGTGAGAATTTTTACTCACAACGAGATAAAATTGACTTATGTACAGGGTAACAACAGTGAGAACAATAGCTGACTTTTCAGAAAAAGTGGAAGACACATGTATAATAATTTACCCATGTGATAAAAGGAAAAAACCTGGAGAAGTAAATGGCAACCTACTCCAATATTCTTGCCTGGGAAATCCCAGGACAGAGGAGCCTGGCAGGCTACAGTCTAGGGTTGCAAAAGAGTTGGACATGACTTAATGACTAAACAACAAGAAGAGAGTCGATCTTAAAACATCTCATTAAAAAAAAATTTTTTTTAACAGGCTGAGAGACTTAAGAGAACAAACATAAGATTGCCATGGGGAAAGATTAGAAGAACGGACAGTTAGGGAGTTTGGGGTTGACATGTACATGCTGCTATATTTCAAATGGATAACCAAAAAAATAAATAAAAATAAAATGGATAACCAACAATGTCTTACTGTATAGCACAGAGAACTCTGCTCAATGTTATGTAGCAGACTGGATGGGATGGGAGTTTGGGGGAGAATGAATACATGTATATGTATGGCTGAGTCCCTTTGCTGTCCACCTGAAATTATCACAACATCGTCAATTAGCTCTACTCCAATAAAAAATAAAAAGTTGAAAAAGAAAAAAAAGCTCTCAACTAAGAATCCTATATCCAACAAAGCTATCGTTTAAAAACTGAAAGTAAGAGACAAGATGGCAGAGGAGTAGGTGGATGGGGAGTAGGAGTACATCTCTCTCCACAGATGCATCAGGAATATATCTTCAGGTGTAGAAAATCTCACAGAACACCAGGTGAGAGCTGGAAGAAGTCTCTGACAACTGGAAATGAATATATAGATCCATGTAATATTCAGTAAGATAAAGGAAGGAAGGAAGAAAGAGGAAGAGTGAGCAGGACTGGACCTGCAACCAGGGAGTAGGGGAACTGAAATGGGAGTGCAATCCCCAGATCAGGGCAATTGTTTGGGGCAGAGGGGAAGCATTTGAGCCCTTGGAGAGTGCAGCAGCTCATCTGGGACAGTCTGAATGGAGTGACAACCCACACAAACAATCCGTCCCACAGCCCAAATACCCCAGACAGGGACATAAGTACCCTGGAATGTGTGATGGCTGGGAGCTGGAACATAGGGGTTGGAGAGCAGTCCCAGGGAGAGGTCTGCTATTGACTGCAGGGAGACAGTCCAAGGGGATGTGAGGGAAGAGATTGCAGGAGGAAAGCTGGGAAGCCATGCAGATAAGGCAGTATTGCTGAATCATGTGCAGGGGATGGAGCCATCTCTGTAGCTTCTCTCTCAGATGTCAGTGCCAAGAGCTGACCAAAAGAGGAAGATCCCAGAGAGGGTGGCCCTTTGAGTGCCTCACATGCCAAGGAACAGAGGACCCCAACCAGGGAGGCCTTTGAATGCCAGCTGCAAAGGCTAGAAAAAGATTCTAATATCTGTGCTCCTGTGCCTGAGGCTGCTGGCATCCCTGCACACTTGGAGCCCCCAGGTCCCTGTGATCCAAGCAGCTGTGCCACCTCCATGCTTGATCCACACTGCGGCAGAGCCACCAGAGGCTAGGAAAAAAACCCTAACAGTCTCATATCTCCTAAGCCCGTGCTGCCAGCCCCGCTGTGTACTTGGCACTCTTAGGGTCCCTGAGATCCAAGCAGGGACTTTAAAAGTCTTTGGACTGTTTTTGTTTTCTTTGTGTGTGTGTGTGTGTGTTTCCCTTTGTTTTTGTTACTGTTTGTCTGGTTTTGTGTTTACCATCTGTATTTGTCATCTCCACAGCCTGTCCTCAATGCAGACAAACCCAAGTCCTCCAGGAGCAAACTCCTGTGGATAACCCAAATTCTGAGGTGGGGAAAAAAAAAAAACAACTGAACTCCAGGTGCAGTGTGGCTAAGGAAGAAAACTGAAAGCTTTTCCACCAGTTGTACAGGTTGAAAATTAAATCCACACAATCAACTTGTTAGACTCTGTGTCTATGGAATATATAAAAGGGCAATGAGTGTTCCTACAAAAGAAAACACCCTAGCTCTGGCAGGTGTGGACGTGGAGGCCAGATTAGAGTCTGAACTGTCCCCACAAGAGGTCCAGAGATGGGCATAGTATTGGAGGGCATCCAAGGGAGGTGGAGGCGGACTGTGACTCACAGCAAGGAAAAGGACACTGACAGCTGAGATTCTTGTATTTAGACTCATTCTATAGTTGTTTCTGGATTATTTTCTTTTTTTGTTTCTCTGTGGCTGTGGTTGTTTTGTTATTATTATCTCTATTTAAGCTCTTGAGAATTTTTTAAATCACAATTTCTACTTACATTATATATTTCTACCTCTATGTTAGCTTTTTGCAGTTCTGTGGATTTTTTAAAACCTTTTTCCTTTTTAATGTTTTTTGTTGCTGTTGTTGTTGTTTTTCTCATTGTTCTTTTCCTGCTGTAGTTATAGTTAAATATATGTAAATCTTTTTATAGATTTCTATTTAGCTTTGCTTTTCTATTTTTTCTTTTCTTCCTTCTCTTTATTTCATCATGTTTGTTGGTTTGCTTTATTTTCTTCACTTTATTCACCAGTTTGCACTCTGCTTTGATCTTGTATTCTGGTTTGCATTTTAGTTAGTTTTGTTTTTAATCAGTCTATAAAATTTTTGGATTCTTTTGCTTGCCAAGTCACTCTCCTGTAGTTTGTTTTCTTTGGACTGTTTTCATTTTCTGTGTATGTTCCTTTGTTTTTGTTATTGTTTGTCTGGTTTTGTGTTTACCATTTGTATTTACCATTTGGCTACCTGGGTGGCACTAGCAGTAAAGGACCTGCCTGCCAATGCAGGAAACAAGAGACACAGGTTCAATCCCTGGGTCAGGATGATCCCCTGGAGGAGGGCATGGCAAACCACTCCAGTGTTCTTGCCTAGAGAATCCCAAGGACAGAGGAGCCTGGAAGACTACAAGTTCATATAGGGTCGCAAGGAGTCAGACATGACTTAAGTGACTTAGCACGCGTGCATGCATGTGTGTGTCCCTTTGTTTTTATTATTGTTTGTTTGGTTTTGTACTTACCATTTGTCTAGTGTTCCCTTTTTGTTTCTTGTTTATTTTTTGTTTTTGTGTATTTGTTTAAATCACCTTCAAGCCATTACAAAATGGAATCTTGGTTCCCATCAGAGATTGGGCCTGGGACTCTAGAGTGGGAGTGCTAAGTCCAGGACACTAGACTGCCAGAGAACTCACGACCCCAAGGAGTATAAATTAGTGAGAACTCCCACTAAGGCTGCCAGCTGTATCCAAAACCTGGCACCACCCAACTGCTGGCAGCACCAAGTGCGGGAGGCCTCACCCAAAGAACAGGCAAGACAAAAGCTCAAACCAAATCATCAGCAGACAGGCTTCCCACAGACACCTCAAAACATACCACTTTACACATCCCTGTACATTAGAGGGAAAAAACTCAGCTCCTTTCACCAGAATGCAGAGGCCAGTCCCCCCAACACAAACCTACACAACTACACAACCACTGGACCAACCTCACCCACTGGTGGCAGAAACCAAAAGGAAGAAGAAATGTAACCCTAAAGCCTGGGAAAAGGAGATATCAAACACAGTAAGTTGGGAAAAATGAAAAAACAGAGAAATTTGCTGTATGTCTCAAGGAACTCAAACAGGGGCTCTGTGACAATCTAGAAGGGTTCGATGGGCAGGGAAGTTCAGGAGGGAGGGGACATGGTGTACCTATGGCTGATTCTTGTCGATGTTTGACAGAAAAAAACAAAATTTTGTAAGACAATTAACCTTCAATTAAAAAAATAAATAGATTTTAGAAAATAATTGAGTGACCAAAGGAGCCATAACTGATTTAATGAACTATCTTCAGTTTCATTGTACTGGCCATGCACACTTATGCACGACTTAATCTTTGAGACAAATATGTTACTGGCAAAATCAATCAGGTAGAGAGAAAAAGATATATATATTCCAAAAGGCATGTGAAACTGCTGCAATTGCTTCCATAGCCTTCCTGTTAATCTACTTGATAATGAAGCCCTTTCTGCACAGCATCAGAGTACAAAAGTATCTATAAATGACAAAAGACTTAAAAATTATGGTTAAACATCTGATCAATTGACAAAGGGCTTGGATAATGTTTATTCCTTAATCAAAGTAACCAGAGATCTCAAAAGCAAATATAAATCATTTAAAGGCAAAGAAACTCATATAATCTGTTATCAAAAGTGCATTCCAATAAAATTTTCTCTGAACAGAAAAAGAAAAGCCAGATCCAAGTCTTAGGAAATCCTGATCATGCATAACTCTTTTCAGTATTCTTTTTTTCCCTCACATCTTCTTTTACTGAAAACACATGTTAGTTTACTACAGTTTTTTCCACATTGAGATACATTTTGGCTGACAAATTTATAACAGATATAATACCTTATTTATGTCAAACCTAGGCATCGGAGAAGGCAATGGCACCCCACTCCAGTACTCTTGCCTGGAAAATCCCATGGATGGAGGAGCCTGGTAGGCTGCAGTCCATGGGCTCGTGAAGAGTCGGACACGACTGAGCGAATTCACTTTCACTTTTCACTTTCATGCATTGGAGAAGGAAATGGCAACCCACTCCAGTGTTCTTGCCTGGAGAATCCCAGGGATGGGGGAGCCTGGTGGGCTGCCGTCTATGGGGTCACACAGAGTCGAACACGACTAAAGTGACTTAGCAGCAGACATAATGAAAATATTATAATTAATAATATGTGTAATATGTTGATAAAAAGACATGTCTATTTTATTACAATTAGATCAACAAACTTAAACATTAATACCAGGTACTAATTTAATATTAAATATTTCCAAGTTCATGTGAATCTGAAACTCATTTTAACTTGATTTCTCTTGTATTTAGAATTTTTTTGGTTTATAAACCCTTATTACTGTTATTCAAGCCAATTAAATCGAACCCTTTTTACAAATCAAATGCAGCAATGTTATTAAAAAAAAATATATATATATATATATATACATACACACACAAAAAAAAAATGAGGCCTCAGCTCTTCCTTCAAGATTTCAGCTTTGAGTCAGGTACAGCAATGTAAAACCATCAGTTTACAAAAGAGGTTGGATTAAAATTGGGGTTCTCAGATAAAACAAGTCACGCTGTCTTGCTAGATGGCTAAATATTAATATTTATAGAAAAAACAACTTTTAATTACCTTGGACAGGCAACTTCTAAATTATTTAACCCTTTCTAAAATTTGCATTTAAAAAGACAGCAGAGATAAAGACTACTGATGTGACCAGAGAGGATATTTGCACCTCAAAGATTCAGGCAAGTTCTTCTTAGTATGACTTTGTTTTCCCTTTAATATTTACAAGCTTCATGAGATGAACAGGGAAGATACTGAGAACGGTGAAAGGATTTTTGGAACCATTCTTCTGATCCTGTAAAAATCACATTTGTAAACCAAGAACAGTTTTGTTTTTCCCTCCTTTCCCAAAAGAATTGGGTGGCCTCCCCAACAAGGACTGACACATCTATCCGCCCATGTTAGAAAGCTTCACCCCCTCCTACTCTAGCCTAAGAGAGAAGTTCTCTCAGGAAGGCCCAGAGGCAACACCCAGGCCCCTGCAAATCAATCAGGACTGAGGGGGAAAGAGGCAAAGGCAACAGGAAAGACAGGGAATACAGACTGAAGAATCCATCCTGTAATCCCATTGGCTTGGTCCTTAGCATAAGGGAAGAAGGGAAAAGGAGTACCCTCATTCACTTGGGTGGCACAAACTGAGGCTCAGTGACCAAAGAAGCCATAAGTGATTTAATGAAGTATCTTCAGTTTTATTGTACTGGCCATGCACACTTATGCACGACTTAAGTGTGCATAAGTGGGCCTTTGGAACACACCAGAGAGTAATCCCTGGCCAAAGTTCCTCAATTGCTTCCACACCCACTCGCCTGTTCCCAGAGGGTTCAAGGAGAAAGAAATGAGAAAACTGTAGAGGAAGACTTGGATGAAGCAGTTAGAACCAAATGTCTGTGCATTACCAAAGTAACCAGAGTAAACCAAAACCTAGCCAGCTGGAAAGTCACATTAACATGACTTCCCAATCCCATTAGATCAGTGACCTTTCTCCAAAGCACCTTATAAGCAATTTCCCTTCACAGGGAGAACACCCCAAACTGGAGCCAAAGCCCCCCAGATGGGACCTGAAGCTCTCCAGACTGGACAAGGTCAAAAAGGCCCCAGTGGGACCCTGATGTTAAGCTGTTCTGGGGAAAAGATTATTTGAGTGTTTAATTTACAAAGGAGAGTAGTATCTATTAGAAAGCCAATCAACTTGTTCCCCACTGTCGAAGTTATATGGGGTTCTGGGGCTCCTGTAGGGGAAATTAGAACTGGAGGCCTGAAGTCCAAGGGAGCCCCACCCTGACCCCGGGCATGTTCATTATCAGAGAGTTCCTCTCCTTTGTAAAGCACTTCTGACTGCCAGATTGCTTAACTGTGAGCCATTCAGGGGCCATTGTTCTTCTCAACTTAAAATATCTAACATGTACCCCAAAATTCTTTCCTTCAGGATAGATGAAATATGTCCCATTTTTATAAGCTTCATAACACCAAAACACGACAGACACAGACAAATTCTAACAAAAACGGCACAAGCAGATTCCAGCGTTGATGTACAGAGGAACTGATTTCCCGACAGGGTAATAAATTTACCCTACAAAACAAATCAACTAATTCCAACTAGGCTACCCACCCCCACAAGAACTAGCTCCCAAATGAACCAGTTCCAACTGGATCAGTTCCCAAATCAGGTAAATAAATTTACCCTGATGAGCTAAAAAATGAGCTAATTCCAACTAATGTGGGCTTCCCCCATGAGAACTAGTTCCCAATGAACCGGTTCAGGGTAGAGTTCAACAACACCTCCCTTCCGCAAAGGGGTACCCCAACCATACTGTTGCAGGAAGGCGGACCCCTTCCAGGGCCCGAAACTGGGCTCTTGTCTAACGCTCAGAAATGAATTGTCTGAGGAGACACATATGCTGACAAAGCAAGAGATTTTATTGGGAAAGGGCACCCAGGTGGAGAGCAGTAGGGTAAGGGAACCCAGGAGAACTGCTCTGCCGCGTCGCTCGCAATCTCGGGTTTTATGGTGATGGGATTAGTTTCCGGGTGGTCTTTGGCCAATCATTCTAATTCAGAGTCTTTCCTGGTGGCGCACACATCACTCAGCCAAGATGGATGCTAGCAAGAGGGATTCTGGGAAGTGGACGGACACGCAGTGTCTCCTTTAGACCTTTCCCAGACTTTTCTGGTTGGTGGTGGCTTACCACTCCAGTACTCTTGCTTGGAAAATCCCATGGATGGAGGAGCCTGTCAGGCTGCAGTCCATGGGGTCGCTAAGAGTCGGACACGACTGAGCAATTTCACTTTCACTTTTCACTTTCATGCATTGGAGAAGGAAATGGCAACCCACTCCAGTGTTCTTGCCTGGAGAATCCCAGGGATGGGGGAGCCTGGTGGGCTGCCGTCTATGGGGTCGCACAGAGTCGGACACGACTCAAGTGACTTAGCATAGCATAGCATAGCATATTAGTTCCGTATTCCTTATCAGGATCTCCTGTCATAAAACAACTCATGCAAATGGTTACTATGGTACCTGGCCAGGGTGCGCAATTTCAATCAGTGTGCTTCCCCTAACAGTATGTCTTTTCCATAGATAATGGACATATAGCTCTAAGTTCACAGTCCAGCCCAAGATGCAGTCCTGCTTTCAAGATAGAGCCTGTTCTGTTTCCTCCTTCACTTTTATGGATCAGAGATGGCAGTGGCGGGGAGGTTAGGAAATAAAGTAAAAAGACTTCAGTCCTTGCAAATGTCCCCTAAAATTGCAAGCCTCAGGCATGGGAATTTTAGTTTTCCTTACAATCCTTCATAGGTGGGCAGCTTAAGTTGCAGGTCATTATGTATGCTTCAAAAGTCTCAAAGTGAAAGTTGCTCAGTCGTGTGTGACTCTCTGTGACCCCATGGACTACACAGACCATGGGCTTCTCCAGGCCAGAACACTGGAGTGGGTAGCTTTTCCCTTCTCCAGTGGATCTTCCCAACCCAGGAATTGAACTGGGGTTTCCTGCCTTGCAGGCAGATTCTTTACCAACTGAGCTACCAGGGAAGCCCTATTATGTATGCTAACAATAACAAAAAACGGTTAAAGTCACAGGAGCATATCCAGTGTAAATTTAAAATTAACCCTCCCCAATTACAGAAACGCTGGGCTGGAAGAAGCACAAGCTGGAATCAAGATTGCCAGGAGAAATATCAATAACCTCAGATATGCAGATGACACCACCCTTATGGCAGAAAGTGAAGAGGAACTAAAAAGCCTCTTGAGAGTGAAAGAGGAGAGTGAAAAAGTTGGCTTAAAGCTCAACATTCAGAAAACAAAGATCATGGCATCTGGTCCCATCACTTAATGGGAAATAGATGGGGAAACAGTGGAAACAGTGTCAGACTTTATTTTGGGGGGCTCCAAAATCACTGCAGATGGTGACTGCAGCCATGAAATTAAAAGACGCTTGCTCCTTGGAAGGAAAGTTATGGCCAACCTAGATAGCCTATTGAAAAGCAGAGGCATTACTTTGCCAACAAAGGTCCATCTAGTCAAGGCTATGATTTTGCCAGTGGTCATGTATGGATGTGAGAGTTGGACCGTGAAGAAAGCTGAGCCCTGAAGAATTGATGCTCTTGAACTGTGGTGTTGGAGAAGACTCTTGAGAGTCCCCTTGACTGCAAGGAGATCCAACCAGTCCATTCTGAAGGAGATCAGCCCTGGGATTTCTTTGGAAGGAATGACGCTAAAGCTGAAACTCCAGTATTTTGGCCACGTCATGCGAAGAGTTGACTCATTGGAAAAGACTCTGATACTGGGAGGGATTGGGGGCAGGAGGAAAAGGGGACAACAGAGGATGAAATGGCTGGATGGCATCACCGACTCAATGGATGTGAGTCTGAGTGAACTCCGGGAGTTGGTGATGGACAGGGAGACCTGGTGTGCTGCGATTCATGGGGTTGCAAAGAGTTGGACACGACTGAGAGACTGAACTGAACTGAACTGAATTACAGAAATGCATCTCATGGTCTTGGATTGGAAGAATTAATATTGTTAAAATGGTCATACTACCGAAAGCAATCCCTATCAAAATAGCCATTACATTTTTCAAAGAGCACGTATTAATATATGGAAACAGAAAAGACCAGATTTGTAAAAGCAATCCTGAAGAAAAAGGACAAATTTGAAGGTATAACCAACCCTTCCAAACCTCAGATAATGCTCCAAAGCAACAGTAATCAAATAGCATGGTATTGGCAAAAATATACATTAGATAGCTAGGTATTTGTTACAAGATACAGTAAAGAAATTTTAGACACAAAGTTCTTTCAGGGAAGTTGTGACTTTGAAGCTGGGAAAAGCTTAAGTTTCAAACAGGAAAAGGATGTGTCTTCCTTTTTGTTTGCATGTAAAGGCTTGTTCCACTTTAGATATATAGATGTTTTTTGCAAGCTACATGAATGAACTTTTTTGTACTGGAATGTATTTAGTTTACAATGTTGTATTAGTTTCTGGTGTACAGCAAAGTGAACCAGTTATATATTCTTTTCCACTTTCTGTTACATTATGAAATATTAAATATATTGGGTATAGTTACCTGTGCTATACAACAAATCCTTGTTGTTTATCCATTCTATATACAATAGTTTGCATCTGCTAGTCTTAAATTCCAATCCAAGCACACATCCATCTCAAGTTTGTTCTCTATGTCTGCAATTCTGTTGCTGTTTTATAGATAGATTCATTTGTGTCATATTTTAGATGCCATATATAAATGATATGATATAGTATTTGTCTTTCTCATCCTAACTTCACTTAGTATGATAATTTCTAGGTTAATCCATGTAGCTATAAATGGCATTATTTCATTTTTTTTTAGCAGCTGAGCTGTATCCCAAAGTTCAAAGGAACATTTCATCCAAAGATCAGCACAACAAAGGATAAAAATGGTAAAGATCTAATATAAGTGGAAGAGATCAAGAAGAGATGGAAAGAATACACAAAAGAACTGTACAAAAAAGATCTTAATGACCAGATAACCACGATGGTATGGTGACTTATCCAGAGCCAGACATTTTGGAGTATGAAGTCAAGTGGGCCTTAGGAAGCACAGCTGTCAATAATGCTAGTGGAGGCCATGGAATTCCACTAGTTATTTAAAATTCTAAAAGATGATGCTATCAATGTGTTGCATGCAATATATCTGCAAATCTGGAAAACCCAGCAGTGGCCACAGGACTGGAAAAGGTCAATCCTGATCCCAATTCCCAAGAAGGGCAGTACTAAAGAAAGTTCAAACCACAGGACAATTGCACTCATCTCCCATGCTAGTAAGGTTATGCTCAAAATCCTGCATTCTAGGCTTCAGCATGAACCTAGAGCTTCCAGATGTCCAGGATGGGTTTAGAAAAGGCAGAGGAACCAGAGATCAAATTGCCAACAATCACTGGATCATAGACAAAGCAAGGGAATTTCAGAAAAACATCTACATCTGTTTGATTGACTATGCTAAAGCCTTTGTGTGGATCATAACAAACTGTGGGAAATTCTTAAAGAGATGGGAATACTAGACCATTCTACCTATCTCTGAGAAAACAGTATGCTGATCAAGAAGCAACAGTTAGAACCCTGTATGGAACAACTTACTGGTTCAGGACTGAGAAAGGAGTAAAGCAAGGCTGTTTATTGTCACCTTATTTATTTAACTTATACACAGAACATATCATGAGAAATGCCAGACTGGATGAGTTACAAGCTACAATCAAGACTGTTGGGAGAAACATCAACAACCTCATATGCAGATTATATCATTCTAAAGGCAGGAAGCGAAGAGATACTAAGGAATCTCCTGATGAGAAAGGAGAGTGGAAAAAGCTGGCTTAAAACTAAATATTAAAAAAACTAAAATCATGGCATCTGGCCCCATCACTTCATGGTAAAAGAAGGGGGAAAAGGTGGAAGCAGTAACAGATTTCCTCTTCTTGGGCTCTTAAAATCACTGCGGGTGGTGACAGTATGGTGAAAGTCACTCAGTCATGTCTGACTTTTTGCGACCCCATGGACCATACATTCCATGGGATTCTCCAGGCCAGAATACTGGAGTGAGTAGCCTTTCCCTTCTCCAGGGGATCTTCCAAACCCAGGGATTGAACCCAGTCTCCCACATTGCAGAAGGATTCTTTACCAGCTGAGCCACAAGGGAAGCCTGCAGATGGTGTCTGCAGCCTTGAAATTAGAAGACAATTGCTTCTTGGCAGGAAAGCTATGACAAACCTAGACAATGTGTTAAAAAGCAAAGACATCACTTTGCCGACAAAGATCCATAGAGTCCAGGCTATACTCTTTCCAATGGTCGCATACGATTGTGAGAGCTGGATCATAAAAAGGCAGAGTGTCAAAGAATTGATGCTTTCAAACTGTGATGCTGGAGAAGACTCGAGTCCCTTGGACAGCAAGGAGATCAAATCAGTCAATCTTACAGGAAATCAATTCTCACAGGAAGTGAATTCTCATTGGAAGGATGCTGAAGTTGAAGGTCCAGTACTTTGGCCACCTGATGCGAACAGCCAACTCATTGGAAAAGATCCTGTTGCTGGGAAAGATTGAGGGCAGAAGGAGAAGAGGGCGACAGAGGATGAGATGGCTGGATGGCATCACTGATGCAATGGACTTGAACTTGGGCAAACTCTGGGAGATGGTGAGGGGCAGAGAGGCCTAGTGTGCTGCTCCATGGGGTCTTGAAGAGTTGGACATCACAACAGCACAACAACAGCAATATTCCATTGTATGTGTGAAAGGAAGTAATATGCACTGAGCCGTGGAAATAGTGAGTTGTATTATGGATTTCTATCACTGTTGTTTTGAAGGCTATATTGAAGTGGCTAGCAAACTAGCTTTAAAAACAAGAAAACTTTAGCTTCCTTTATATCTTCATCTCTGAAACACTTTTAAATGTTTCTGGCATACTACCTGAAAGAAATTTAAGGCATCCTTTTTTTTTACTGAAGGGAAATAATAGTCATTGAGTCATCATTTTAGTGATTTGTCTTATGGATTTGTATCACCAAGGCTATACTGAAGTTTGAAAACCTTGCCCTTTTGAAGATATATAGATGGCAAATAAACACATGAAAAAATGTTCAACATCACTCATTATTAGAAAAATGTGAATCTAAACTACAGTGAGGTATCACCTCCCTCCAGTCAGAATGGCCATCACCAAAAAATCTATAACAATAAGTGATGAAGAGAGCATGGAGAAAAGGGAACACTTTTTCATTGTTATTAGGAACGTAAATTGGTACAGCCATATGTAGAAGAGTATGGAGATTTCTTTAAAAAAAAAAAAAAAGAGGAATAAAGCTGCCATCAGTTCAGTTCAGTTCAGTTCAGTCGCTCGGTCGTGTCCAACTCTTTGTGACCCCATGAATCACAGCATGCCAGGCCTCCCTGTCCATCACCAACTCCCGGAATTCACTCAGACTCACGTCCATCGAGTCAGTGAAGCCATCCAGCCATCTCATCATCTGTCGTCCCCTTCTCCTCCTGCCCCCAATCCCTCCCAGCATCAGAGCCTTTTCCAATGAGTCAACTCTTCGCATGAGGTGGCCAAAGTACTGGAGTTTCAGCTTTAGCATCATTCCTTCCAAAGAAATCCCAGGGCTGATCTCCTTCAGAATGGACTGGTTGGATCTCCTTGCAGTCCAAGGGACTCTCAAGAGTCTTCTCCAACACCACAGTTCAAAAGCATCCATTCTTCTGCACTCAGCTTTCTTCACAGTCCAACTCTCACATCCATACATGACCACTGGAAAAACCATAGCCTTGACTAGACGAACCTTTGTTGGCAAAGTAATGTCTCTGCTTTTGAATATGCTATCTAGGTTGGTCATAACTTTCCTTCCAAGGAGCAAACGTCTTTTAATTTCATGGCTGGTAGCTGCCATAGGACCCAGCAATTCCACTACTGGGTATATACCATGAGAAAACCATAGTTCAAAAAGATACATGTACCCAAATGTTTATTGCAGCAGTATTTACAAGAGCTAGAACAGGGAGGCAACCTAGACGTCCATCAGCAGATGAATGGATAAAGAAGTGGTGGTACATATACACAATGGAATATTACTCGGCCATAAAAAGAATGAATTTGAGCCATTGAACTGAGGTGGATGAACCTAGAGCCTGTTATACAAAGTGAAGTAAATTAGAAAAACAAATATTGTATATGAATACATATATATGGAATCTAGAAAAGTGGTACTATTGAACCTATTATTTGCAAGGCAGGAGTAGAGACACAGACATAGAGAACAGACTTGTGGACATAGCAGGGGAAAGAGAGGATGGGATAAACTGAGAGGAGCATTGAAACATATATATTACCATATGTAAAATAGACAGCCAGTGGAAAGTGGCTGCATAACATAGGGAGCTCAACCCGGTGCTCTATGATAACCTAGAAGGATGGGATGGGGGTGTCAGGATGGAGGTTCCAGAAGGAGGGGATATAGTGCACTTATGCTGATTCATATTGTTGTATGGATAAAACTAACACAACATTGTAAAACAATTATCCTCCAATTAAAAATTGTTTTAAAGCCTTGCTTATGTTGTCAGTGAAATACATGTTCTTTAGAAAAAATCAAATAGGCTGTGGAAGCTCTAGTGTTACATGGAAAACACTACCTAGTGTCATTATTTAGGGTAAGTTCCATACATTGAAAACAACACTGTGCCTAAGAGTTCCCTAGTCCTCATTGTGAACATACTTTGCAGATAAAAAGGAAGCCTTAGCAAGCACTCCACAAGGATTTTGCCAGTGAATGCAGGGTTTTTCCCAGCTTTTGATGCAACTTCACCAAGAGTTGGTTTGCAGAACTCCAAGCCTCTTCTAAGCTTCTCCAGACTGGGGCTTTGAGTACCGTACTCTGAAGGAACAAGCCATGTAAAACGTTCTTCCTCTAACCTCTATGATAAGGATATTTTCCATTAGTGGGAAATCAGCCTTTTACTAGAGCGGAAAGGCCTTCACAGCTTTTGGTGATTACACACCAAAATGAACACAATCTTAGAGTACCTCTCAAGACAGCAATATTACAGAGCTCATACAGTATTCTTCTAGCAACACAGTTCAAATATATCTTCCACTCAAGGAAAGAATGTGGTGCCTAGAAGTTGTTTCATAGGGTCATAGGGTAAGAAAGAATTGATTATATTCCTTCTGTAAAACTCATGTGTTACTTTGCCATTTTAAAGGCTTTACCATCTCAATGTATGTTCATACATTGCAAAGCTGCAGTCACCATCTGAAGTGATTTTGGAACCCAAGAAAATAAAATCTGTCACTGTTTCTACTTTTTCCCCATCTATTTGCCATTCACTTTTTACTTTCATGCATTGGAGAAAGAAATGGCAACCCACTCCAGTGTTCTTGCCTGGAGAATCCCAGGGATGGAGGAGCCTGATGGGCTGCCATCTATGGGGTCACACAGAGTCGGACACAACTGAAGTGACTTAACAGCAGGAGCATGGGACCAGATGCCATGATCTTAGTTTTTTGAATGTTGAGTTTTAAGCCAGCTTTTTAACTCTCATCTTTCACTCTCATCAAGAGGCTTTTTAGTTCCTCTTCACTTTCTGCTGTTAGAGTGGTATCATCTGCACATCAAAGGTTGTTGGATTTGCTGGATTTCTGTTGGAATTGCTGGATTTCTCCCAGCAATCTTGATTCCAGATTGTGGTTCATCCAGCCTGGCATTTCACATGATATATTCTGCATATAAATTAAATAAACATGGTGACAGTATGCAGCCTTGACATACTCCTTCCCCAATTTTAAACCAGTCCATTGTTTCATGTCTGGTTCTAACTGCTGCTTCTTGACCTGCATACAGGTTTCTCAGGAGGCAGGTGATATGGTCTGGTATCCCCATCTCCTTTTTTACACATTGTTGTGATCCTCACAGTCAAACGCTTTCTCATACATAGTCAATGAAGCAGAAGTAGAATTTTTTTTTACTGGAACTTTTTTGGGAATTCCTTTGCTTTTCCTCTGATCCAATGGATGTTGGCAATTTGATCTCTGGTTCCTCTGTCTTTTCTAAATCCAGCTTGAACATCTGGAAGTTCTCAGTTCATGTACTATTGAAGCCTAGCTTGAAGGATTTTGAGCATTACCTTGCTAGGATGTGAAATGAGCATAATTGTGTGGCAGTCTGAACATTCTTTGACATTGCCTTTCTTTGGTATTGGAATGAAAACTGACCTTTTCCAGTCCTGCGGCCATTGCTGAATTTTCCAAATTTGCTGACATATTGAGTGCAACTCTGTAGCAGCATCCTCTTTTAGGATTTTAAATAGCTCAGCTGATATTCCATCATCTCCACTACCTTTGTTCGTAGAAATGCTGTCTAAAGCCCGCTTGGCTTCACACTCCAGGATGTCTGGCTCTAGGTGAGTGATCACACTATTGTGGTTATCTGGTTCATTGAGATCTTTTTTGTACAGTTCTTCTGTGTATTCTTGCCACCTTTTCTCAATTTCTTCTGCTCCTGTTAGGTCCCTGCCATTTCTGTCCTTTATTGTGCCCATCTTTGCACAAAATATTTCCTTGCTGCTGCTGCTGCTAAGTCACATCAGTCGTGTCCGACTCTGTGCGACCCCATAGACGGCAGCCCACCAGGCTCCCCCATCCCTGGGATTCTCCAGGCAAGAATACTGGAGTGGGTTGCCATTTCCTTCTCCAATGCATGAAAGTGAAAAGTGAAAGCGAAGTCGCTCAGTCATGTCCGACTCTTAGCGACCCCATGGACCTCCTCCGAAAGTATCTCCACTTTTCTTGAAGAGATCTCTAGTCTTTCCCTATTGTTTTCCTGTATTTCTCTGCATTTGTTCACTTAAGAAGCCTTTCTTATCTCTCCTTACTAGTCTCTGGAACTCTTCATTTAGTTGAGTATATCTTTTCCTTTCTCCTTTGCCTTTTACTTCTCTTGTTTTCTCAGCTATTTCATTATGTAACATTTTGAGTTCTTTAATGATTTTCTTGCACTATTTTTTTTTTGTTGTTGTTATTTACTTAGTGATTACTCCGGAGAAGGCAATGGCACCCCACTCCAGTACTCTTGCCTGGAAAATCCCATGGATGGAGGAGCCTGATAGGCTGCAGTCCATGGGGTCGCTAAGAGTTGGACACGACTGAGCGACTTCACTTTCACTTTCCACTTTCATGCATTGGAGAAGGAAATGGCAACCCACTCCAGTGTTCTTGCCTGGAGAATCCCAGAGATGGGGGAGCCTGGTGGACTGCCCTCCATGGAGTCGCACAGAGTCGGACATGACTGAAGCGACTTAGCAGCAGCAGCAGCTAGTGATTACTCTTGGGCTTACATATACATCTTAGTCAATCAGAATCTATTCAGATATACTGTAACTTAATTTCAGTGAGATATAGAAATGTTACTACTATATAGCTCATCTCTATTCCTATTTCCCACTTTTTGTGGTATTACTTTTATACACAATTTCATCTACAACTATTTAAGATACAATATATTGTATAATTATTACTTTAATTTTATGTCCTTTAAAGAAACTGACAAAAGAAAGGAGATCAAAGATACAGTTAATAACTTTTGTCATATTAGCCTTATCACTTCTGGTTCTCTTCATTTGTTCCTGAGGCTTCAAGTTAAAATCTGGAGTCATTTCCTTAGCCCAACACAGTTCCCATACTCCTCCTTTGAGCTATTGTTTTTATATTTTAAAGGCTCAAAACACTAATATATTTACACATCATTTTATACAATTGCATTTTAGGTCTGTTAGGAGTAGAAAGAAAAGGAAATATGCATTTATACTATCTTCAATATAATTACTTTTACTGGTGTTCTTTGTTTTTTCATGTGGAATTAAATTACTACCTGAGATTACTTGCTTCCAGTCTGAGGAGCTTCCTTTGGTATTTCTTGTAAGATGGGTTTTCTGGCAACAAATTCTCTCAGATTTTGTTTGTATGAGAATGTCTTTATTATTTCTTAGTTTTTTTAATATAACTTTCTTGGATATATGATTCTTGGTTGACTTTTTATTTCATTGAACACTTAGATTACATTATCCAAATGTCTTCTAGCATCCATTGTTTTTGCTGAGAAGTAAAGAAATCTTACTGAGGATACCTTGTAAGTATTTATTTATTTTTATTTTCTTGCTTTAAAAATGTTCTCTTTGCCTTTGTCTTTCAGCATTTTTGTGTCTGCTCGTGAATCTCTTTGTGGTTATCTTACTAACAATTCCTTGATCTTCTCAAATGTGTAAAGTTTTCCCTCAAATTTGGAAAATTTTCAGCCATTGTTTCTTCAAATATTTTTTCTGATTCGCTATCTTCTATCCTTCTGGCAGTCAAATTACACATATGTTTATGCACTTAATGTTGTCCCACATTTCTATGAAGTTCCGTTCATTTTTATTTTTTTATATTCATTCTTCTATTGATATAATTTCCATTAATCTGCATTCAAACTCACTAATTCTTTCTTCTGATAGTTTACTGTTGTGCCTACTATGATGAATTTTTCATTTCAGTTATTATACTTTGCTCTAGAATTTCCATTTGATTCTTTTTAATCACTTCTACATCTTGTTTATATCTTCTATTTAATGAGATATTTTCATGATATCTCCTTTACTTTAAGCATGGTTTCCTTTAGTTCTTTGCAGATATTCATAATGACTGCTATGAAGTCTATGTCTGTCAAGTCAGACATCTATTCTTTCTCCAGGCAGTTTCTGTTTCATGCTTTTTTCTCCGGGTAAAGGTCAGATTTTCCTGTTTTATTTCCATGTCTTGTAATTTTTTTTGTTATTGTTGGAAACTAGATATTTTAGGTAATTCAGTTCAGTTCAGTCACTCAGTCGTGTCTGACTCTTTGCAACCCCAGGGACTGCAGCACACCAGGCATCCCTGTCCATCACCAACTCCCAGAGTCCACCCAAACCCATGTATAGCGAGTCGGTGATGCCATCCAACCATCTCACCCTCTGTCATCCCCTTCTCCTCTTACTTTCAATCTTTCCTAGCATCAGGGTTTTTTCCAGTGAGTCAGTTCTTTGCATCAGGTGGCCAAAGTGTTGGAGTTTCAGCTTCAGCATCAGTCCTGCCAATGAATATTCAGGACTGATTTTCTTTAGGATGGACTGGTTGGATCTCCTTACAGTCCAAGAAACTCTCAAGAGTCTTCTCCAACATCACAGTTAAAAAGCATCAATTTTTTGGCACTCAGCCTTCTTTATGGTCCAACTTTCACATCCATACATGACTACTGGAAAAAAACATTGCTTTGACTATAAACTCTGTCACCAAAGTAATGTCTCTGCTTTTTATTATGCTACCTAGGTTGGTCGTTGCTTTTCTTCCATGATCTTAGTTTTCTGAATGTTGAGTTTTAAGTCAGCTTTTTCACTCTCCTCTTTCACTTTCATCAGGAGGCTCCTTGGTCCCTCTTCACTTTCTGCCGTAAAGGTGGTATCATCTGCATACCTGAGATTATTGATATTTCTCACAGCAATCTTGATTCCAGCCCAGCATTTCACATGATGTACTGTGCATATAAGTTAAATAAGCAGGATGACAATATACAACCTTGACGTACTCCTTTCCCAATTTGGCAGCAGTCCATTGTTCCATGTCTGGTTTTAACTGTTGCTTCATGACCTGCATACAGATTTCTCAGTAGGCAGATAAGGTAATCTAGTATTCCCATCTCTTTAAGAATTTTCCACAGTTTGCTGTGATTCACGCAATCAAAGGCTTTGGTGTCATCAATAAAGCAGAAGTAGATGATTTTCTGGAACCCTCTTGAATTTTATCTGATCCAATGGATGTTGGCAATTTGATATATGGTTCCTCTGTCTTTTGTAAATCCAGCTTGAACATCTGGAAGTTCTCGGTTCACACACTATATTTTAGGTAATATATTATAGAAATTCTGAGGACTGGTCTCTGTCCTCCCCCTCCCCATGACTTGTTGTTATTTGTTTACTGACCCATTGAATTATTTTAGTGAAGTCAATTTATCCCCTGCAGTGTGAAGCTTTAGAAGGTGCAGGCTTAAGCATGTGCAGTCACCCCAGGAAGACAGAGTGATTTTTGCCTCTCTGTCTCCCTGTCCACTCCCAGATGTTAAGCTCCACTAATAGCTGAGTGACTGCTCTGTTGTTGTTAATGATGCCCAGGCATTTAAACTGCTACACAGACTGATCAAATTTAATTGAGGTTTCTGTTACAAGGATAGAGTTTAAATTCTGTGTTTGAGATTTGTTCTGATAACAAAGAACCTTAAGAATGCTCTTCTTAGCAGACTCATTTCTTGGTTCTCTCTGGTAAACTAGACACCTTACAGTTTAGCTTACAGTTATAATAAACCTAGAGGCTTCCCTGATAGCTCAGTTGGTAAAGAATCCTTCTGCAATGCAGGAGACCCCAGTTCAATTCCTGGGTTGGGAAGATCCACTGGAGAAGAGATAGGCCACCCACTCCAGTATTTTGGGGCTTCCCTTGTGGCTCAGCTGGTGACGAATCTGCTTGTGATGCAGAAGCCCTGGGTTCTATCCCTGGTTGGGAAGATCCCCTGGAGAAGGGGAAGGCTACCCACTCCAGTATCCTGGCCTGGGTCACAAACATTAGGACACAACTGAGCGACTTTCACTTTCTAATAAATCTAGCAATGTTTCCTTTTATTGTTTTTCACCATAACCTCCATTATTTTTAGCATAATGCTAAACAGTCCTTAGGCTTGAACAATCCTGCTTTCTGTTGCAAATAAGCTCAGTTCCTTTTGGAAGAGCTTCAAAGTATTCTGTTTTACACCTACTCCTCCCTCTGGGAAAAACCTCTGAGCCACAGCTCTAGAGTTGGGGGTGCGGACAGTGGCATGCTTCTCTCTGAGAAAAAACACCTGTTTTAATAATGAGATGTTCCATAAAAGAGAAGGGGAAGCTGCAGCCTCTGGCCTTCTTGGTTTGCCTCTCCTGGTATGGAATCTCCACTTTAAATACTAGCTGGGGTGAGGGCAATCAGGGCCATCGTATTTTCAGTAGACCACACTCAAAGTAGAGCCTCTCTTCTGTGAGTGGAGACTGACAGAATATGGGAGCCCCCACTTCTCGACCACATTCACCAGGAATTAACTTTTACAATGGATATCTAAGGGCCAGATGAGAAATGCTGATCCCCTGCTTGCCCTTCCTGGGTTTCCAATTAGGAGCTGAGGGAAAGGATGCCCTTTTGTGTGGCTGTACCTGTCTGGAGTGGAGTTTTCAACACCCTGAGCTGGGGGATGGGAAGGAAGGAGCAGGTTCTGACTCAGATGCCACAGATGCTCGCTATTTTTTACTAAGCTTTAGATTTTCTTGAATAAACATTTCTTCCTTTTCTGTATGCTTCAAACCATTTTAGAGACTTTAAATGTTTGTTTTAAAATAATTTCCACCAGTGTCCATAGAGCTCCTCATACTGTCATAACAGGAGAATCTGTGTTACAATATTTACTAGGTTCCCATCTTTTGCATGTGTCCCTAATGAAGTTTTTTAATGTTATGCCCCTGTTGCAGGAAGGGGGACACCTTCCAGGGCCTAAGAGTGGGTTCTTGTCTAACACTCAAAAATGAATTGTCTGAGGAGACACATGAGCTGACAAAGAAGAGATTTTACTGGGAAGGTGTGCCCAGGCAGAAACCAGTAGAGTGAGAGAACCCAGGAAAGCTGCTCTGCCACATGTCTTGCAGTCTTGGGCTTTATGGTGATGGGGTTAGTTTCTGGGTTGTCTCTGACCAATCATTCTGACTCAGAGTCCTTCCTGGTGGTGCATGCATTGCTCAGCCAAGATGGATGCCAACAAGAAGGATTCTGGGAGGTGGTCAGACACGTGGTGTTGTCTTCTGACCTTTCCCAAACACTTCGAGTTGGTGGTGGCTTATTAGTTCTGTGCTCCTTACCAGGACCTCCTGTCATAAAACAACTCATGCAAATGGTTACTATGGTGCCTGGCCAGGTTGGGCAGTTTCAGTCAGTGTGCTTCCCCTTATGGGGCCTCCTGTTATAAAATAACTCACACAAATTGTTGCTATCATCCCTGGTCAGGGTAGACAGTTTCAGTCAGTGTGCTTCACCTAACAACTCCCCCCTGAGAGATGTCATACTCAAGATGGTTCTTGGGAATTGGGATGGAGGTCTCATTCTGTAATTTCTTCCTGCTGTGCCTGGGTGTAATCTTGCCTAGCAGAGCAGAAGTCTCTCTCTACCTGATCTAAGTCAAGGTATTCACCCTGAATCCAGCATGCACCCTCCTAGTAATAGCAGTTTAGCCTGAAATTGTTGGACCCTGTCATAGATGAGACAGGGGCCAAACAGGAGACCTAACAGGATGATCATCATCGGGCTTCAGAAACAGAAGGCAAATTTCAGGATGAGGGCTGCAATGTGTGTGGTTTTCTTCAGATTGCTTGGTGGTGAGACAACAGAGTGGTGCTCCAGGAATCTTGTGCTCAGCCTGAAGTTATCATATTCCACCTGGGTGTGGCCCCAGTTCTGCAGAAGAACTCAAAGATATTGTTATGTATATTGCTTAAGTAAGAACCAGGATCTTGCCCCAAGGCTGTACCACCATTTGATTGTCCCTCCTGTTTCTGTATCTCCTCCTTTTCTGATTGGCAACTGTTTGACTCCACCCTTTGGAACTCATGGAAGGTCAAGGAGGCTGAATGAAGCCTATATCCCACGAATAAGAAATGAGGAACACAGAAAGGATCTGTACTCTAGAGCCCCACAGAGTCCTGATCAGTTTTAATTCAGGGAACTGGGCAACTATGAATCTGGTAACTTCCTGTCAAAATGTGGCATAGGGCTGCCTCAGTTTGGAGACTAGACACTCAACTGGAAGCATTTATGAGTTTCAAGTCCTAGATTGGAGACTTGCATGATTTAAATCTCAGCCCCTTGGTCTGCCATTTTGATATAATAGACCAATTAGAAGTAGTTGGAAGAGTAACAACTGGAATTTTAATAGATGAAATAAATCTCATTTATTTTCAGAAAAATAAGCCTGAAACCCAGTCTGGACCTGGGACTTTGGGGAGACTTGTAGCTGGGTAGCCAGTTGCCTAGCTTTACAGAAAGTAAGGTTGGGGTTACTAGCTGCCAGCTGACATTTTGTTTTGAGACTGTGGCATCCAAGTCTGACACAGCTCAGATCAAGTTCTTAGCAATACAAGGACTAATCTGAAATTACACCGATAGGGTCACCTAGTTATTTCCTTGGATATCTGAAACATAGCTACTCTATTTTGACTTTTAATTGTAATATTCTCTGTAATAATCAAAGCAGATGTCACCATTAACGATGTCAGTGTTCCTCTAGGTAGGAGAAGATGCAAGAATTGGGACTCATAAAATATTCCACTGAAAAAAATCTAACCATCTGAAGGCCAGTTCTGCCCATTTTCCCCAGAGTACAGAGTGCTTCATTCCTGATTTCCACCCTGCACTCCTTTCAGAGGTGTTGAAGGTAGAAGCTGTAGTGGCCATGATTTAATATTTATAGAGGTAGATGGCAAGTGTCAGTTTCCAGTTGGGAGGGCCCTTTCTTGGTCATAAACTTGATCATGATTTGGGGTCGGGGGCTGGTTTTCATGACCATTTCATCCCACAGTGCTGAGAATGTTGATTCTCAGGTCTGGCAAAGATTTTGTTGGCAGGCCTCAAAGTGCTGTTACTGGACTAGGCCATGAAACAATATCCAAAATTCTCTGGACCACTTGTCTTACTGGCCTCTTAGTCCAGGAAAACATTCCTTCTTGTTGCTTCTTCCCAAATCTAGAATTACACTGTCATCATCATTGATCTCATATGGAACACTATATTATTTTATCAGAGACTCAGTCACACATTTGGCAGTGTAAGAAACAGCAATTCTGTAAAACAGATGAAATACAAATAACATAGCTAGCAGTATTAGTAAAGTCTTAAGTAAGAATTAAGCCAATAACTTTCATTAGGTGCAGCCCAGTAATATCCCAGGTCATCTGACTTAGTCTATTCTGTTCCAATCCTTATCTTCCAGGGAAATTATACATTGGCACTGTCTATAAGGCACATAGCCCAGTTTCTTAGTGTTACTAGACTGATTATCCTTAGTATGATTTAATTGTTTTTAAAATAGAGGGACTTTAAACTTAAGTTACCATAGCCAGGTATTATCTACATAATTCCATCCTACAGTTATGAGAGTTTTCCTTTTAATAGATGAGAGGTTACAGTTTTTTTATTGAGACTTAGCTTATCACTCTGGTTGAGTTTGAATGACCCTAAAAGAAAGGCCTGGCGTGCTGCGATTCATGAGGTCGCAAAGAGTCAGACATGACTGAGCAACTGAACTGAACTGAAAAGAAAACCTAAATCTATGACCAGGGTCAGAACACACTATTCCGAATTAACCAGGTAAGAGGAATATCAATAGTGACCTGAACATGAACTATAATTTTCTTTTTAAAGTAAATTTCCTCGGGGCCAACCAATTAGAGTTTCAGAGTAAAGAAGTTCACCAAGATAACCTAGAACTAGACACAGGTAATTGGCCACAAACCCAACAACTGGGTTGATCTCTAAAACTAGCATAGTGTCATACCTATGATAGAAAAACATTTGATTCATATGAAAAGGTCCAAGAAGTGAAGAAAACATTATAAATGATCATTCAAGTCATGTCGAGGATCTTGGACCACCTGTCTACTTCTGATGTCATCATTGTATTGTCCTAGTATAATGCAGTTTCTTCTGTTTGAGCATCTTTCTAAGGTGTGATCAGGTCAGCTGTTCACTCTATAAGGAAGTCCAGTGTAGGGGCCTTTGGAAGTGGGAATTAATCTAAGAGTCGATTTCCCTTCAATTTTTCTGTGCATGAATTAGTTAAGAGTACCTGATAAAAAGTTCCTTCCATCCAGGTTGGAGATAGTCCCTTAAACTATGTCTTTTTCCAGTCCTGGTTGCAGGTCATGAGGCATCTGATCATCATCCAAAGACAGATTACTGAAATAAGCTTCAGAAACAAACTTAGGGTGCTCTTTAAGAATTTAATTAAATTTTACATTAATATCCCATAACAGCAAAGAACTATCCAGGAAATGAGTCTTCGCAGATACAGACCTCCACTAACAAATTGGGATTTATCATTCAGTGAAACATATTTTTCTCCCTAAAATCACCCTCATTTTTACCAAATACAACCAAATTAAAACTAGCTTGTTTGCAAAATAGGTCTGGTCTCAATACACTTGGCCTGATGATTTATATAACCATAAATGATCACTTCACTTCACTAACTGATCATAGACTTTTTTGCTTTGCTGAAACTTTTATAGAGTCTCAGACTGAACTTTTAAAATAAAACCTTTCACAGCTAAGAAAGTCATGCCAAAAGCTTATCATAGATTTGTTAGGCTAATCCCTCCCTTCTCAAGTTATCAAAAATTCCTTGAGATTTTTGTACTTGTTAGTGAGATAATCTTTCTAATTTATCTAATAAAGTTATGAGAAATCTAAGAGTTTCCAACCTCCAGGGTCAGATAGAAAAGATAAATGTTTCAATTTTTTTATAAAATTTAATTTTACCAAATAACTGTCATAATTAGTTTGAGGGGAAGGTTTTCCCTACTCCTGAAAAACACAGATTCAAACCTGTAACTTTTCAGATAGAAACCATAAAAGTTATAAGCACACTTGCCAGTTAATTCAGTCATTTTGTTACCCTTTGCGAAGTCATCAGGTTTCCCATTAGAATACCAGAACATATCAGAATTTTAGTAACTCTATATAATTTCTAATATATCTATATTAGTGATATTTACCATATAATATAACCTGAGATAATTTATTACTCTTTTGATAATACTTCCCATGTAATTTAACCAACCAAATAAACACAATTAGTTTAGTATCTCTCTTTGAGATGTTTCAGGGGCTCTTTGAAGCATCCCAAAGTTAGCTGAGGTCAAAAGAACTGCAATATAATTTGACTTAGGAATTTTTATCCAAAAAATCAAAAGGGTTTAGAACATTCAGTCAGATTTAGCCAATGCTAGTGGGTGTGTCACTTAGTTTGCTGATATGTTGTAATGGGGGTATATACTGAGACTCCAGGTCTAGTGAAAGTCAACTCTGCCATCTTGGACCTAGTTGGCTCTGACTAACTTTCCTATGGCTGTGCCATTCCTAGCAAAATCCTTTTACCCAAATAAATGCAATTCAATCTTAGAGAATCCTGATCATGTATAACTCACTCATTTCAGTAACTTTTCATTTCTCACACCTTCTTTTACTGAAAACACTTCCTTGAAAAGTTTTATTCCACATTGAGTTCCTTTCCTTGTTGACAGACTTGTAACAGATAGAATACAGTCATATTTGACCTCTAGTAAGTCTAGGTACAACAGAAGTATTATACTTATTGATGGCTCTAAAGACATGTCTATATTACCAGGTACTAATTTAATACTGAATACTTCCTAGTTCACATGAACATGAAATTCATCTAGCTTAATTTGGAATTGTTTGATTTGTAAGTCCTTATAGACAGCATATTAAAAAGCAGAGACATTACTTTGCCAATAAAGGTCAGTCTAGTCAAGGCTATGGTTTTTCCTGTGGTCATGTATGGATGTTAGAGTTGGACTGTGAAGAAAGCTGAGAGCCGAAGAATTGATGCTTTTGAACTGTGGTGTTGGAGAAGACTTGAGAGTCCCTTGGACTGCAAAGAGATCCAACCAGTCCATTCTGAAGGAGATCAGGCCTGGGTGTTCATTGGAAGGACTAATGCTAAAGCTGAAACTCCAATACTTTGGCCACCTCATGCAAAGAGTTGACTCATTGGAAAAGACCCTAATGTTGGGAGGGATTGGGGGCAGGAGGAGAAAAGGACGACAGAGGATGGGATGGCTGGATGGCATCACTGACTCAATGGACATCACCGACTCAATGGACATGAGTTTGAGTAAACTCTGGGAGTTGGTGATGGACAGGGAGTCCTGGAGTGCTGCAATTCATGGGGTCACAAAGAGTCGGACACAACTGAGAGACTGAACTGAACTGAATGAACTTTACTGTAAGTCAATTAAATAGGACTCATTTATAAATTAACAACAGCAATATTATCCAAAGACACATAGTGAGACATACACATATCCAGACAGACACAACCAGAGATTTAGCTTCATTTTCTAAACTTAGTCGTGAATTAGATATACAATATAAATTTACTAGTTTATAAATAGCAATTAGAATAAATAAAATGTTTACAGGCTTCTTCACATTTTTCCTCAGTCTCAGGAGTTGGAGATAGTCTAGATAAGTATTCCTGAGCCCAGGTCTCAAGTTCTAAAAATAATGGCAGCATGTCTAAGCCAAATGGTGGCCACATAAAGCAAAATGGCCATCACAAATCACAACACAGAATACAAAGCATAAAACACACACATAAACCTGGCAGTCCTAATCAGACACTCCCTTAAATACAAGATTACAGTCTCTCAGAAAACCTCCTATAGATACACAGAACTTCATATCCAAGTACTAACAAAATCAATGAATATATCTCAGGTCTTCAAAGATTTCAAAGGGAGGAAAGGAAGGCAGATTAAAAGAAGAGGGAGAAGAAGGCAGAAGAGGGGGGCAAAAGGGGTGAGCTTATAGACATCTCTTGCCACCTGCAGATAAGCAATATGGAACTTTTAAAACAATTCGTGCAAATGGTTACTATTGTGCCCGGTCAGGGTGAGCAGTTTCAGTCAGTGTGCTTCCCTGAATACGTGGTCCCATTTCCCCGATATACTCTGTGATTTTAATTGCGGAATTTTGTATGGCATGTTGAGTTTTAAGAACCTATATGGCGAATTAAAACAGAATTGATTATGGATTGGAAGGAAAAACATAATAAAAGATAAACGACACAAAAACAAAACAACAACAACAACAACAAAACTGGTGTGGCTATGATAAAGTCAGACAAAGTGTGCTTTAAGTAAGTTGTATTACAAGAGATAAAAGTTACAAATATTACATACAGCTAAAAGGATCAATTCCATAAGAAGATATAAGCAGTCTTAAATTTGCATGCTTCTAACAATATTACTTCAAAATACATAAAATTGATGATAGAAGCTGCCAAGGCACATTGTAAAGGGCATAGATCCAGAGAGAAGTAAAGGATAGTAGCCACCTTTGCAAACTTCACATTAATTGAAGAGAAAAAAAATAAAATACTTGATTAGTCCATTAAAAAGTTAAAAAACCCAATTTCATTAACTCATACAAAGAAGATACATAAACATATAATAATATATATTGAAATTATGTGAAACAAAAATTAACAATTTTAGCATACCTCTTTCAGAACAAGAAAACAAACAAATAGAAGGTTACGGATATAGAAGGCTTGGAGAGCATGATTAAACTGCTTGATTTAGGTACCATGTACAGCACCACGCTACACCAAGCAACCTTTTCAAGACTGGTAAGTTTACCATGATAGGCCACATGCTCGGCCTAAAAGCAAGCTTCAACAAATTTCATTGGATTGAACTCAGTAAGAATACATTCTCTTATAACATAATTTTAAACTATAAATAAAAAATCACCAAGTATTTTTAAATTAAACAACGTATTTCTAAATAACCCATAGTTCAAAGAAGAAATAATACTGTAAATTATAAAACGCTATGATCTGAATTACAATAAAGTAAATCAAAACTATAAAATATTATACATATAAATAAAAGAGAAACTAGATAAATGGATGGACATAAGATATTCCTGAGTGAAACTATTAAGATGATAATTGCTCAGTATAATTTCAATCAAAGTACTAGCATATTTTTCATTTCTGAAAATAGACAATCTGATCCTATAATTAATATGGAAATGAAAAAAGCCAATAAAAAGCAGCACACTTTAGGAAAAGAAGCATAAATTTCATGAACTAACATGACTACATATTAAAAGTTATTATAAAACCACTGTAACTAAAATTGTGTGGCATTGTGCAAAATGGGCAAGTAGAAAAATGAATCATAACAGTCTAGAAACAGACTAATCCATATAAGGCGACATGGATTATAACAAATGTGCATCTGAAATGTAGTGAGAAAAGTTGGTTATTTACATAAATTATGCTAAATCAATGAAATAGCAATCCAAAAAATCTTGATATCAGTCTTATACTATGCACAAATCAATTCTAGGTAGGTAGTCAATCTAAATGTAAAAAGGAAAATTAGTGTACTGTAATGGAAAAAGTGGAGAAAAATATCTTTATGACTTTGGAGTAAGCAGGAAATTTTGAAAAGAGAATACACAAACGTGCACAAAAGGAAAAATTATAAAAGGAACTATGTAAAAAGTAATAGCTTCCATACTCCACTAAAATTCTTTTAAATAACTTATATTTATCAAAGATAGTGTAAAAGTCAATTCTGTAAAGCAGTTATCCTTCAATTAAAAATAAATAAATTTATAAAAAAGATTCAGGGGACTAACTTAAATAAATTTTTTTATGAAAAAAAGCACTAAAGTAATGCAAAAATAAGTCACGGAGTAGATGATATTTGCAATAAATGTCTAGCAAAGGTATCCTACATAAAGAAATTCTACAGATTAAAAACAAAAAGACAATCACATAAAAAATAACTGACAAAAGAACTGAACAGAGTTTAAAACAGACAATATCTAAATAACAAGTATACACATAAAGGTAAGTTCAACCAAAATTGGAAGACTACTTTCACCATGACTAATTTTCCCTCTGACTATAAACAATTAGAAAACCATACAAAATTTGTCAAACAATGTTTTTCAGGTATTGGAAATCAAAGTGAGTTCTACAAATTGTCCAACCATCATACTAAAATTTCAAATTTCTATATCATGGCACAAGGAGAAGAAACCCAAATAAGGCTTAATAGACCTGCTGAGATAAGGAAACATATCTTAGAATTAGGGGGGCCAAGGCAGCTGGAATTTATAGTACAAAGTTCAGGATAAGATTATGTTATACATAAAAAGTACTCCAGAAATTTGTAAATGAGTCACCTCAAGTTTTCTGTTGAGTGTTAAGCTGCATTTACCTTTCATAAGGACTTGGCCAGAATATTGGAGTGGGTAGCCTTTCCCTTCTCCAGGGGATCTTCCCAACTCAGGGATCAAACCCAGGCCTCCTGCATTGCAGGCAGATTCTTTATCAGCTGAGCCACCAGGGAAGCCTAGATATTCATAGATATAACATTTAAAATGTCTAAAATCTAATAAAAATTATTAGATAAGCAAAGAAGCTGGGAAAATGTGACACAAAACCAAGAGAAAAACCAGTCAACAGAAACAAAACCATAATTAAAGAGATGATGGGATTAGTGGACAATGACTTTAAAAGTTATAAATATGTTGAAGAATCTTAAAGGAAAACAAATGAACAAAATGAACATATAGTAAGAAGATATACAAAAATATCAAATGGTATCCTGGAGTTATAATTACAACATCAGAAATAAACAATTCACTGGAAGTGTTAAATAGAAGATTAGCAGAAGAAAAACTTGAAAAAAAAAAAACAAGAAACTTGAAAAACTACAATAGAAACTATCCAACAAAATCACTTTCTTTCACTTTGCTTGATGCAAATCAAAAACAACACCCAGTTGTGGATGTGAATGGTGATGGAGTTAAAGCCAGATGCTGTAAAGAACAATACTACATAGAAACCTGAAATGTTATGTCCATGAATCAAGGCAAATTGGAAGTGGTCAAACAGGAGATGACAAAAGTGAACATTGACATTTTAGGAATCACTGTATTAAAATGGACTGGAATGGGTGAATTTAATTCAAATAACCATTATATTTACTACTGAGGGCAAGAATCCCTTACAAGACATGGAGTAGCCATAATAGTCTACAAAAGAGTAAGAAATGCAGTACTTGGATGCAGTCTCAAAAATGACAGAATGATCTCTATTCATTCCCAAGGCAAACCATTCAATATTACAGTAATCCAAGTCTATGCCCCAGCCACTATGCTGAAGAAGCTAAAGTTGAATGGTACTATGAAGACATACAAAACCTTCTAGAACTAACATCAACCAAAAATGTCCTTTTCATCATAGGGGACTGGATTTCAAAAGTAGGAAGTCAAGAGATACCTGGAGTAACAGGCAAATTTGGCCTTGAAGTACAAAATGAAGCAGAGCAAGGGCTAACAGAGTTTTTCCAAGAGAACATATTGGTCATAGCAAACACCCTCTTCCAACACCACAAGAGATGACTCTATACATGGACATCACCAGGTGGTCAATACTGAAATCAGATTGATTATATTTTTTGCAGCTGAAGATGGAGAAACTCTATACAGTCGGCAAAAACAAGACCTGGAGGTGACTATGGCTCAGATTGTGAACTCCTTATTGCAAAATTCAGACTAAAATTGAACACCGCTAGACCATTCAGGTCAGAGAAGGCAATGGCACCCCACTCCAGTACTCTTGCCTGGAAAATCCCATGGATGGAGGGCTGCAGTCCATGGGTGAAGAGTCGGACACGACTGAGCGACTTCACTTTCACTTTTCACTTTCATGCATTGGAGCAGGAAATGGCAACCCACTCCAGTGTTCTTGCCTGGAGAATCCCAGGGACGGGGGCTCCTGGTGGGCTGCCGTCTATGGGGTCGCACAGAGTCGGACATGACTGAAGCGACTTAGCAGCAGCAGCAGCAGCCCATTCAGGTATGACCTAAGCAAAATCTCTTATGATTATACAGTGGAAGTGACAAATAGATTCAAGGGATTAGATGTGATAGAGTGCCAGAAGAACTATGGACAGAGGTTCATAAATTGTACAGGAGGAAGTGATAAAGACCATCTCCAAGAAAAAGAAATGCAAAAAGGCAAAATGCTTGTCTGAGGAGGCCTTACAAATAGCTGAGAAAAGAAGAGAAGCAAAAGGCGAAGGAGAAAAGGAAAGATATATCCATCTGAATGCAGAATTCCAAAGAATAGCAAGAGGAGATAAGAAAGCCTTCCTAAGTTGTCAATACAAAGAAATAGAGGAAAACAATAGAATGGGAAAGGCTAGAGATCTCTTCAAGAAAATTAGCGATAACAAGGGAACATTTCATGCAAAGATAGGCACAATAAAGGACAGAAGTGGTACGGACCTAACAGAAGCAGAAAATATTAAGAAAAGGTGGCAAAAATACACTGAAGAGCTATACAAAAAAGATCTTAATGTCTCAGATAACCACAATGGTATGATCACTCACCTAGAGCAAGGCATCCTGGAGTGCAAAGTCAAGTGGGCCTTAGGAAGTATCACTACAAACAAAGTTAGTGGAGGTGATGAAATTCCAGCTGAGCAATTTCAAATCCTGAAAGATGATGCTGTTAAAGTGCTGCACTCAGTATGTCAGCAAATTTGGAAAATTCAGCAGTGGCCACAAGGCTGGAAAAGGTCAGTTTTCATTCCAGTACCCATATAAGATGATGCTAAGTTTGTCCAAACTACCGCAGATTGCACTCATCTCACACGCTAGCAAAGTAATGCTCAAAATTCTCCAAGCCAGGCTTAAACAGTACATAAACTGAGAACTTCCAGACATTCAACTTGGATTTAGAAAAGGCAGAGGAGCCAGAGATCAAATTGCCAACATCCGTTGGATCATAGAAAAAAAAAAAAACAAGAGAATTCCAGAAAAAATATCTATTTCTGCTCCATTGACTATGCTAAAGCCTTGGACCATGTGAATCACAGCAAACTGTGGAAAATTCTTCAAGAGATGGGAATACCAGACCACCTTACCTGAGAAACCTGTATGCAGGTCAAGAAGCAACAGTTAGAACCAGACATGGAACAACAGACTGGTTCCAAATTGGGAAAGGAGTAGGTCAAGGCTGTATATTGTTACCTTGATTATTTACCTTATATGCAGAGTACATCTTGTAAAATGCTGGACTGGATGAAGCACAAGCTGGAATCAAGATTTTATGGAGAAATATCAATAACCTCAGACATGTAGATGACACCACACTTATGGCAGAAAAAGAACTAAAGAGCCTCTTGATGAAAGTGAAAGAGGAGACTGAAAATGTTGGCTTAAAACTCAACATTCAGAAAACTAAGATTATGGCATCTGGTCCCATCACTTCATGGCAAATAGATGGGGAAACAGTGTAAAGAGTGACAGATATTATTTTCTCAGGCTCCAAAATCACTGCAGATGGTGACTGCAGTGATTAAAAAATTAAAAGACACTTGCTACTTGGAAGAAAAGCTATGACCAACCTAGACAGCATATTAAAAAGCAGAGACACTACTTTACAGACAAAGGTCCATATAGTCAAAGCTATGGTCTTTCCAATAGTCATGTATGTATGGATGTGAGAGCTGGACAATAAAGAAAGCTGAGCACCAGAGAATTGATGCTTAATTGATACACTTAAAATCTGTGTATTTTATTATATGCAAATGTTACCTCAGTTGTTTGTTTTTGGTTTTGTTTTTTTAAGATACCAATAGCAAATCCACCAAGGAACACTAAGATTTTTGTTAGCTTCCTTAAGGAAAAGTCCTATTATCCAGGCACTACCAACCTAGATAGCATATTAAAAAGCAGAGACATTACTTTGCCAACAAAGGTCCGTCTAATCAAGGCTATGGTTTTTCCAGTGGTCATGTATAGATGTGAGAGTTGGACTGTGAATAAAGCTGAGCACAGAAGAATTGATGCTTTTTGAACTGAGGTGTTGGAGAAGACTCTTGAGAGTCCCTTGGACTGCAAGGAGATCAAACCAGTTAATCCTAAGGAAATCAATTCTGAATATTGATTGGAAGGACTGATGCTGAAGCTGGAAACTCCAACAATTTGGCCGCTGGATGCAAAGAATTGACTCATTGGAAAAGACCCTGATGCTGGGACAGATTGAAGGTAGGAGGAAAAAGGGTCAATAGAGGAAGAGATCTTTGGATGGCATCACCGACTTGATGGACATGAGTTTGAGCAAGCTCTCTGAGGTGGTGATGGACAGGGAAGCCTGGCGTGCTGCAGACTATGGGGTCGCAAAGAGTTGGACATGACTGGGCAAGTTAACTGAACTGAATGGAAATTCACTAGGGGGAATTCCCTATTGGCTCACTGACTAGGACATCATACTCCCAAGTGTAGAAGGGGCCCAGGACTAAGCCCTTGTCAGGAAACTAGATCCCACAAGCCACAACTAAGAGTTCATATGCAGTAACTAAAGATTGCACACGCTGCAACAAAAGACTCCACACATCACAAATAAAAGATCTCACATACACAACTAAAAAAAGGACACACATGCCACAAGGAAGATCGAAGACTCAGTGTGCCACAACTAAGATCCAGTGCAGCCAACTAAATACAAACATACATATTTTCAAAAACAATGTTACTGAGTGCAAGCTCACTCTGCTCACTGCACAAGAGGCCAATAAATCCAAGGGACAAGGTGTTGAGGGAAGGCATATGACTTTATTTGGACCAGCTAACAGAGAAGATGGTAGACTAATGTCTCAAAGTAACCATCTTGTTGGGGTTTGGAAGCCACGTTCTTTTTCAGGGCCAAGGAGAGAGGCTATAAGGAGGAATCAAAGTCAAAAGGCAGAATAGAGAAGGAGAGGCAGTGGGGAAGTAAAGTGAAAGGATCTTCAGTCTTGCAAAACATTTCTAGTCTTTGGAAGTTGAAGTGAAGTCGCTCAGTCATGTCCAACTCTTTGCGACCCCATGGACTCTAGCCTACCAGGCTTCTACATCCATGGGATTCTCCAGGCAAGAATACTGGGGTGGGTTACCATTTCCTTCTCCAAGGGATATTCCCAACCCAGGGATCGAACCCAGGTCTCCCACATTGTAGGCAGACGCTTTAACCTCTGAGCCACTAGGGAAACCCCAAAAGCCTACAGCACCTGGTATTCCCAGGCGGTCTCCCATCCAAGTACTAACCAGTTCCGACCCTGCTTAGCTTCCGAGATCAGACGAGATCGGGTGCGTTCACGCTGGTATGGCCATAGACTTTGGGGTGTGTTAATGTATTCTATTCACAGGTGGGCAAGGTCAGATTATCTCTCTGTGAGCTGAACAAAGGCACTTTAGTTTAAGTTCAGGTAACAGGTCAGGGTCCTCTGAGGCAGGCAATTATGTATGATTATAATAACAAAGGTAATGAAAAGCAATAAAAACGGTTTCCAACATGGAGTCAGAGTTTGTTTCTTCTCTGCCAAAGAAACATATCAGAAAAAAAGGGTAAAAGGGAAGAAGAAAAAAAAACCTCAATTTTTAAAAATGGGCAAAGGACTTAAATAGACATTTCTCCAAATATGTACAAATGGCCATAAGTACAAGAAAAGAGGTTGAACATCACTAACCATGAGTGAAATATCGATCAAAACCACAAAAAGAGATTGATTCAAGATTACAGAGTAGAAGGATGTGCACTCATCTCCTGTGAGGCCACCAAAATCACAACTAGCTGTTGAACAGTCATTGACAGGAGGGTGCTGGAACCTACCAGAAAAAAGATATTCCGTGTCCAAGGAAAAAAAGAAGCTTCAACAAGACTGTAGAAGGGCACAATCATGATACAATCAAATCACACACCCACTGGGAAGGTGGCCCACAAACTGGAGAAAAATAAACCAAAGAGGTTCTCTCACTGTTGTGAAGGTGCACATGTTTCTGTTGTGAAGGTTCAAGTAAGGCTTCCCAGCCTGGGGATCCAGCAAAGAAACTAGAAATTCCCAGAGAGTCTGACTTACCTTCAAGGCCAGTGAGATTTGATTGCATGACTTCCACAGGACTGGGGAAAACAGAGATTCCACTCTTGGAGAGTATAAACAAAACCTTGTCCACAACAGGACTCAGAGGAAAGAAGCAGTGATGCTTCAGGAGACTGAAAAATACCTCCCTGACAGTGTTAGAGGGTCTCCTGTGGAGGCATGGGTCAGCAGTGACTTGCAGGAGGACACTGGCAGCAGCACTCCTGGGAGGTAACCACTGGCATGAGCCAAACAACTAACAGGGAGGGAGTACAGCCCCACCCATCAGCAGATAATCAAATTAAAGTTTTACTGAGTAAAATTGGAGAATAACAGAATGGGAAACACTAGAGATCTCTTCAAGAAAATTAGAGATACCAAGGGAACATTTCATGCAAAGATGGGCTCGATAAAGGACAGAATGGTAGGGACCTAACAGAAGCAGAAGATGTTAAGAAGAGGTGGCGAGAATACACAGAAGAACTGTACAAAAAAGATCTTCACCACCAAGATAATCACGATGGTGTGATCACTGACCTAGAGCCAGAAATCCTGGAATGTGAAGTCAAGTGGGCCTTAGAAAGCATCACTATGAACAAAGCCAGTGGAGGTGATGGAATTCCAGTGGAGCTATTTCAAATCTTGAAAGATGATGCTGTGAAAGTGCTGCACTCAATATGCCAGCAAATTTGGAAAACTCAGCAGTGGCCACAGGACTGGAAAAGGTCAGTTTTCATTCCAATCCCAAAGAAAGGCAATGCCAAAGAATGCTCAATCTACCGCACAATTGCACTCATCTCACATGCTAGTAAAGTAATGCTTAAAATTCTCCAAGCCAGGCTTCAGCAATACGTGAACCATGAACTTCCAGATGTTCAAGCTGGTGTTAGAAAAGGCAGAGGAACCAGAGATCAAATTCCCAACATCCACTGGATCATCAGAAAAGCAAGAGAGTTCCAGAAAAAACATCTATTTCTGCTTTATTGACTATGCCAAAGTCTTTGACTGTGTGCATCACAATATACTGTGGAAAACTCTGAAAGAGATGGGAATACCAGACCACCGGACCTGCCTCTTGAGAAACCTATATGCAGGTCAGGAAGCAGCAGTTAGAACTGGACATGGAACAACAGACTGCTTCCAAATAGGAAAAGGAGTACCTCAAGGCTGTATATTGTCACCCTGCTTATTTAACTTATATGCAGAGTACATCATGAGAAATGCTGGGCTGGAAGAAGCACAAGCTGGAATCAAGATTGCCAGGAGAAATATCAATAACCTCAGATGCAGAGGACACCACCCTTATGGCAGAAAGTGAAGAGGAACTAAAAAGCCTCTGGATGAAAGTGAAAGAGGAGAGTGAAAAAGTTGGCTTAAAGCTCAACATTCAGAAAACGAAGATCATGGCATCTGGTCCCATCACTTCATGGCAAATAGATGGGGAAACAGTGGATACAGTGTCAGACTTTATTTTGGGGGCTCCAAAGTCACTGCGGATGGTGACTGCAGCCATGAAATGAAAAGACGCCTACTCCTTGGAAGGAAAGTTATGACCAACCTAGATAGCATATTCAAAAGCAGAGACATTACTTTGCCAACAAAAGTCCGTCTAGTCAAGGCTATGGTTTTTCCAGCAGTCATGTATGGATGTGAAAGTTGGACTGTGAAGAAAGCTGGGCGCCAAAGAATTGATGCTTTTGAAGTGTGGTGTTGGAGAAGACTCTTGAGAGTCCCTTGGACTGCAAGGAGATGCAACCAGTCCATTCTGAAGATCAGTCCTGGGTGTTCTTTGGAAGGAATGATGCTAAAGCTGAAACTCCAGTACTTTGGCCACCTCATGCGAAGAGTTGACTCATTGGGAAAGACTCTGATTCTGGGAGGGATTGGAGGCAGGAGGAGAAGGGGACGACAGAGGATGAGATGGCTGGATGGCATCACTGACTCAATGGACATGAGTTTGAGTGAACTCCAGGAGTTGGTGATGGACAGGGAGACCTGGTGTGCCGCAATTCATGGGGTCCAAAGAGTCGGACACATCTGAGCAACTGAACTGAACTGAACTGAGGGCAATACCCAGTTTTCTCCACAGCCCGTTCCTCCCATCAGGAAGCTTACATAAGCCTCTTAGCTTCATCCACCAGAGGGCAGACAGAAGAAGCAAGAGCCATCTGTATGTGTTCTTTGGAGAAATGTCTATTTAATTCTTTGGCCCATTTTTTGATTGGGTCATTTATTTTTCTGGAGTTGAGCTGTAGGAGTTGCTTGTATATTTTTGAGATTAGTTGTTTGTCAGTTGCTTCATTTGCTATTATTTTCTCCCATTCTGAAGGCTGTCTTTTCACCTTGCTAATAGTTTCCTTTGATGTGCAGAAGCTTTTAAGGTTAATTAGGTCCCATTTGTTTATTTTTGCTTTTATTTCCAATATTCTGGGAGGTGGGTCGTAGAGGATCCTGCTGTGATGTATGTCAGAGAGTGTTTTGCCTATGTTCTCCTCTAGGAGTTTTATAGTTTCTGGTCTTACGTTTAGATCTTTAATCCATTTTGAGTTTATTTTTGTGTATGGTGTTAGAAAGTGGTCTAGTTTCATTCTTTTACAAGTGGTTGACCAGATTTCCCAGCACCACTTGTTAAAGAGATTGTCTTTAATCCATTGTATATTCTTGCCTCCTTTGTCAAAGATAAGGTGTCCATATGTGTGTGGATTTATCTCTGGGCTTTCTATTTTGTTCCATTGATCTATATTTCTGTCTTTGTGCCAGTACCATACTGTCTTGATAACTGTGGCTTTGTAGTAGAGCCTGAAGTCAGGTAGGTTGATTCCTCCAGTTCCATTCTTCTTTCTCAAGATCGCTTTGGCTATTCGAGGTTTTTTGTATTTCCATACAAATTGTGAAATTATTTGTTCTAGCTCTGTGAAGAATACTGTTGGTAGCTTGATAGGGATTGCATTGAATCTATAAATTGCTTTGGGTAGTATACTCATTTTCACTATATTGATTCTTCCAATCCATGAACATGGTATATTTCTCCATCTATTAGTGTCCTCTTTGATTTCTTTCACCAGTATTTTATAGTTTTCTATATATAGGTCTTTAGTTTCTTTAGTAGATATATTCCTAAGTATTTTATTCTTTCCGTTGCAATGGTGAATGGAATTGTTTCCTTAATTTCTCTTTCTGTTTTCTCATTATTAGTGTATAGGAATGCAAGGGATTTCTGGGTGTTGATTTTATATCCTGCAACTTTACTATAGTCATTGATTAGTTCTAACAAACACATGAAAAGATGCTCAACATCACTCATTATCAGAGAAATGCAAATCAAAACCACTATGAGGTACCATTTCACACCAGTCAGAATGGCTGTGATCCAAAAGTCTACAAGTAATAAATGCTGGAGAGGGTGTGGAGAAAAGGGAACCCTCTTACACTGTTGGTGGGAATGCAAACTAGTACAGCCACTATGGAGAACAGTGTGGAGATTCCTTAAAAAACTGGAAATAGAACCACCTTATGATCCAGCAACCCCACTGCTGGGCATACACACTGAGGAAACCAGAAGGGAAAGAGACACGTGTACCCCAATGTTCATCACAGCACTGTTTATAATAGCCAGGACATGGAAGCAACCTAGATGCCCATCAGCAGATGAATGGATAAGAAAACTGTGGTACATATACACAACGGAGTATTACTCAGCCATTAAAAAGAATACATTTGAATCAGTTCTAATGAGGTGGATGAAACTGGAGCCTATTATACAGAGTGAAGTAAGCCAGAAAGAAAAACGCCAATACAGTATACTAATGCATATATATGGAATTTAGAAAGATGGTAACAATAACCCTGTGTACGAGACAGCAAAAGAGACACTGATGTATAGAACAGTCTTATGGACTCTGTGGGAGAGGGAGAGGGTGGGAAGATTTGGGAGAATGGCATTGAAACATGTAAAATACCATGTATGAAACGAGTCGCCAGTCCAGGTTCGATGCACGATACTGGATGCTTGGGGCTAGTGCACTGGGACGACCCAGAGGGATGGTATGGGGAGGGAGGAGGGAGGAGGGTTCAGGGTGGGGAACACATGTATACCTGTGGCGGATTCATTTTGATATTTGGCAAAACTAATACAATTATGTAAAGTTTAAAAATAAAATAAAATTTTAAAAAAATTTTTTAAATTAAAAAAAAAAAGAAGAAGAAGCAAGAAAAACCAGAATCCCACAGACTTCAGAACAAAACCCACAATCATAGAAAGCTAATCAAAATAAAAAGGATTATGTCCCAGAGGGAGGAACAATGTAAAAATCCACCCCCCACAAAAAAAAAAAAAAAAAAAAAAAAAAAACAGCTAAATAAAATGGAGCTAGGTGGCATTCCAGGAAAAGATCCAGAATAATGATAATGAAAATGATCCAGGATGTTGCAAAAATAATGGAGAAGGTGAAAGAAATGTTTGCCAATAACCTAGAAGAACTACAAAACAGAGATGAACAATACACCAGAAGGAATAAACAGCAGAATAACTGAGACAGAGCAAATAAATGAGTTGGAAGACAGAATGATGAAAATCACTGCCACAAAACAGAATTTTTTAAAAAAGAAAAGAAACGAAGACAGCCTAAGAGACCTCTAAGGCAACATTAAACACAGCAATATTCACATTATAGGGGTCCCAGAAGGAGAAAAGGGAGAGAAAGGACCCAAGAAAATATTTGAAGAGATAATAGCTGAAAACATCTGTAATATGGGAAAGAAATAGTCGACCAAGTCCAGGAAGCACAGAGAGTCTCAGACAGGATAAAACCATAGAGAAACACACCCAGACACATAGTAGTCAAAGTGATTAAAATTAAAGACAAAGATAAAATATTGAAAGCAACAAGGGGAAAACAACAAATAACATACAAGGGAACACCCATAAGGTTATCAACTTATTTCTCAACAGAAACTGTAGAAGTCAGAAGGGAATGGCATGATACATTTGAAGTAATGAAAAGGAAAAACCTATATCCGAGAATATTCTAACTAGCAAGACTCTTGTTCAAATCTGACAGAGAAATCAAAAGTTTTACAAACAAGCAAAAGTTAAGAGAATTCAGCATCACCAAACTAGTTTTGCAACAAATGCTAAAAGAACATCTCTAGGCAGGAAACACAGAGAAGGAAAGATCTACAAAAAATAAATCCAAAACAATTAAGAAAATGGTAATAGGATTACTGTTGTTGCTATTTAGTCACTAAGTCGTGTCTGATTATTTTGCAACCCTGTAGCCCACCAGGCTCCTCTCCCCAAGGGACTTCCCAGGCAAGAATACTGGAGTAGATTGCCATTTCCTTCTCCAGAGACTCTTCCTGACCCAGGGATTGAATCCACATCTCCTGCTTGTCAGGCAACTTTTTTTTTTTTTTTTACCAGGGAGCCACATGTGAAGCCCAATAGGATCATATATATCAATAATTACCTTAAATATAAATGGATTAAGTTCACCAACCAAAAGACATAAACTGGCTGGGTGGATAAAAAAGCATGATTTTATATATAAAATCTTATATATACACACACACACATACATACACTGTCTATAAGAGACTCACCTCAGACCTAGGGACACTTACAGATTGAAAGTAAGGGGATGGGGGAAAGTATTCCATACAAATAGAAATTAAAAGAAAGCTTGAGTAGTGATATTCATATCTGACAAAATAGATTTTAAAACTTAGACTGTTATAAGAGACAAGGACACTACATAATGATCAAGAGTTCAATTCAAGAAGAAGATATAGCAAATATATACACAACCAACATAGGAGTACCTCAATATGTAAGCAAATTCTAATAACCATAAAGGGAGAAGTCAAGAGTAACACAATAATAGTGGGGAACTTTAACACCCAACTTTCATCAATGGACAGATCATCCAGACAGAAAATTAATATGGAAACACAGGCCTTGAATTACACTTTAGATCAGTTTGACATAACTGAGGATTCCATCAAAAAGTAGCACACTATACATTCTCCAGGACCGACCACCTGCTGGGCCACAAGATGAGCGTTGGTAAATTTAAGAAAACTGAAATCATATCAAGCATCTTCTCCAATGACAACATTATTAGTTTAGAAATAAACCACAAGAAGAAAAACTATAAAAAAAAAAAAACATGTAGAGGCTGCACAACTAAACAACCAATGGATCACTGAAAAAGATGAAGAGGAAATCAAAAAATATCTAGAGAAAAATGAAAGCACAATGATCTGAAAACTCTGGGATGCAGCAAAGCAATTCTGAGTGAAGTTTGTAGCAATACTTAATCTTTCCTCAAGAAACAAAAAAAAGTCTCAAGTAAACGGCCTAACCTTACACCTAAATTGTTTTATGTGGTTTTTTGTTTACATCTAATTGTTTTAACAATTAGAGATAGAAAAACAAACAAAACCCAGAGTTAGTAAAAAGGAAAGAAATCATAAATATCAGAGCATAAATAAATGAAATAGGGACAAAGAAAACAGTTGCAAACATCAATGAAACTAAAAGCTGCATCTTTGAAATTTTAAACAAAATTGATAAATCTTAAGCCAGAATCATCAAGGGGAAAAAATGGAGAAGACTCAAATCAATAAAATTAGAAATCAAAAAGGAGAAGTTACTGACTACATGAAAATACCAAGGATCAATTCACTCACTCAGTCATGTCTGACTTTTTGCAACCCCATGGACTACAGCATGCCAGACTTCTCTGTCCATCACCAACTCCCAAAGCTTGCTCTAACTCAAGTCCATCAAGTCGGTGATGCCATCCAACCATCACATCCTCTCTCTCTCCCTTCTCCTCCTGTCTTCAATCTTTCCCAGCATCAGGGTCTTTTCCAATGAGTCAGTTCTTCGCATCAGGTGGCCAAAGTATTACAGTTTCAGCTTCAGCATCAGTCCTTCCAATGAATATTCAGGATTGACTTCCTTCAGGATTGACTGGTTTGATCTCCTTGCAGTCCAAGAAACTCTCAAGAGTCTTCTCCAACATCACAGTTTAAAAGCATCAATCCAAAACCAAGGATCATAAGAGACTACTATTAGCAACTGTATGACAATAAAATTTGGACAACCTGGAAGAAATGGACAAATTATTAGAAAAGTACAGTCTCCCTAGACTGAACCAAGATGAAATAAAGCATATGAACTGACAAATCACAAGCACTGAAATTTTAAATGTAATTAAAAACCTCCCAACAGACAAAATCCAGGACCAGATGGCTTCACAGGTGAATTTTATCAAACATTTAGAGAAGAGTTAATACCTATCCTTGTGAAATTGGAGGGGAAGGAAAACTTCCAAACTCATTTTACAAGGCCACAACCACCCTGATACCATAACCATACAAACATACCACAAACACACACACACGTGTACACACACACACACACACAAATTACAGTGATGAACAAAGATGCAAAAATCCTCAATAAAATACTAACAAACAGAATCCAACAGTATATTAAAAAGATCATGCACCATGATCAAGCGGGATTCATCCCTGTGAGAAAGTGAAAGTTGCTCAGTTGTGTCCGACTCTTTGTGGACCCCATGGATTATACAGTCCATGGAATTCTCCAGGCCAGAAAACTGGAGTGGGTAGCCTTTCCCTTCTCCAGGGGATCTTCCCAACCCAGGGATCAAACCCAGGTCTCCTGCATTGTGGGCAGATTCTTTACCAACTGAACCACAAGGAAAGCCCAGGGATGCAAGCATTTTTCAATATGTGCAAATCTATCAATGTGGTACACCATATCACCAAATTGAAGAATAAAAACCATATGATCATCTCAATAAATACAGAAAAAGCTTTTGACAAAATTCAGCACCCACTTATGGTAAAATCTCTCTAAAAAGTGGGCATAGAGTGTACATACCTCCGCATAATAAAGACCATATATGACAAACCTACAGCTAGCATCATACTCAATAGTGAAAAGCTGAAAGTATTTCCTCTAAGATCAGGAAAAAGACAAGAATGTCAACTCTCACCACTTTAATTCTATTTTTTCTATTATTTTCTGTGGACCAATCATGATACAATGGTATTAAGTGAATAATACTGATATAATCACAATAGTAAAAGATCTTTACCAGTTTTCACAATCAATAGCCAGACAAAATATAAAATATAATTACAATTGCAAACCATAATGGAAACATGCTTAACCTAACAATATAAAATAATTATGTACAATTTGGGGGTTAAGTGAAATGATGTGGTAAGTGGAAAGAAAATTATTATATACATGCAGATGTTTTCATCTGCCCAGCCAGTCTTTGTCTTGTGGTTTGTGAACTTAATTCATTGCCAGTTAAGATAATTATCAATACGTATGATCATATTAACATTTTCTAAATTGTTTTGGGTTTATTTTGTGTAGGTCTTTTCTTATGCTAGCATTTATGCCTAGAGGAGGCCCTTTAGAACTTGTTGTAAAGCTTGTTTGGTGGTGCTGAATTCTTTTTTTTTTTTTTTTTTTTTTTTGAGTTTTAAATTCACATTTTATTTTTTTATTTTTTTTAAACTTTATTTTATTTTTATACTTTACATAATTGTATTAGTTTTGCCAAATATCAAAATCTCTTAACTTTTGCTTATTTGTAAAACTTTTGATTTCTCTGTCAAATTTGAACAAGAGTCTTGCTAGTTAGAATATTCTTGGTTATAGGTTCTTCCTTTTCATTACTTTAAATGTATCATGCCATTCCCTTCTGACTTCTACAGTTTCTGTTGAGAAATCAGGTGATAACCTTATGGATGTTCCCTTATATGTTACTTGTTGTTTTCCTCTTGTTGCTTTTAATATTTTATCTTTGTCTTTAATTTTCATTCATTTGATTACTCCGTGTCTTGGTGTGTTCCTCCTTGGGTTTATCCTGCCTGAGACACTCTATGCTTCCTGGACTTGGTTGACTATTTCCTTTCCCATATTAGGGAAGTTTTCGGCATTATTTCTTCAGTGTTTTCTCAGGTCATTTCTCTCTCTCTTCTTCTGGAACCCCTATCATGCGAATGTTAGTGCATTTAATGTTCCAGAGGTCTCTTAGGCTGTCTTTTTTTTTCCATTCATTTTTCTACATCCTGTTCTGCAGCAGTAATTTCCACCATTCTTCCCTCCAGGTCACTTATCCATTCTTCTGCATCACTTATTCTGCTAATTCATTCCTTCTAGTGTATTGTTCATCTTTGTCTGTTCTTTAGTTCTTCTAGGTCATTGGTAATTATTTCTTGCATCTTCTCAATGTTTGCCTCCATTCTTTTCCCAAAATCTTGGATCATCTTCACTATCATTATTCTGATTTCTATTTCTGGAAGGTTGCCTATCTCCATTTGGTTGGTTTTCTGGAGTTTTATGTTGTCCTTTCATCTGGGACAAAACTCTATGTTTTTTTCATCCTGGTTAACTTTCTGTGGTGTGATTTTGATTCTAGCCACTGTGGAATTGTGGTTCTTCTTTCTTCTACTGCTACCCTCTGATGGATGAGGCTAAGAGGCTTATATAAGCTTCCTGATGGGAGGCATTGGTGGTGGGGAAAACAGGGCATTGATGGGCAGAGCCAATCTCAGTAAAACTTAAATCTAAAAATCTGCTGATGGGTGGTGGTGCTCTCCCTTCCTGTTAGTTGTTTGGCCTATGGGGATGCAGCCCTGGGGTCTATGGAGACTCTATAATAGGGTTAACAGTGACCTCCAAGAGGACTTATGCCATGGGGTTCTTTCCAGGACAGCTGCTGCCAGTGCCCCCATCCCAGGGTGAGCCATTGTCACCCCCACTCCTCCACTGTAGACCCTCCAACACTAGCAGGTAAGTCCAGTTCAGTCTCCTGTGGGATCACTGCTCCTTTCTCTTTGGTCTAAGTGTGCACAAGATTTTGTATGTGCCATCCAAGAATGGAGTCTCTGTTTCCCCCAGTCCTGTGGAAGTCCTAAAATCAAATCCCACTGGCCTTCAAAGTCAGACTCCCTGGGGATTTCCAATTCCTTTGCCAGTTCCCCAGGCTGGGAAGCCTGATATGAGGCTCAGAACCTTCATAACAGTGGGATTCTTTGGGTATTATATGGTTCTCCAGGTTGTGAGTTGCCCACTCAGTGGGTATAGGATTTGATTTTATTGTGTTTTCACCCCTTCTACCACCTCGCTGCAGTTTCTTCTTTGTCTTTGGATGTGCAGTATCTTTTTTGCTGGGTTCCAGTATCCTTCTGTCAATGGCTGTTCAACAATTAGTTGCAATTTTGGTGTTCTCAGGAGGAGAGGAGCACAGGTTCTTCTACTCTGCCAACTTGAACCAGAGTCTCCCTCTGGGGTTTTATCTTGTCCCTTCATCTGGGGAACTAACACTCTGCTTCTTCATTCTGATTAACCTTCTGTGATGTGGTTTTCATTCTAGCCACTGCAGGATTGTAGTTCTTACTTCTTCTATCTGCTTTACCACTTTTATTCAACATAGTTTTGGAAGTCTTAGCTATAGCAATCAAAGAAGAAAAAGAAGTAAATGGAATCCAAATTGGAAGAGAAGAAGTTAAACTGTCACTGATGGCAGATGCCATGATACTATATGTAGAAAATCCTAAAGGTGGTACCAGAAAACTACTGGAGCTCATCAATGAACTTGATAATGTTGCTGGTTACAAAGTTAATACACAGAAACCTGTTGCATTTCTATACACTAACAAGGAAAGATCAGAAAGAGAAATTAAGAAACATTTCTATTTACTATCACATCAAAAAGAATAAAATACCTAGGAATAAACCTACCTAAGGACATAAAAAGCCTGTACTCCAAAAACTATAAGATAGTGATGAAAGAAATCAAAGTTATAAACAGATGGGAAGATATATCAAGCTTGTGGAGTGTAAGAATCAATACCATCAAACTACCCAAGGCAATCTGTAGACTCAGGGTAATTTCTATCAAACTACCAATGACATTTTTCAGAGAACTAGGAAAAGAATCTCAAAATTTGTATAGGGACACAAAAGGCCCCAAATAGCCAAATCAATCTTGAAAAAGAACAATAAGCTGGAGGAATCAGGCTCCCTGGCTTCAGACTATACTACAAAGCCACAGTCATCAAAATAGTATGGTACTGGCACAAAAATAGAACTATAGATCAATGTTACAGTATAGAAAGCCCTGAAACCCATGCACCTATGACAAATTAATCTATGACAAAGAAGGCAAGATTACACAATGTTGGAAAGACAGTCTCTTCAACAAATGGTGCTGGGGAAACTGGATAGCTACATGTAAAAAAAAATGAAATTATATCATTCTTTCTGTAATACCATTCACAAAAGTAATCTCAGAATGGATTAATGACCTAAATGTTAGATCAGATACTCTAAAACTCCTAGAGGAAAACAGGCAGAACACTCTCTAACATAAATCACAGCAATGTCTTCTTCAATCTGTTTCCAAAAATAATGAAAATAATAACAAAAATAAATGCAAAAGCTTCTGCACAGTAAAGGAAAAAATAAACAAAATGAAATGACTACCCACAAATTGGAAGGAAATATTTGCAAATGATATGACCAATAGGGATTAGTCTCCAAATTTTACAAATAGCAAATGATGCCTAATGGCATCAAAACAAACAACCCACTCAAAAAAATGGGCAGAAGACCTAAATAGACATTTCTCCAAAGACATACAGATGGCCACTAAGCACATGAAAAGATGTTCAACATCTCCAATTATTAGAGAAATGAAAGTCCAAACTACAATGAGGTATCACCTCACACCAGCCAGAATGCCTATTACCCAAAACATCCACCAAAAAGATTCCTTTAAAAAGTGGAAATAGAACTGCCATATGAACCAACAATCCCACTGTTGGGCATACATACCACGGAAACCAGAATTTAAAGAAACACATGTACCCCAAAGTTCATTGCACACTGTTTACAATAGCTAGGACATAAAAGCAACCTAGGTGTCCATTGGCAGATAAATGGATAAGGAAGTTGTGATGCATATACACAATAGAATATTACTCAGCTATAAAAAAGAATGCATTTGAGTCTTTTCCAATGAGGTGGATGAAACTGGAGCCTATTATACAGAGTGAAGTAAGTCAGAAAGAGAAACACCAATACAGTATATGAATGCATATACATGGAATTTAGAAAGATGGTAATGACAATCCTATATGCAAGTCTGCAAAAGAGACATAGATGTAAAGAACAGACTTTTGTACTCTGTGGGAGAAGGCAAGGGTGGGATGTTTTGAGAGAATAGCATTGAAACACGTATATTACCATATGTAAAATAGATGACCAGTGCAAGTTTGATGCATGAAGCAGGCACTCAAAGCTGGTGCTCTGGAACAACCCAGAGGGATGGGGTGGGGAGCGAGGGGGGAGGGGGTTCAGGATGGGGGACACATGTGCACCCCTGGTTGATTCATGTCTATGTATGGCAAAAACCACCACAGTACTGTAAAGTAATTATTCTCCAATTAAAACAAATTTTTTAAATCCACAAACAATAAATGCTGGAGAGGATGTGAAGAGAAGGGGAATCCTCCTACACTCTTGGTGGGAATGTAAATTGATACAGCCACGATGGAGAAGAGTAAGGAAGTTCCTTAAAAAACTAAAAATAGAGCTACCATATGTCACTGCAGTCCCACTCCTTGGCATATATCCAGAGAAAAACATGATCCGAAAGGATGCATGCATCCCAATATTCATTGCAGTGCCATTTACAATATTCAAGACATGGAAGAAACCTAAATGTCCATCGACAGAGGAATGGATAAAGATGTGGTACATATATATATATTGGAATATTACTCAGCCATGAATAAGAATGAAATAATGCTATTTGCAGCAACATGGAAGGACATAGAGAGTGTCATACTTAATGAAGTAAGTCAGACATAGAAGGAGAAATATTGTATGACATCCTTTATACGTGGAATCTAAAAAGAAATGATACAAAGAAAATTACTTACAAAACAACAAGAGACTCACAGACTTAGAGAACTTAAGGTTGCCAAGGGGAAGGACAGGGGGAAAGGGTAATTAGGGATTTGGGGGTGGACATGTACACACTGCTATGTTTTAAATGGATAACCAACAAGGACCTAGTGTTATAGCACATGGAACCCTGTTCAATATTATGTAACAGTCTGGATGGGAGGGGAGTTTGGGGGAGTATATATATGTGTGTGTGTATATATATATATATGTATATATGTATATATATACATATATATATACACATATATATAGCTGAGTCCCCTCACTGTTCACCTAAAACTATCACAACATTGCATTGTTTGTTAACTGGCTACACCTCAATACAAAATAAAAAAAATTTTTTAATAGATTAAAACATTTCAGCAGCCAAAAGAAAAAAAAAAAGGCCTACAAATCAATACGAAAAAGACAATAGGCAGTGCTAAGAAGCAAAAGACTTGACATTCAAATGGAAAATTATAAAAATGTACTCAAATTCAACATTAATTAGGGAAAATCTACTGAAAACCATAAAGAGATGCCACTACAAATCAATTAAAATGGCTAAATTCGAAAACTAAAACTGACAATATGTGTCAGTGAAGGTGTGGAACACAGGGAACTAATTACACTGCCATGGAGTGCAAAATGTACAAATAATGGAAGAATAATTGGTACCAACTACAAAGTAGAAGAAATCTAGTAGTATCATTCTTGTACATATAACTTAGAGAATAGGGCACATGTATACCTGCTACTGCTGCTAAGTCACTTCAGTCATGTCAGACTCTGTGCGACCCCATAGACAGCAGCCTACCAGGCTCGCCCATCCCTGGGATTCTCCAGGCAAGAACACTGGAGTGGGTTGCCATTGCCTTCTCCAATGCATGAAATTGAAAAGTGAAAGTGAAGTCGCTCAGTCGTGCCCGACTCTTAGCGACCCCATGGACTGCAGCCTACCAGGCTCCTCCATCCATGGGATTTTCCAGGCAAGAGTACTGGAGTGGGGTGCCATTGCCTTCTCCAACATGTATACCAAGAAACATATAAAAGCATGTTTGTAGCAAAAGTTGAAAACTGGTAACAACTCAAACTTCCATCAACAGTGCACAAATGAACTATGTTGTATCACACAGAAGACTATGCATCAGTAAAAATGAGTGAGGTATTGGTCTTCAGTGAAGTATCGGGGCGTGCCCGGTGGCTCAGTCTGTAAAGGATCTTCCTGCAATGCAGGAGACCTAGGTTCAATCCCGGGTCAGGAAGATCCCCTAGAGAAGGAAATGGCAACTCACTCCAGTATTCTTGCCTGGAGAATTCCATGGACAGAGGAGCCTGGTGGGCTACAGTCCAAGCGGTCATAAAGAATCAGACAAGACTGACTAACACTCACTTTTTCATAGGTCTTCATAGCGATACACATGAATCTCACAAAAGATGCTGAGCAAAAGATTGTGCAATGAATCCATTTAAATAAGGTTAAAAAACAAGCAAAACATATCTGGGAAATAAAATGATAAAGAAAAGCAGGGAAATGATAAAGTCAGGATTTGGGGATTAAGGAGGAGAAAGGGAAAGCTTCTGGAAAGCTCGCGCCATTTTATAGTTTTTAATCTGTGGGACTGAAACAGAAGTATTTGCTTTAAAATTTGCATTTATAATACATTGATTATATATCAATATATTAAAACTACAATGTATTAAAACTAAATTTCAATATATTAAAACTAAAAACAATAGTTGAAAGAAAACATGTGGTTGAGGAAAAGGATCTAACTTCATTTATTTGGTTGCCTACTTTTCACATTATTTATTAAATATTCCATATATGATTACAACTTAAATTCAATTCTTTCTTGCATTAGAGATTAGTAACAATTGTTTTCAACAATGGTTTCTGACAAGGATGAATGGACTTTTGCAGGTGGTAGGGGGAGGGATAGTAAAAGTGTGATTATGAAAACAGGAGAGGGAGACAGTCATGCTCATGGGATTTGTTTTTAAATAGGAAAATTCTAGAGACAGAACTGAAAAGAGAAAGGAAGTCTATGAAAGGGTTGCCAAGTCAGAGAGCAAACTGTCACCTGATGAAAGGACTTATGAATGAGCTCAGAGCAAAACTATTTGGAGGAAATCTAAAGAGGACATGCCTGCAGGATGGAGGTTAGTTATACTGGGTGCCTGGCCCAAGGGTACAGTCTCCATCTTCGCCACGTAGGCGGTAAGATAAAGTTTACTGAATGGTCTCAAAGATTTGATATATTGCTATTTTAAATTATATTGCTTTCTTCTTTTTCCTACTTTAAACATAGTATTTATTAACTGAAGAAAATTACAGAAAAATACGTGCTGCCACGTTTTGTCCAACCTTGACGGCTGGGTTCATGCCCTTTTTAACTCACAATGGGCAGCCTAAAGGGTTGTGGTTGACTCGGAAGTGGGGCAAGGACCAACCTTCCCTCCCACCAGCACCCTCACATCTCTGCGGGCAGTCTCCTAGGCTAGAGGGCGGTCCTAAGAGGTGCGAGGGCTGCTTTTCGATTCCCAGGCCAGCCGCGGGAGCCCCGGCCCGGCCGCAGCCCCGCCCCGGCCCGGCCGCAGCCCCGCCCCGGCCCCGCCTGCGCGGTGCCTCGCGCCCACACTCAAGCGAGAGCTGCTGTCGCACGTTTGATCCGCGCCACCGCGGCCGGAGATGCAGCGGGGTGCCGCGTTGTGCCTGCGCCTGTGGCTCTGCCTCGGACTGCTCGACAACGAGCGTGGTGAGCCCTCCGCCTGCCCCAGTGCGCAGCTGGCCACGAGCGGGGACGCTTTCCCTGGGCAAATGGTGGGACTGCAGGGATGCGAGACCGGTCGGGGGACGGGGCCCGCGGGACCCTTGGGCACGAGGGGAGACAGGGTTGAGAGCCAGGAATTCAGATCCCGGAAGGAGCAGAGTCGGGCCGGGCTTGCCGGGATGAGGAAAGGGAGAGGACGGGCCGCGGGGCAGCCCAGCAGCGTGGAGATGGGTTCTCGACTTCACTCCACGGTCTATGGTTCAGCTCCCTTGAACCCGGGCCCCTTCGCGCTGCATCCTCAGCCTGAATCCTTCGCTTGCTTACACGCTTGTCTGCGGAGTCGGGGCACCGCACTACTCTATCCTGCGATCTGCGGGCACTGAGGTTGTACCCCAGCGCAGAGGTTGCAGTCCCCGCCGGGTCGTAGTCTGGGGTGCGCACTTCCCTGCGATTCTAGTCTGCGTTCAAGATCAGTACTCCTGAGGGAACTCGTTGCTGTTCACTTTCGCCAGGCCAAGGACTGCTGGGGCAAAAACTCGGGATGGAGGGAGACAGGCGTAGTCCGGGAAGACTGGGTGCAGGTGTTGGAATTTGAGGCTAATCTTGAGTCAGCAACTCGTAAGTGATCAGCATGGCAGGAGAGGCAGAAGGCCAGCCCTCGCCGTGTTTGAGGGGTAGCACCCTGGATGGCCAAGCTAAGGATCATAAGGCAGGGGCTGCAAGGAAGGGTCTTCAACACAGGAGAGGCAGTGTGGAAACAGGTGATGGGAACATGACTAAAGGTTGCCTCTGAGGGATTGGAGGGAAGAGAATTTGGGGGGTGAGGGAGGGATGGCTGTTTGAAGATGTCAGGGATAAAGCATCAGGAATGAGAGGCAGATGAGCTGGAAGCCCATGAGAGATCCAGTGACCCTGGAGGTCAGAGGGTGGAGGACCGATCATGGGTCCCAAGTGTTTGAGGGAGTAGTTCTGAGAGATCTGAAGGGAGAAATGGATACCTCTATTTTTAAACACTGTTGGCTTTGAATACTGGCTTTACATGTTTCATTTCTTTTAATCCTCACAAGGAAATGTTAGACCCTTTTTACAAATGGGAACACTTGGACCAAGGACAGGGGTAACTTCCCCCAAAGTCCTCAGGAAGCCAGTAGTAAAGGACATGTTCAACCCAGGTCTTTGGGGTACCGGAACCCCGTTCTCTGTGTCTATATAGGCTGAAGGGCTGGGGAGAGTGGAGTGAAGGGGCGTGTGGGTGAACCTAGGGGGAGGAGGATGGAAGAAGACATCTTCTGGCCTCCAAGTCAGGGCAGGTCTGAGCAGAGGGGCTGCCTCTTGGCCCTTCTTTGCTCCCCTGCACCCTTCCCAGGACCAACCTTTCACAGGTGCCATGGTTGGACTTCAGGGCTGAGGAGTGGGAGATCCCACCTTGAGAAGACATCTGGCGGGCAGTGGGTATAGTGTCCAAGGCTCAGGAGAGAGGTTGAAGAGGAAGCTGTCCCAGGATGGGACCGTCTTCCCCAAGGAGGGGACCAGAGAGCGAGAGGCTTCCAGGGAGATAGAAAACATCCAACGTGCAGGGTGTAAGGAAAACCATGAGAGACTCATGTCCTGGTGCTCCTGAGTAGAGCAGAGTGGAAGTGGCAGACAGAGCGGGGATAAGTCAGTCTTGCAGTGAGTACAGGTGATTCTTACCAAAGTTGGGCAGTGAGGGAGAAGAGAGAGAATGAAGCTAAGGGGCCCGTGGAGGGGGATGGCCTTGGCTGGACCAGGGCATGACTGGTAGGGAGATAACCCGTTGAGAGCAGACCATTGCCACAGTCCCTGAGCCTTACACTTGTGCCACCCGTTTTTGGGCTGAAGAGGACCTGAGAAGCCCCTAGACTTCTCAGTGGGGTGCTGGAGCAGAAGCACAGACATTCCAGTGCTGCCAGCTGTCATGTGGCCACAGTGGGAGGCCACGTGCTGGCAGGTGAGCAGCCTGGCCCTGAAGGTGACCCTCAGAGATGCAGTGCTTGTCCCAGAGCTGGCTCCTTCCTGGCTCTACCCCTAAATTACTTGCTCTGTTGCCTGGACCCCTCCCTTCCTCTCCTTGTACCTCAGTTTGTCCACACATAGCACTGCAACAAGCTGGCAGGCTCTGAGGGGCTGTGCTTGGGGCTGGACTCTTTACCCCAATCATGTCCCTCTAGAGAAGGTAGATGGCAGAGGCCACCTCCCACAGGCTTTATCTCTTGGGGCTTAGACTCTAGAAAGGCTGTTTGTGCCTCTGAACAGTGGGCAGTCAGCTCAGGGACATGTAGGGAAGGAGGCAATTGCCAGGAAACTTGGTTGGCCTGCCATGAGGATACTGGCTCCTGCCACAACTGAGACACATATGACCATCCCAGCTCTTCACTGTCTGTACTCCTCAGCCCTGAGCCAGAGCCAGGTGTAGACAGAGGTGTGGAAGTGGGGTGGGCATGTGAGTCAGTGCGGGTGGAGCACTGGCCTTAGCTCAGTGCTCTGAGGACTCACATACAGGTGTGCTTACATACCCAGCATGCTGGAGGCACTGGATCAGTGTAGCCGAAGGATTCTTTGCCTCCCCACAGCACAGTGTCCACATGACCCCGCGCCAGGCTGGGCATGAGGTGTAACAAGGGGACTGTCTGGCCATCTCCTTGCCATGCCAGCCCCACCCTGACCCCCAGGCAGTGGCAGGCAGCCTAACCAGGGAAGGGGACTGTAGTCCTGTGCAAGGTGAAAGCTACAGTGTCTGCTCAGAGTGGCAAAGGGAAGATTTGGACCAAGTCCACTCTGCAGGAGCTTCTCAAGTGCCAGACTTGCAGGGACACAAACATGACATTGTATCCCAGGGGTGATAGTGCTCAGTGACCCCAGTGAGGTCCAGCTGGTGGTGTGGGGTTCACCAAGTTGCTTCCAGCTTGGAGCTTCCTGGAGGGGTCTGCAGACTCCAGGAAAGGGGTTCCAAGCAGGGCAAAGACTGCCTCAAAGGCCCAGAGACAGAAAAGTCAGATGGTGATCAGATGAGGCTAGCGTCCTGAGGGCAGAGCGATGGGGTGGAAGACACAAGAAATGGAGACGCAGGAGCTAGCAGCACACCTGGAAAGGGAGGGTGTGAGCAGGGAGCCACGTGGTCAGACTCCCCTGAAGGCATCACCAGAGGGGCAAGAGCAGATACAAGGCCACAACAAGGAGGCTGCGGGTGCGCCCAGGAGATATACCAGGGAAGGAGGCCGCAGGGGACGGTGGAGAGAGAGGGACGAGTGCCAGTCTCTGGCTGAAGTGGCAGAATAGATCATGAAATTTTTTACCAGATGGGAACCCTGAGAAGAGGAGGAGATGGGGAAAGATGAGGCGTTCCACTGGGGAGGCAGGGCCTCCAGTCAAAGGAAGGAAGAAAGTTGGGAGTGTGATATGATAGAGGGAAGTCAGGGAATCCAGGGAAATTAAGTGGGGTCTCAGTCACGAGGGGAAGTTTTTCCCCGCGTCTAGCTTACACTCCTCCTGCTGCCATTTTGGTGTTTCCCGCCACCAGGCAGATTTCTCTCCACTAGGACCTAGTCCATGCCCCACAATCCTGAGATAGCCCTTGGCGAAGGGGGATGGGTAGGGAGAGGAGTCCAGAGACTCCCACACTCCTAGCACCGACCTCTGAGCAAGACATGGCCAACGTGTCCAGCTGGAGCCAGGGATTCCTGAGTTTCGATCCTTTTCAGACACTGGCTTCCTCTGGGATCTCCGTTTTCCGGTCACATCGAAGGGAGAAGTCTGGGAGCAGGAAGATGCAGGTTTTGGGACTGGCTGCCACTGAGGCTGGGTGTGGCCCTAAAGAAGCACAGCCCTGCCTGGCTCCAGTGTCCCAGGCCACCCCCATCTCCGAGGCCCGGATGGGGTGCGGATGGCCCTGTGAGCACGCACAAGTCAGGGTGGCAAGTGGGGGAGCCCCGCCACGTGGCCAGTGAGGTCAGCATGGGTTCATGGGAAAGGACTTGCCGGCCACAGGAGAGGACATCCTGCCTGCGTTCCCTCTTCCTGCAGCAGGAGCCCGTGGCCCAGATTTAGCAGCACTGGGGGGCCACCTCTGAGCCAGCTGGGCTGTCTGATAACACTGCCCGTCCTGCCGCCACAGAGCAGAGCCCTGACCCCAGAAAGGCCAGGGCAACTGCCTGGTAAAGCTGGCTGCACCCATGACTGCTGCATGGGGAGCCCTGCACCTACTAGGGTGCTCTTCCCCCATCTCACCCCCTGTGGGTACTTAAGCAGCCTACAGTCTCACTCAGCCTCTCCAACACTCCCTGCTTCCAAAAATTGCTTTAGCAGGACCATTCTGAAACACAGATCTGAGCCTTCCTCAGCACCCCAGTCCCCCTTGGGCTGGTGGTACAGGCCCTCCTGCTACAGGGCCTCCTCCAAGAGGAGCCCGAGCCCCATATCCACCTAGCCTGCACCCACACCATAGCCTCAGTGTGTAAGCTTTCTTTTGCTCAACATACATGCGAGAGGCTGCTAAGAATTTCAGGCAGAAGGTGATGCTGCACCAAGTGGGAGGGATCTACTAGGGCAGGAAGAGAGCCTCATTCCCCAGCCGTTGTGTGCCCCAGGAGCACAGAATCTAAGCTTTAGGGTAGGTTCACGGGAAGCTCTCATCCTTATCCAACCTAAACACCATCCTCAAAGCTCTTCGGAATTCTACCTAATGAAGTTTTGTTTGTGTGAAGCAGCACTCATGCACACACACACATACACACACGCACGCACACACTGCCAGTGAGTCCCACCTCAGTCTGAAATGGCTAATCAAATTTCTCCACACGGGGTGTGTGAAGATTTTAACCTTGTGACGTAGGCTACTGTCCCCATTTTGGAGATTAGTAAAATTAATTAGAAAATTAGAGGAGTGAAATGGCTCATTAGATTGTCAGAGCAGCTCTGAGGGAAGTGACAGGTGTCTGGGGTCTGGTGCCAGATGGCATAAGGGCTGAGGAGCAGGAAGGGGCAGGTATAGCTGGTGTGTCCATATTCCAGCAAGGTGGGCATGTGGGGTCCTAAATTGCTGACCACCTCGTGGACATTTTCGCCTAGATGCCCCAGAGAGCTTTCAAAAACAGCATGCCGCTAGACACGTTGCTTCCCCCTGGACCTGCCCCTGACAGATGTGCCTGCTTCGGTGCAGGACCTCTGCCCCTCCATCCCCACCTCCACCTCTGCCCGCATGCTGTGCACTCTAATTTTGTTCCCTGGATCCTCAAAGCCAGTCAAGAGCAATCCAGGGCCAAGTCCCACGCTGGTGATGCCACCCTGGAAAGGATCTAATTCTTGCATTGAGGAACTGTTGAGTGTAATGAGTCAAGCTGCTGCATGAAGCTGTGGACATGTGCAGAGAGGCTCCCAGGAACCTAAAAATGCAAGCCTAGGGCTGGAGTAGGTACCAGGCAAGTGACAAGTGTGACTAGAGAGTCATATGAGAAGCTCAGATTCCATCTCCAAGCAGCAGAGAGGCAGGAAATGGTTTTAGGTAGAAGAAGGATTTGTGTTCTCGAAGGATCCTCTAACCACTGCGAAAGGCCTGGACCAGTGGGGAGACGAAAGTGTGGTAACCCAAGGATGGGACACTGAGGCTGGCCAGACAGTCAGATGGCGAGGAAAGGGGCTGAAAAGGGCAGTCCCAGAACGTCCAGGGGTCACACTCAGGCTAGAGGACATCTACTGCTCAGTGTTGGAGCTCTGGGAGCGCAAAGCACTTTGCCAGGGTGGTAGGGAGAGGCGAGGAGCAAGCCTGGTGCTTCCAGCCACTCTGCTGTTGGTGCTGATTCTGAGGAGGTATAGAGTAAACAGCAGTCTCCGTAATCCTGTCACCCAAAGGTAATCTCTGACTAGTAAGTTAACCTCTGTGTCTTCATTTTTTCATCTGCAAAATGATCAGGATAGTACCCACCTCAGGGGGCTTCCCTGGTGGTTCAAACGGTAAAGAATCTGCCTGCAATGCAGGAGACCTGGGTTCGAACCCTGGGTTGGGAAGATCCCCTAGAGAAGGGAATGGCTACCCACTTCAGTATTTTTGCTTGGAGAATTCCATGGACCAAGGAACCTGGCAGGCTACAGTCCATGGGGTCGCAAAGAGCCGGACATGACTGAATGACTAACATTTTCACTTTCTTCTTTCAGGGGGGCAATAGAGGGGTGTGGTATGCACAAGTGTGTAGGCTGTGCTGGCATACAGAAAGTGTTTACGCTTGTTGTCTGTTGTCGTAAGAGGATGTATTGGCGTAAGCAGAATTTGAGGGTCATAGTGAATGAGCATAATTTTCATTTCTGTGAGTGCCTGTTTGCCCACAGCCTTGCCAATACTGGGAATCCTCTATCCTTTTAATGCTTGCTTATCTGGACTCAGGGACACTTCTGTGCTGCCCTGTGGCTCCTTGTCCTCCTCAGTGGTGGGGATGGTCTAGGTCTTAGGGCTGGGGGCACTTGGCAGGCAACAGCTGGGAAGCAGAGGCCCCTAGGGCTGGAGCTCAGGAGAGCTGCCAGGGAGGGTGGGGGAGCTCAGAGGTGGGCTTGAAGTCTTGGGACCACCTCTAGGAGGAGGAAGCGCACCTTAAGCAGGGCTTCAGTTAAATGAGCCTGCCAAGAGCCTAAGGCTAGGCCTGTGACCCATGGCCCCACTCTGGGGCCTTATTGCCCCATGCTGTGCGCCCGCTCCCTGACAGCTCTGCCTGCCTGACAGCCCAAGGTCACCAGCACTCTGCCACATGGCCCTCTGCCCTCTGCGCCCTCCTCCTGGACCAGCGATTTCTTATTCATTCTACAAAGTCCTTTTCAACTCATGTGAACACTCCCTTCCACTGGTAAGACTTTCTCTGACCGCCCCGCAACCTTGGCACTGTGGCCATGGCACCAAGTCACAGTAGCTGTTCCCGCTGTGAAAGGCAAAGCTTTTCCAAGGCTGGGAGAGGCTCTCAGTGTGCCTCTCAGTGTGCCTCAGCCCGCAACAGCACATTCTTACCACGGTTCTTCGTGTGATCGTACGTTATTTGTGGTCTGTGGTTCTCAATGATCCTGGGGACAATTCTCATTTCATAAGCGTGGATGGGGGAAGTGACTTGCCCAAGGTCATACAGTCAGAGTGACACTGGAGGGGACACGGCTGGGCTCTCAGGGCTGAGCACTCTCTCTGAACAGCCCCTCCCGGGGTAGCCTTCTCAGCCCTGCAGGGCGGGAGGTGGGAGGACCAATGCCCTCACCCTTGTTCTCTGGAGGCACAGAGACTGCCATCTATGTGGGGCTGGAGGGGAACGCCAAGGCAGAACACACCGTGAGCCTTCCTCCAAGGTCAGTGCACAAGCCCGGCCCCAAGAGTGATGGGAGAGCAGGCTCTCCAACTTGGCTGAGCCCTGGGACTGCTGCACAGAGCCCCCACCTGGCCTCACCTGGCCCCAGTGCTTCCCCCTCAGCTTGCCTCCAGTCTGCAGGGCACAGCTGCTCAGGAGACCATGGATCCGACTAGCAGAACTGCTGTACAGCCCCTCTTACCCACTGGGTGATCATGACAGGGCCTGAAATAGGAAATTGCCAAATGCAAAAACCACTACTGTGACACACTGCCAGAGGTGGAATGGCACCCCGAGCTGGAGCACCGTCCTGACATCATGGGCCTGGGCTGGTAGTGCTGGACCTCAGGACAGAGACGTGGCCCAGTGACATCCTGGCCCTCAGGAGCCACTCAGTGATACAGCCCTTCCCTGTGTGGTGGATGAGTGCCTGGGGAGCTCAGCGGGGGCCGTTGGGTGTGGCTGATATCCTGACTGTGTGGCAGAAGCATTGGAAGGTGACCAGGAAGGGGGCCAGTGGGGCAGGGCAGAGCTCTGGAGGCTGGGCCAAGGGCCTTTACAGATCCGGAGGGCCACAAGGAGCCAGGGAAGGTGTCCTTTGGGCTGAAGGACAAATTGGAGGCCAGGGGGGAGACCACTAGGGAGCAGAGAGGTCAGGAGACTGGCACTAGCGGTGGCAATGGAGAGGAGGAGACGGAGAAGTGTGAGGGCCGGGTCCCAGGCAGGGACGGGCCTGGGCTTGGGCAGACTTGGGCTCCTGCACAGCTGCTGGTTACCGCTGACGTGGAGGCTGAAGCCTCAGTGTCCTCCCTGTTGACTGGACTCCCAATCCATCCCTCCTTCCCAGTAAGTGTAAGGATCAAATGAGGCGCTAAGTGCTGGGCTGTGGTCAGTATCTAGCCCACCGGCCTTCCCACCATCCTGTCTGCCCTCACCCAAGATCCTGGGGTGCTGCCCCCATACCCAGCACCCGCGGCTGGCCCCACGGCCCCCTGCCCAAGGCTGCTGACAGCACAGGGAAGAGAAGGGATGCACTCTGGCCCCCTGACCTCGGCCTGGCGCCTACCCTGACTGCTCTGCTCAGGCCAGGGGGCCAGGGCTGCTGGCCAGGGGAAGGAAGAAGCCAGTTCCTGGGCCAGGAACAGGAAGGCAGGGGGAGTGCAGCAGAGGCCAGGATGACAGTGCTTCCTGCTTCGGGAAGGGAAGGACAGCGGGGACAGACAACAGCCAGGCAGGAAGGATGCGCCTTCTTTGGGGTTGCATGTGGGGGCTGGGCAGTATAGAGCCTCAGGCATGGCAGCACAGGCCTGAATCTTCCCCAGCTTCTGAGCAGTCTGGGCTAGTCATGGTCACCAGGGGACCTGGCCTTTAAAACTGGAATCTTTTACAAAGGCACAACAAGGTTCGACAGAGTTTTAACCCAAAGGTTGACTGCAGAGGTTTGTTTAGCCAACCAGCCATTCATTCAGTCAGCTGCTCATTCATCCTTCTCTCCATCCATCCATTCGTCTTTCCACCCATCCCTCCATCTGACTGCCCATCTGTCCTTCCATCTAGCCACCCTTTCTTTTTTCCACATTTCTATCCTTCCGTCCATCCATCCACTCATTTGTCCTTTTGTCCATCTGTCCGTTTGTTCATTCATTCAACAAGGGTTTATGGAGCCTTGACTCTGTGTCAAGCACAGTGCCCGGCATGGAGTGGGCTGGAAAAGGGACTGTTTGGGTCTTTACCCCAATGAAACTTACTGTCTAGGAGAGGAAATGGAAAAACAAAACTTAAGTACATAACAAAATTACATATTAGGACAAGAAGAATGAAATAACCAACCAGGAGGTTAAGGTGGAGCTTAAAGGACTTAGGTTTGGGGGGTGGGAGTGCAGAGACCATGTCTAAGCTGAGGCCTGAAAGTGAGAAGGGCCTGGCTGTGCAAGGCATGTGAGCAGAGGCTCATCAGGAGGAGAGGTGTGTGTAAAAGCCTGGGGTAGGAAGGAGCGTGGTGTGATATGGAACAGCCTGGGGCCACGGGGGCTGGAAGACAAGAGCAGGAGGTGAGAGTGGTCACACCTCCTGGTCAGGAGGGTGTGGAAAGGGGGTGATGGCCAGACCACAGTCAGAAGTTTGGATGTTCCTTGAAGTATAGTGGAATGTCACTGATGACATTTAAGCATGATTTTGTCCCTTAAAGCTGCAGTTGAGAGAAGGGGCTCTGGGCTGGAGGTAGAGATTTTAAAAGTACTGGGTCGGTCAAAAATATTGTTCAGGTTTTTCCATATGATCGTATGGAATAACCTGAATGGGCTTTTTGGCCAACCTAATACATGACCACTTAACAGCAACAGTATTTGGTGCTGGGCAGAAGGGATGGAAGACAAGGGGAAGGTGAGCTCACAGAAGTTGGCAGAAGAGGGGACAGCTCTGCTCCCTGCCCTGGAGAGCCTCCTGCAGCGGCACAGAGGCCACAGGATATATTGCCAGTGGCTCCATAAAGTAGAGGGAGGCTTCACTCTGTGGGAAGATGAGCAAATGTGAAAGGAAGGAGGCAGCGAACAGAATTTTTGCTATGAATGGGGGTAGAAAAAGGGAAGGGAATATAGGATCAAGGAAGTGGAGAGTTTTTGTTTATTTATTTGTTTGTTTACAAGATGGGAGGTGATTGCATAGAGGAAAGTTGGTAACCAGAAAAGAAAGAAATTATCTGCAGGGGTCGGATCTGGGGGGGTTGGGATCCCCGACATGTTGGAGGGCTTGGCCTTGGGAGCAGGAATATCAGAGATGCGGGTGTGGGAAGGGTGTGGGATTTGAGTATGGGAAGAGGAGGGGTCTCCATCTAATGCCTCTACTTCATTAGTGCTGAGAGGGAAGGAGGAGGGACCACTCTGAACTTCAGCCCGAGGCCGCTCAGGCTCTGCCACCAGGAGAGAGGGGAGGCAGCATGCGTCCCGGGCTTTGCGCTGCATGCTGAGCCTCTCAGGGCCATGGGCACTGCAGGGCTGGGGAAGCAGGCAGGGGCAAGGGAGCATTCAGGATGATGGGCTGTGGGCCATGCAGTGCCAGGAGAGGGGTGGGGCCAGGAGGAGGTGGCAGTGCAGAGGGGCTCCTGGCCTGGATGTTTTGATGAGGATGAAGGACTTAGCACTGGTGAGACTTAGCAGGAGACAGAGGAGGCAAAGCGAGAAGTACAGGAAAATAGGCACTTGGTGGTGACAGCTTCTGGTGCGGACCAAGACCAGAGTATGCCCAGGAAGTGAGGGGCTGAAGGGGGGACAATGGAGATGAGGACTGCGAAGGCGGGGTGCTGGTGACTCAGTCCTGTGGCTGCCGAAGTTCTGAGAAATGGCCTGGATTGAGGTCGGGGAGCCTGAAGAGCCAGGAGCAGAGAATGAGGGGAAATGACCAGGACAGGGCTGATGACAGCTTTAGTGGGGAGTGGGTGGTGCTGCTGGAAAAGGGGAAGTGACCACAAGGAGTTCTCCAACATGTGCAATGGGGAGCAGTAACCACCCCAGGGGCAGCGGTGTCCTCAGAAATGCAGATTTCAGTTAAGGCAGGAAGGAGGGAGGAGGCCAGTGATGTGTTCAGTACAGACTACTGCTCACACAGCGTCCAGTGGAAGAGGCGGGGGAGAAAAGGAGCACCGGGGAAATTCAGGGCATGTGGCAATAAAGGAAAGGCTCTCAGATGGGTGAAAGGGTCAGCAAGCATAGTGGATGAACCTCCCATTTAGCACAGTGATTCAGATGCTTCCTCTGGTGGTATGGTAGCCTCTAGGGAGGAAGCTCCTATAGGCTCCATACCCCATCCAGCCACTCAACCCACCATCCTTCCACATATTCACCCATTCATTCATCTGATCATCCTTCATCCATCGTACCATTCTTAATTTATTGTTGTTCACTCACCAAATCATGTCCAACTCTGCAGCCCCATGGACTGTAGCACATCAGTCCTCCCTGTCGCTCAACAATCTCCCAGTTTGCCCACGGATTCTTGAATACATATCCTCAATTTTGGGTGTGTACCTCTTGTGTACTAAGGTTAGGAAGATGAATAAAATGCAGTCTCTGTTCAGATGTGACCGGAAAACCATGATTTAGTCTAGTAAGTGTTCTAGCAGCATGAGCCTAGGGGCCAGCACCGCCTGAGTATCTTCTGAGTGACTGCCCCTTATAGAGGTACTTGTGAATTAGAACCTAAAGAGGGAGATCCACAGGAGGGAAGGGAGTACAAATGTCCAGGGTGAAAAAATGGACACAGAGACTTCAAGATGAAGTCTGGCACTCTGGGATGATAGTGAGAAGTCTGTGCCTCTCAGATGTCTCGATAAAGCCGGAAAGAAGAGGAGTGGGCAGAGGGAGAGGCCTGGGGTCTCCCCGCTTTATCTTGGGAGCAAAGGAAAGCTGCCAAAGGAAGCTGGGCTGACGACTGCCGTAGCTCCAGTGCCAAGGGCATGCCCTGGAGGAGCGCCTCAGGGAAGGAGGCCCTAGCTTGGCCTTCCTGGGGCCCCAGAGTGACACTGCAGCCCTCACAATGGGGCACAAATGACCCAGGGCAAATAGGTCCTGTCTGCTGCCTGTCTCCTCTGGAGCCCAAATGCCAGCCTCAGGCCTGAGCCCTGAGTGGTCCACTTGGGAGCTGATTCTTTCATCCCTTCACACAAACCCAAGTCCATCCCTGCCCCTCCTCCGCTTCTGTAGCTCAGAAGCCAGTTTGTAGAGTGGCTTTATTCACATTCCACTGCCTGGGAAATCCTACTTCTCTTTCAAAACCCACCTTAGAGGTGTCCTCCTGGCATTCGCTCCCAGCCCCTCACCACCAGAAGGAATCCTCTCCACTGTGGGGCCTCTCCACCTGAGCAGCCCCAGGGCTAGGTGAGGAAGTGTGATGGGGAGCCAGAACCCACCCTGGGAAGGAATGGACCTGCTACTTTCCCACCTGGGGATCCCAGGGTGGGCCCTCTGTCCTGAGTGCTAGGAGGGGGTGCACTGGATTCAAGCTAAGGAGAGACTGCTTAGTGGTCCCAGCAGCTGGCCATGCAGTCCAGATGGAGGGCCTCAGGTTCCCTGGCTGGACTAGATGCTAGTTAGATTAGATGCTCAATGAGGACCTTCTGCCTCTGACCAGTGGTGGTGTGGTACATAGAGAAGTCTGGCCAGCAGGAGGCCAGACCCTGGCAGCTATCTTGTCCATGTGATGCTGAAATGAGATCGTGGTGTGCAGAGTGTGCCATCCTGTGCTGCTTCCTAGGGCAGCTTGGGGTCAGGGTGAGGTAGAACCCACTATAGTGGGGATTCCTCCAAGGTCTGCCTCCCACTGTTTGCTGCCAGGGCAAGACTCTAAGCCTCAGGAAGCTGAACTGGGGAGGGCAGAGGAACTGGACCTGTGGGACTGGGGCCTAGGGCAGGGCAGCAGGCTGTGCCCCCCAGGAGAACAGGGACTCAGGGGAGGGACAGAACACAGCCCCGGGCCTCCAGCCACACAATCCTCACTTCCTGTTGTCTCAGGATGGTCCTGGCAGGATGCATCTGCCAGAGTTCTAGGCCCAGACCTCCCCTGGGGCCTGCTCCCACACTCCTCCAGGATCATACGCACACACACACACACACACACACAAGTTCATGTGCACACTCACACAGACATGTCAGTAACATACATGCACAAAATCACACACACACAGCACTCATCATCAGTCCTATAAACACAGATCTATGCCCACAGACGCCCATGCACACAAAGACAACACACACGTGCACACATGCACACACATGTGTACACACACACGCAACACTCTCCTGCTGGGAGGAAGATGGAGACTAAGAAGCCATGTGGGCAGCAGGGCCAAGGTCCTGGAGGGCTACGGGACAGTGTTTAACCAGGCGAGGCAGTTCTCTGTTTGGGGATTAGACCTGTTGGACTCATGAAGGGGCTGAGGAAGGGGGGAGCAGGGATTGGGGAGCAAGGGCAGCCCGAAGGTCCCTTGGGTGCAAAGAGAAACTGATGGAACCAAGCGCATGTGAGATGGACTCCATGGGATGTAGAAGAGGGCAAGGCCACAGGAAGAATCCCAGGGAGAAACCAAGGCCTCAGTCCGGGGCATGTTTGGGGAGCTGTGCTGTGCAGGACCCCCTCACAAGTAGTGGCTAGTGGGGGTCTTAATGCCAAAGAAAGGTACTGCAGGCTTCGCCTAATGTAGGAGGAAGCCTGTGGTCTCCCCTGTTGACTTCATGATGGCAGCTCCACTCCTGGGGGACCAGAGGCCTGAGTTCAGCCCAGGCCTCAGTCAGGGCTCGCTTGGGGCTGCAGCCAGTGGGCAGGCTGAGCCTGAGGCGGAGGTTCCCAGATGTCTTGGGCCATATCGGTCCTGCTCTGGGCTGAAAGGCTAGGCAGCACCTGCCCTGCAGAGGGGCCCGCCAGCACCAGATCGATATCGTCACGTGAACTTATGACCCAATCCCACGCTAACCCTATCTCCCAACCCAGGCCTGGCCAGTGGCTACTCCATGACCCCACCAACCCTGAACATCACGGAAGAGACATATGTCATCAATTCCAGTGACAGCCTGTCCATCTCCTGCAGGTATTCAGCCCTCACCCAGGGGGGCTTGGGCCTGAGTCCCTCCTACCTAGCAGGCCAAGGAGACTATAGAAGGCAGAGCTGATGGTGGTAGAGGACTCAGAAGGCAGCACCCCAGCCCCAAGCAGAGAGGCCTCAAGGCTTAGGGATGCTCCCAGGTGGCTTCAGTGTAGGTTCCTAGAGGCACAGACCATCCCCTGCCCTGTAGACGCAGGCATCCTGCACCCTACTCCATTTCACCCATACCCACCCCTCACAATCTCCTACGGACCACAGATCTATCACCCTGCATCCATTCTTGAGTCAACCCATAGTGACCCAGGCTGCCCCATGCCCATCCCCAGGTCATCCTACATGGATGCTGCCTGCACCATAGGTTGCCTGCACCCACACTCAGCCACCCTTCACTAGCCCCAGACCCACCCGTACAGACTGCCAAGCTGTGATCTTCCCTTCAGCCCCAGCTGTAATCTGAGGCTCAGGCTTTTCTGAAGGACAGCCTGCCAAATACAGGCTCAGGAGCCAGGTAGAGGCCCCAGGGGGTTCAGGGGTACCCTCCAAGTGCTGGTCTACCCTGACCTCTGAGTGAGATCAGCTATGAGCAAGGCTGGGCCTCTGAGAGGCTCCACAGGGACTTTCCCCCAGGGCTGTGGCCTGGGCCTCTCTTGATGTCCTGTCTCCTTTGCCAGGGGGCAGCACCCCCTGGAGTGGGCCTGGCCCGGGGCTCAGGATGCGCCAGTCCCAGAGGAGAAAGATGGTGAGGACACGGGGACCGTGCGAGACTGTGAAGGCACAGATGCCCGGCCCTACTGCAAGGTTCTGCAGCTGCAGGAGGCCCACGCCAACAACACAGGCAGCTACCGCTGCTACTACAAGTACATCAAGGCTCGCATTGAGGGCACCACTGCGGCCAGCACCTACGTGTTTGTGAGAGGTGAGAGAGCCCAGCACCCACCCCCAAGGGTACTCAGGAGCCATGGGCAGGGTCCTGGGTCCTCAAGAGGTGGCTGGCATCTGTGGCTGCAACCCCAGCCTCGGGACCCTGGGGGAAATGGGGCTGCCCTGCAGCTCCACACCTGGGCAGAGACTCCCTGAGCCCCGGCCCCCCCCCCCACACCCTGTCCCCTCTCTTCAGACTGGGAGCAGCCATTCATCAACAAGCCAGACACACTCCTGGTCAACAGGAAGGACTCCACGTGGGTGCCCTGCCTGGTGTCCATCCCCGGCCTGAACGTCACACTGCGCTCGGTACAGCTCCACCCCAATCTCCACCCTCAATCCGGCCCTCCAGTTCTGTCCCTGGGAAAATGGCCAATCGTCTGGCCAAGGGGCAGGGGGTAGCTGGGCCCTGACAGCCACTGCATCCCTACAGCAAAGCTCAGCACTGCAGCCTGATGGACAGGAGGTGGTGTGGGATGACCGCCGGGGCATGCGGGTGCCCACCCCTCTGCTGCGCGATGCCCTGTACCTGCAATGTGAGACCACCTGGGGCGGCCAGGCCTTCCTGTCCAACCCCTTCGTTGTACACATCACAGGTAGGGGGCTGCCTGGGGCTGTAGGACCCTCCCCAGCGACTACTCCCCATGTCCTGGACAGGAGCCCTCTAACTCCCAGCAGTGGGGCTGTAGGTACCATGGTTTGGCTGGTCTCAGGGGATGCCCTGTGCCCTGTACTCTGCATGCACTGTCCTACAAAGGGCATGGGGGTCCCTGTGCATGTGTCACCAGGCAATGAGCTCTATGACATCCAGCTGTTCCCCAAGAGATCGCTGGAGCTGCTGGTTGGGGAAAAACTAGTCCTGAACTGTACCGTGTGGGCCGAGTTCAACTCAGGTGTCACCTTTGACTGGAACTATCCAGGGAAGCAGGTGAGCTCAGCATCCCTGGCAGGGGCTGTACCTGAATCATCCCCAGGAATCCCTGTCACGGCCCACACTCACCCTGGTCTGGCCCACACGTACTTCCCTCTGTCCCAGGAGCCCCTGTCTGATAGGGAAGTTTTCCTATGCCAAGGAAAAGTCAGAGTCTGAGTCCAAGGCTTCTGGAGCTGCTGCTGGTTGGGCTGGGGGGTATGCCTATGGGGGTCAGTTCTGTCAGAGCCCACCTGCTCTGACCCTGTTCTTCCCCTGGTCCTGGGCAGGCGGAGCGGGGTAAGTGGGTGCCAGAGCGGCGCTCCCAGCAGACTCACACAGAGCTCTCCAGCATCCTCACCATCCACAACGTCAGCCAGCGTGATTTGGGCCCGTACGTGTGCCAGGCCAACAATGGTATCCAGCAGTTCCAGGAGAGCACTGAGGTCATTGTGCATGGTACGGCCTGTCAGGCCACTGGCCCAGTGTGGCCTGGGCTAGGTAGGGTGTCCGTTGTCAAGCCTGGAGCACAAGTGTTCTTGTGCAGTGTGGACCCAGGGTCATAGGTCATGGTGCACCCAAGTAATGTGGAGTCCAGCCAGAGGGAAGGGAGGGTCATGAGTGGATGGACCCCCTAGTTCCCACACCCCAGAGAGCAGGGCATCTGGCCACCAGGGGTGGCTGAAAATCCCTGGGTGGTGGTGGGTCAGCCACACCAGTGCTGGCTTTACCCTGATGTCTCCCGTCTGACAGAGAAGCCCTTCATCAGCGTCGAGTGGCTCAAGGGTCCGGTTCTAGAGGCCACGGCAGGAGATGAGCTGGTGAAGCTGCCCGTGAAGCTGGCGGCTTATCCCCCACCGGAGTTCCAATGGTACCTCCCTTGTTCCTGCCCCTCCCTACCCACCAAGTCCAGTGCAAGAAAGAACCACAGGGAGGGAAGGGCAAAATTCCCCCCATCAGGGCCTACTTCCTGAGACCTAGATGGGGACCTGTGCCTGGAGTGGGGGACCCCCTATGAAGATTCCAAGGAATATACATATAATGTGATATTTTGGCTAGAGGGAAGGTTGGCCTGAATTGCTGCCAAACTGTGAAAGACTGTGAATACTGGCCTCCTGTTATATGTGGGTGTGGTGGGCATAGCACAGGGCTTTATCTAACTCTTTCCTGCACCCACTCAGCCTCCCTAAGGGCCCCCACTGGAGGGGATCATACAGGAATGGCTTCAGGTTTCCTAGGCTCCTCTTCAAACAGGTTGCCACCCCCAGGATACTTCTAACCAGAATTTTGGAGATATGATAAGAGTTTCACAAGGATTTCTGGGCTGGGCCCGAGAGCTGTGTGCCAGTGAGCTAGAGCTTCCGGGAGGCCTACAAGTTCAAGATCCCCACTCCTGGGTGTGACCTGAGAGTGTGACCTGGGTGTGACCCTTGCAGGGTATGCCAAGAGTCAGAGAGAGGTCCTTCAGTGGTGGCTTTACTTTCACCAGATGCTCCCCGAGAACTTGGGAAGGCACAGCACCCCACCATGCACCCTTCAGCCTCCTGAGCAGTCTATATGGCCTGATCCTGGGAGATCACACTCTAGTCTGACTCTCATCATACACAGGAAGGAAATAGGCCAGGAAAGGGTAAAGGCATTCCTGCCCAAGCCCTGAGCCTCCCAGGACTCATCTGCTCTTTCACAACTGGCCAGGGGAGCCTCGCCTTTCTAGCCTGGAGCACCTCCTACCAGGCAGGATGACCTTTTCTAAAAGGCTAGAGCTTGGCAAGAAGAAGCCCAGACATTCTCAGCCAGCATCCCACTTCTCTGGCCATAGTCCGGAAGCAGGCTTCTCCTAGGAAGGCCCTGGAAGCCCTGGGCCTGGGACTTCTGTGACTCTCCCTGTGAGGCACAGGCTTTGGGGTCCGTGTCAGGGCCAGCTGGTGCAGGACCAGGACACTTGACATAGTATCCTGAAGGGCACTGGTGCAGTCTGGACTAAGGCCCTGTCCCCTGCTTTCCAAGGCCAGTAGTACTGACCCTGTCTGGGAGAGTGGCCAGCTCTGTTGCATCAAAGATCTGGTCCAGGCCTGATCCTCAGGCAGCTGACTTCCTCTTGCCATTCCCACCACATCTGGCCCTTTCTTTTTTTTTTCTCACTTGGTCAATATCTGCCTCCAAGAAGTGCTCCGCTGGGCCCACTGTCCACTGAGACACCTGTCCCAGGGCATTAGTGGTGAGCATAGCCCCACCAGGGTCCACTCTTCCAGGTAATCATGTAGTGATTACTAGCAAGTGAACAGACAGAGATCTAGTGGACAGGCTGGTCCTCGCCCCCGAAGCAGCCTTTGTGTGTCCAGCACCATGCTGACCCCAAGGCTATATCTTGGGAGACCTGACCACACCTGCAAGAAGGAACATTTGGTTTCCCTGGTTTTCAGGTGAAGACTCGGGGGCTTGGGGCAGTGAAGGAGTGTGCCTAGGATCACAAACGCAGCAGGTAGCAACCAGGATTCTGCACCAGAGCCCAGCAGGCCTTCCAGCCTGGCCCTACTCTGCCCAGCCCTGCTGTATGACTTCTGGCAAGTCAAACCTCTTCTGAATGGGCTGTGGTGCAGCAGTTGAGAGCCAGGCCCCTGCATGCCCCTCGCTGTCACTTTCCTTCCTGAGGGCTGTGCTTTCCTCGTGTCTCTCTGGCTTAGTAAACCAGAAGACGATGCCTGCCTGGGGGGTACTTCCAGGCAGAGGCCAGAGCTTGGGTTCATTCCCAACTCAGGACTGGAGGAGTCTCCTTTGGGGTATGAGTCATCCATTTATACCCATGTACACTGAGCACCTATGTGTGCTGGGTGCCACTCTTCACATAGGGCATACGGCAGTGGCCGTACATACAGCTCAGTGTGGGAACCGACAAGCAACAGGCGCCTGTGTGAACGCTAGCATGCAGATGAGCAGGGGCAGGGCCAAGGGCCAGCTCCTGATCCACACAGCTGCTCTGATGGCTGGGTGACGGTGGATATAGGAGAGAGGGAGCCCTGCAGGTGTCTAGCATCCAAGCAAACCAGGAAAGTGAGTACAAAGGCCCTGGGACAGGGGGCAGGGCAACAAGAAGCCCACACATCTGGAGAGCTCCAGGAAGGGCAGAGTCAGGGTCAGGGCTCCCAGACCCACACGTGGTCAGGGTCTGAGCTGCGCCCTTGGGGACCACTCCTCCACTCCTTCACAGCACAGCCCCGTGAAGCCTATGGCAGAGACAAGGGCCCCTGGGGACTCTCGTTGGTCCTGAGCCTGGGGGTGTTGTGAGCCCTCGCGGCTCAAGCCCAGGGACCATCTGCGCAGCTGTCTATTCCTCAGTCCAGAGTCGGCTGCCACAGCCCTCACCCCTGCTGCTCATCCCAGAAGCAGGTCTGGGGCCGGGAGGCCTCTCCCACCTCCTGACCGTGTTCTAGTGGTCAGGGCTGGGGCGCTTCAGGGAAGGAGGGACAGGACAGGGCTGGGGTAGAGGTCACACAGCCCCCTGAACTCCTTCCCTGGGCCAGGTACAAGGACAGAAAGGCAGTGTCCGGGCGCCACAGTCCCCATGTTCTGGTGCTCAAGGAGGTGACGGAGGCCAGTGCAGGCATCTACACCCTGGCCCTGTGGAACACCGCGGCTGGCCTGAGGCGTAACATCAGCCTGGAGCTGGTGGTGAATGGTAGGTGTGGGTGGGGCAGGAGAGGGGGAGGGGACGGGGGGTGTCTGGGGGTGCGCTGACTGACTGGCTATCTGCCTGTGTCTCCAGTACCCCCCCACATCCACGAAAAGGAGGCCTCCTCCCCCAGCATCTACTCCCGCCATAGTCGCCAGGCCCTCACCTGCACGGCCTACGGGGTGCCCCCTCCTCTTGGCATCCAGTGGCACTGGCGGCCATGGACGCCCTGCAGGACCTTCAGCCAGCGCAGCCTGTGAGTGCGGCTCCACCCTGCCTCCCCCTACTTCCCAGCCCCATCCCCAACTTCAACCATAACCCCCTCTCACTACCAGCACCCCTCCCCATAGCTCCGCTTTAAACCCAAACCCTATCACAATTCATGCATTATAAGTCAATCCCTGACCTCACCTTGCCTGAGCAAGGCTCAGACCCTCCCTTGTACTGTCAGGCCAGGCTGGACACAGGAATGGTGTGGCCCCCACCATCCTCTCCCTTGAAAGCGATGCTCCCCAGACACACAACTGCATGTCTGGAGGGGACCAAAGGACATGCCTCTGGGCACTAGGGAGGACACCCCTCACCAAGCAGGCAGGACTGGGCTGGTTTTGCGAGACATGTACTGAGTGAACTCCAAGGCACACTAAGCTCATCTGTGTAGTGCTCACCATGACCCCTTAGAGAGAGAAAGTGAGGTTGGAGAAGGGACATGACTTTCCTAATGTCATGGCAGTAAGCAGCAGAGCTTGCCCAACTGCTGGGCCACACTGCCCTACCTGGGTGCCAGTGGGACAGTGAGTCCAGGAGAACGGAAAACTTGAACCAGCAAGGGCCAGGAGTGGGGGGCGCCAAGATGGTTAGTGGTCTGGAAAGCACTAGAGAGATAGCGAATGGTGCTGAGCAGGGGAGGGACTAGTCACATTTGCCATTTAGCAAGAGATCCTAAGGGACAGGGGACAGGGTCACAGGCTGGGGAAGGACAGTAGCTGGGAAACCAAGGGAGACGAGGCAGCCACACTGGCAGAGAGACTGTGGCCCTTGGCATGGTCAGTTAGGGAGGTTCAGTCGGGGTGGCCAGCCCACAACACTCGAGGCTCATAAGAGATTCTTCCGGACCATGAGGCTGCAGATCACTGGCATCTCCAAATGTGCTTCCATCTGATGCTCTACTGTTAGGCCCTGTATGACTACAGAGCCCTAGGGCGAGTTCTGCTTCCCTAGGGGCAGACAAGAGCCTCCCTTGAGCCATGCCTTCCCCCTTAGACCCTCATCCCAGCAGAAGACCAAAGGTGCTGGGATGCACAGCCGTCCCGGGGAGGGGCTGCAGCTGTAGAAGAGGGATGGAAAGAGAGGGCTTCCTGTAGCAGGAGTTAACAGGAGTGACTTTGCTGCCCCAGGAGATCTAGGTGGATTTTTCAGGAAGGGACACATGTGGGTAGGGGCAGGGGGCACAGCAGACCAGAGGACTGGCACAGAGACACAGGCATGTGGTGCTCTGCAGGCACAGATCCTGGTCTACTGGGTAAGGCTGGGTCTGGCAGCCCATGCAGGATGGGTTGCTGAGCCCTGAACACTGTGCCAGAAACAAAGCCCCTGCCCTCCTCACTTACTTTGGGGGACCAACCTTCCCCACCATGAGATGAGATGACCCTGAGTATGAGAAAAGCTTGACCCTACCCTTAGTGTAGTACCCTCTGCCTGGATCCCTAACTGCCCTTGTCCTTCCTTGTCTTCAGCAGCCAGCGGCGGCAGCAGCGAGACCGAATGCCACAGTGCCAGGACTGGAGGGAGGTGACCACACAGGATGCTGTGAACCCCATTGAGAGCCTGGACACCTGGACGGAGTTTGTGGAGGGCAAAAATAAGGTATGGACCAGCCAGGACACTGAGTGGCTGGGGGAGAAGAAGAGAGAGGTGAGGTCCTTTCTTCAGAAGAAGAAAGGTGGGATCAGAAGGAGAGGTGGGGTCCTCTCCTAGCCTTCTTGGTCTCCACTGGACTTGCAGAGTTCTTGCAATAGCATCTGAGTCAGTAACCTTTCTGCAATGTCTCTGGACATCAGCTTCCCTGCCTGCAATAGACTGCAAGGGCCTGACCTGCCGCTGCTTCCCAGAGAGGGAAGCTGAGATTCACGGCTGTGGGCCCAAACTAGCAAGGGCTGGGAGAGTTGGGGCTGGGGACAAGCTCTATCCTCCCCAAAGACGGCTGGCCCAGGCTGGGGGCAATCCCTAGAAGAGGCCAAGCAAGGGAAGGACTGAACAAAGGCACCCACTTCCTACAGTCACTTCCTGTTTTCCTACACACCTCCAGAGCCTCTTCCTGTTCCAGGCTGGCCAGGAAGTGCCCGGCTTGAGGTTGGGGGGTGGGCTCTTGGGCTGGTAGGCAGAGCCTACGGCCCTCTCTCTTCCTCTGCCTCCAAGCTGCCCACTCCCCCAGGCCAGAGTCCTTCTGGAGCCCTGGACCCCGTCTCCTCTCCTTGCCACGACCCAGAGCACTGAGAGGCACTGCAGGCAGCCCCAAAGTGTTTGTAGGCACATCACAGGGGGCAGCCCCGAAGTGTCTGTGGGCACGTCACAGGGGCCTTACACAGCAACTCCTGGGACCACAGGCTGACACTCGATGTGACCAGAGCGCATCAGAACTCTGGCTTGGACCAACCCAGTGCCACCAGGCCCCTGTCGCCTCCTCAGCATGGCAGCAGCCTGAGCCTATCTGCAGCCAGAGGTCTCTCTGGTCCTGCCTAACACTGCCTTCTGACCCCAGCCACAGCTGAGGCCAGCTGTCCATCGTGCTGTCCCTTGAGTTTTCAGGGGAGCCACCGCTTGCTGCTGCCCGAGGACCTCATCACCTTCTCCTTGCCTCACCAGTCCTGGTACTGTCTCTGAGCGTTGGTCATCTCCAGCCCAGAGCCTCAGTTTCCCCCATTATTCTGGTGGGCACAGCAACTTCCATGCAGAAAGAGGAGGTTAGGGTAGGGGAACTTAGGCATGAAATGGATCCTTATGCCTGACATGTATCCTGTCCAGACGGTGAGCAAGCTGGTGATCCAGGAGGCCAATGTGTCCGCCATGTACAAGTGCGTGGTCTTCAACAAAGTGGGCCAGGATGAGCGGCTCATCTACTTCTACGTGGCCAGTGAGTGACTTGGGCAGGCCTGAATGGAGGTCAGGAGCCAGGTGGGCGCAGGAGGAGGCCAGGCCTGGGAGGAGAAAATACACCTGCGTTGGGGCCCCAGTGAGTGTCTTGTGAGGCACCAGGAGAAACCCCAGCCCCCCGGGCCTCCGGGCCTCAGCAGGAGGACAGATTTGGAGGCTATAGGCATATGAACTGGGATGAGGCAGCGCCATCTGCCCCTACACCAGGAGGTGCCTCCCGAGGGGTGCCATCTTGTTCCCCACAGCTCCACCTACCTCCTCTTCCCTCCCACCCCTTCCTGAGCCATGGACCCTGCACAGCAGGTGGTTCTTATGTGCATTTGGCCCTGGGAAGAAGGTCCATGGTTGCCTCAGATTTTTCAAACCTGTTAATGACCTCAGGAACACTAAGAAGACCATGGAAGGACAGTCACTGGGCCCAGAGGTTTAAATGCGGGCACGTGGAAGAGAGGTGGAGCCAAAGAAAACACTCTGCAGGAGAGAGGAGCCCATAGGAGCTCGACAGTGGACAGCTAGAGGGACGAAAGGAAATCGGGAGCCACTGCCAAAGGCTAATGCAACCAGACTATGTCAGGAAGAGGACAGGGGTGGGAGTGTGCTCAGCAGGAGGGAGAATGGGCCCTCGCGCCCCTGCTCAGCTGCTTGCAAGAAACTCATTGGTGGCCTGGGCTCCTGGGAGAGGTAGGGGCAGTACCCAGCTGGGGCTTGTTCGGGAAAAACTAGAGGGAGGTATGGCAGGAGGAGCCCCTGGTGGAATTGACTTGAGAGAGTCGGTCTCTTTGTCAGGGAGAGGGAGAAGAGGTCTCCAGAGTGGTGTCCCTGGCCCAGGTAGGGTGACATACACCCTTATTTGAGAGCTGAGTGAGTTCAAAGGTCAATGAGAAAGAGAGAGAGACAGTCCCTGAGCAGGTGGGTAGGTTTGCCAGCACCTCACAATGTCACAGTGAGTGGTTCCTCCTCCTTCCCCAGCCATCCCCGACGGCTTCAGCATAGAGTCAGAGCCATCAGAAGAGCCCCTAGAGGGCCAGGCCGTGCGCCTGAGCTGCCGGGCTGACAACTATACATATGAGCATTTGCACTGGTACCGCCTCAACCTGTCCACGCTGCATGACGCGCAGGGGAACCCACTGCTGCTTGACTGCAAGAATGTGCACCTGTTTGCCACGCCACTAGCCGCCAGCCTGGAGGAGGTGGCGCCCGGGGAGCCCCACGCCACGCTCACCCTCACCATCCCCAGTGTGGCACCAGAAGACGAAGGCGACTACGTGTGCGAGGTGCAGGACCGGCGCACCCACGACAAGCACTGCCATAAGAAGTACCTGTCCGTGCAGGGTGAGTCAAGACGGGCCGGAGAGGCCAGTCAGGGCAGCGCTCCCCAAGGAGCCTTTACCCCCCGCCCCGCACGTGCCTGGGCAGTCCATTCACAAGTCCGAGCCTGCAAGAGCATCCATCCCCCTCTCCTTCCCCTCCGGGGAGGTGCACAGCCCTACCCACCCCGAGCTCAAACCCTGACCCTTCAGCTTGGAGAGCTCCTAGCACTGGAGGGCCCTTTCCTGGAGTGCCCTCCTGCTTTCTGCAGCTCCACTCAGCTCTCTCTCGACCCCCGAACCCAGCCCTAGAAGCCCCACGGCTCACACAGAACCTAAGCGACCTCCTGGTGAACGTGAGCGATTCCTTGGAGATGCGGTGCCCAGTGGCTGGGACGCACGTACCCAGCATCGTGTGGTACAAAGATGAGAGGCTGCTGGAAGAAGAGTCCGGTAGGGGGATGAATATGGGTGGAGGGCGGGGTCCGGAAGCTCTCGAGGACAAAGCCCCAGACCTACTTGAACTCAAACGTCCACCGCCCTCGCTGCAGGAATCGACCTGGCGGACTCGAACCAGAGGCTGAGCATCCAGCGCGTGCGCGAGGAGGACGCAGGCCACTATCTGTGCAGTGTGTGCAACGCCAAGGGCTGCGTCAACTCCTCTGCCAGCGTGGCTGTGGAAGGTCCCGCCTCCCCCTCGCACCCCCCAGCCCACCTTCTGCCCGCACTCGATGCCGTCTCCTCACGGCCACCTCACTGCCAGTTGTGCCCACCAGAAGGGCTGCCGCCGGAAGGGTGCACCCTCTCCCCCCTCACAATATGTGCACAGTAGCCACCCCCCTCTTTCTGCCCACTCAGGCTCTGAAGATAAAGGCAGCATGGAGATCGTGATCCTTGTTGGCACCGGAGTCATCGCTGTCTTCTTCTGGGTCCTCCTTCTCCTCATCTTCTGTAACATGAGGAGGGTAAGCACTCCTCGTCCCTAGCTGCTCATGGGCTCTCTCCACCCTGCCCAGCCCTTAAGTTAAGGAATATGGATCACCCTGGCTCACCTGGAAGCCTTGTATCCTGGGAGGCCCCCCAGACCCCTCCATGCTGCACTCTTAGAGGACAAGAGGTTGCCCATCTGTCCCCTCCTATATCAGAAGTCCCTAAGGAGAGGCCATCTGTCCTGAGCGCAGTTTTACCAAAGCCAGGATGTTATGGCCGAGCCAGTGAGCTGTCCCCATCCCCACGCCCCAGCCAACCCATGCAGACATCAAGACTGGCTACTTGTCCATCATCATGGACCCCGGGGAGGTGCCTTTGGAGGAGCAGTGTGAATACCTGTCCTACGATGCTAGTCAGTGGGAGTTCCCCCGGGAACGGCTGCACCTCGGTGAGACCCGCTCCCAGCCTGCTTCACCCACCCAGTCCTGCTGGGCAGACACTGCTTCAGCTGCTCTGGGGTCAGGCAGGCTGGAGCCCTGCAATCCCTCTATTCTCAGAACTCATGCCAGAAAGTCCCACCTGGCCCCCACCTGGCCTGACCTGTCCATCTAGGCGCGCATCCCCAGAACTATTATAGGGGCTCTCAATTCCCAGGCCCCCCGAGGTCACTTCCTGCTGCTCTGAGCAGGGTGGGCCTGTCACACCTGCTGGGAGAGGATGCAGGCCTTCCTGTCAGTCTCTCTCCTCCCTCTCTCCCCACCCTGCTCCCCATGCACTTCCTGTTTGGCAGGGGGGCTCCTGACTTTCCTCCCCCTCCTGGGCCTTCCTTCCTGGCCCTCCACAGGGGTTGTCCCTTCTGCCCAGTCCTCTCCACCCACACCCCCATACAGCTCACCTGGAACCGGCTCCCTGCGCCCACAGGCAGAGTCCTCGGCCACGGGGCCTTTGGGAAGGTGGTGGAAGCCTCAGCCTTTGGCATCAACAAGGGCAGCAGCTGTGACACTGTGGCCGTGAAAATGCTGAAAGGTGTGGGGTCATGGGTAGAAGGGGTGGCTGAGCTGGTGAGGATCAGCAACTCTGGGTGGGCTGGTGGGTCTGTGGTGCCGGAGGGTAAACAGGTTCAGAACAGATTCTTACCAGAGGTTATACAGGGAATCCATGGCCTGGAGCTCACCTCTGAGTAATACTTATCAGTCTCACCTAAACCTTTTGCCTCAGAGAGGGAGGTGGTATTTGCTGCACCCCCACCAGCAAGAGTGCTGGCCAGGCCTCAGCTCAGCTGAAAGTGAAAGTGCTAGTCACTCAGTTGTGTCCAACTCTTTGCTACTTCATGGACTGTACCCCGCCAGGCTCCTCTGTCCATGGAATTCTCCAGGCAAGAATACTGGAATGGGTTGCCATTTCCTCCTCCAGGGGATCTTCCAGACCCAGGGATCAAACCTGGGACTCCTGTGTCTCCTGCATTGTAGGGGGATTCTTTACCGTCTGAGCTAGTGGCCAGGACAAAGGGATATTCAGGGCCTGGGTCAGGGGCCAGGTGGAGCCGGGAACCAAGCAAAGCCCCCATGTTGCTTCCAGAGGGCGCCACAGCCAGCGAGCATCGCGCCCTGATGTCGGAGCTCAAAATCCTAATCCACATTGGTAACCACCTGAACGTGGTCAACCTCCTGGGGGCTTGCACCAAGCCCAATGGTAAAGAACTCAGGCGCCCTGCGGGGAGGGCGAAGGTGCCCTTATCTTTGTGGGTGTGAAGGGCCAGCTGGGCCGGGAGTAGGCGGGACACAGGAGGGCTTGGGGGCGGGGCCGTGGATGTGGTGCTTGCCCTCCAGCGCACCCTCCTGCCCTGCCCCAGGCCCTCTCATGGTGATCGTGGAGTTTTGCAAGTATGGCAATCTCTCCAACTTCTTGCGCACCAAGCGAGAGGCCTTCAATCCCTGCGCGGTAGGTGGGCGCCCCACCGAGGGCCAGGCCTCTGCTGGTGAGCCGGGTGGGGAGGGCGGAAAGTGCCTTTCCAGTAGATGGCGAGCCTCCTCCCGTTCCGACCTGCTTTGTGCATCGCAGGAGAAGTCTGCTGAACAGAGAAGGCGCTTCTGCTCCATGGTGGAGGGCGCCAAGGCCGACCAGAGGAGGCCAGGGAACTGCGACATGGCCCTCCTCACAAGGCTCTTAACGGGCAAGGGAGGGGCAGGGCGGGCCGCTCCAGTCCAAGAAGGTAAGAGTCTGGCTTCCCCTTGCCCGAAACGGCTGGCATGCTCCAGGACCCTGGGATAAGCCAAGCTGGGGCCCTCCTGGAGGGACTTAACATGGGAGCGTATGAAATGCACTTCTGCCTTAGGCCACCTCAGGAAGCAAAGCCCCCATGTTCCCGCCAGAGGGCGCCATAGCCAGCGAGCCGTGCGCCCTAATGTCGGAGCTCAAAATCCTAATCCACACGGGTAACCACCTGAACGTGGTCAAACCTCCTGGGGGTGTGAGACTTCTGATGTTTGATTTGGTCGTCTCTAGATAAATAAGAGTTTACCCTGCAAACATGGTGGGGAGCGGTCCAGGCAGAAGTAGCAGAGGCAGAGGTTTAGTGTGGCAACAGTACTCACTGCTCTAGGAGTAGTTAGTGGATACCACGGAGAGAAGGGAAGCTGAGGGGCAGCAGAGGGGACCAGCAGGCTTGTTAAGCCTGGCCAGGAGAGACACAGCCAGGTTCAGTGAACACGTAAGTGCTCCCTTTGGGGCTGGGTGGAAAGTGGGAGTCACGGCTGAGGACTCTCCTAGCCAGCCTCACTTCTTCGTGCAGCCAAGGACCTGTGGCTGAGCCCGCTGACCATGGAAGACCTTGTCTGCTACAGCTTCCAGGTGGCCCGAGGGATGGAGTTCCTGGCCTCTCGAAAGGTGACTGCCCCAGCAGTCTCTTCAGAGGGGAGAAAGGCCAAAACTCACCAGCTTACCCCACAGTGAAGCTGTAGTCAAGGCACCTCTCTCCCACTTTGCAGAGCTGTAGACTGAGTCCAAAGGGTAGAACCAAACTCCCAAGATATTCCACTAGTCAGAGGCAGAGCTAGGTATAGAGCCAGTCTGTCCTACTGCACAGCCTTCTTTGCTGTCTGCACAGTGCCACCAGCTCTCTCCATGGCAAGTCATGGGGCACACAGAAATCTATCCTCAAGAGAGCAGGACTCACGCAGGGTATCCTGGAGCTCTAGGTGGGGGTGTGGCCACAGGGGCCTGCCCTGATCGCCTCACTGCTCCTCTTCACCCCCCTAGTGTATCCACAGGGACCTGGCCGCTCGAAACATCTTGCTGTCAGAAAGTGACGTGGTGAAGATCTGTGACTTTGGCCTGGCCCGGGACATCTACAAGGACCCTGACTATGTGCGCAAGGGCAGTGTGAGTACAGGCCACAGAGGGGGGTGGGGGCTGTGGGCCACGGAGCAGGGTGGGGGACTCACTGCCATCGACCTGGAAGGTCTGCACCCACAGGGATCCTGGAGACCCTGCTGAGGCACCTGGGGCAGGTGAGTGGAGACAGGAGCTGACAAACAAGGGCCCCGGTGCTCCAAATGGAGCTTGTGTCTGGCCTTTTTGGTCCATTAGGTGGGCACTGACTCCACACACCTGCTCAGTAGGGGCTGGCCATGCAGAGGTAGAGCCTACGTGGTGTCTGTCCTCGAGGTGGACATACCTAGTGTAGCACAGTTAGAGAAAAATACCTGGGTGCTAGCGGCAGCTTGTGTCTCCTTGGTGGTGCTCAGAGGTAGCCAAGCAGGCATCTGAGCATCTACATTTGTTTAGGGTTTTGCCCCAGGGGATGAAGGAAGAGGCTAAGAGGGAAGTTGACAGGCAAATTGGGTCCAGGCTATGGAGAAGGGAATGGCAACCCACTCCCATATTCTTGCTTGGGAAATTCCATGGACAGAGGAGCCTGGTGGGCTACAGTCCATGGGGTTGCAAGAGTCGAACACGACTTAGCGACTAAACAACAGACAACAATGAGAGGCCCACCGTGCAGGCTTCTGTCCTTTATTCTAACTCTCAGGTGTGTGGGGACTGTGGAGGTAACAGTCAGCTGTCCAGAAACTCTCTCTACAAGCTATAACAAGAGAGGGGTGGGGTGGGGGGTGCTAGGGTGGAGGCAGAGGCAAGTCAGGAAGGCCCATGGCCCTCAAGGCTCCTCAAGCCATAGGAGGGAAGTCGCATTAGGAGCCACCAGAGGAGGGGTCAGGAGTGATGCCTGAGGTTTCCAGTGTGGGGACCAAGTGAATGGATAGAGGTGGAGCTGGTGAGGGTGTGCAGGGATACAGCATCCCTCAATATACTGGGCCAGAGGGTCTGGAGCTGGAGACAGGCTACACGTTTTCTCTGGGAGAGCACAGGGGAAGAGAGGGACTGGATATCTGCCCAGAATAGTAGCAGGGAAGAAGCCTTCAAAGAAGTCACGAGGCACCTCTGGAATGGAGTCAGGGGAGGCGGCAGGGACAGAGCCAGTTGCAGGAGCCATCTGAATACACGCAGGGTGGTCCTGACCAAAGAGCCTTTCCTGGGGAGAAGGGCAGGGGAGGGATGCCCCTGGGTTTGGCCTCTCTCCATTCTTCCCTTCCCCATTGGGACACACGTCCATCCCGCAGGCCCGGCTGCCCCTGAAGTGGATGGCCCCTGAGAGCATCTTCGACAAGGTGTACACCACACAGAGCGATGTGTGGTCCTTTGGGGTCCTGCTCTGGGAGATTTTCTCCCTGGGTAAGTACAGGCAGGGGGCAGGGCAGGGCAGGCTCAGCAGAGGTGCACACCTGGGCCGAGCAGTCCCACTCATTCTGAGACAGGTGTTTGGAGGGCCCCCTGGGTCCCCCTTCACGTCCAGCCTGTGCCCACGGCAGAACCCCGTGTTCACCCAGCAGCTCCTGGGCTCGTCACCTGTCACAGAGGGAAAGGCCGTAGGAGTTCCCCAGACTCCTCCCTCCCTGGCCGAGCCCCTTCCTCACAAGCCGTGGGGGACACTGCTCCTGCCTTCATGGGGCTGGGGAGCATCTGGAAGGAGACCAGCTGCTCCCTCGATGACCACAGCTGCTACCACCTCACATATTAAACCAGGCCTCGCTGGATCCAAGATGAGGGGCCCCAACCAGGGTGGGGGTGAGGCAGGAAACAAGCAGAAAAGTGAAAATGCTGAATGGCAACCATGACCAATACTGTTAGTAAAGATAAAAGCGCACGGGGAGCACAGGAAGGACAGTGCTGGGTGTGAGCCAGAGGGGCCAGGAGGGGCAGGCTAACGACAGTGGGTGGGCTGGAGGCAAGAGGGCCTGCAAAACAGCAGTCCAGGGTGCAGGGTTGGTCAGGGCCGTGGTCCTTGTGTTGGGAGCTGAGCAAGGTGTAAGCAGTCAGCATTGGGAGATGCTGCAAAAGCTTGTATTGGTGGTCCAGGCAGCCCCTGCAGGCCTTCTGGGGTGAGGGCCTGGAATTTAAGTCTACTGTAGGGAGCCATGCAGGGTTTGAGGGAGGGACTCTTGTCTTAAAAGGGCCTTTCCACTACTGTATGGCTTGCAGGAGCTAGGTCCTTTTTGCTGGTAGAGCCCACAGGACTTAAGGAAGAACTGGAGAAGGCTTCTCTGAAGAGGGGTCACTGTGATAGAGCCACTCAACTGGCTCAGCAAAGCTCTACTGACCCTGACGGTCCCAGATGGGAAGTGTTTCCGCCAATGTGCCTGTGAAAGCCCTGATGCTCACGGCAGTTCTCACAAGCGGGTGTCACCATCCTCTTAACCAAACAAAGAACTCGCCCGAGGGGAGGGGGGCAGCAGGGTGAGCTCCCTGTCACAAGGGGCTGGGGCAGAGGCGGGTCGGACCTGAGCTGAACAGCGGTAGCCTGCTCCCCACCCAGCTCCCATCCTGTTCTACCATCAGGGGCCTCCCCATACCCTGGGGTGCAGATCAATGAGGAGTTCTGCCAGCGGCTGAAAGAGGGCACCCGGATGCGGGCCCCAGAGCTAGCCACTCCTGCCATGTGAGTCTCTCGGGAAGCCGCTGGCACTGAGGGGCCTTAGGGGTGGGTGGGCACCAGGAAAAGATAAGGGGGGTTGTGTGCAGGCTTGGGAAAGGGGCTTGCCGGCAGGGGGGAGGGGGGAGGGGGTTCAGGCACAGGAGCCGGGCTGGAGGCCTGCAGACACTGTCTCTCACTCCACCATGGGTCTGCTGACAGCCCTCCTCCCTGCGGGTAGGAGGGATGGCCTGCCTAAGCCCGGGGGAGGGAGGCAGGCAGAGCAGGTGTGAGGGATCTGCGGGAGGTGGGAGACTTGGGTCTGCTGGGCTCGGGTGCAGGGTGCACTCAGACGGCCGTCCAGCATCCAGCTGTACCCACAGACGCCACATCATGCTGAGCTGCTGGGCAGGAGACCCCAAAGAGAGGCCTGCATTCTCAGATCTGGTGGAGATCCTGGGGAACCTGCTTCAGGGCAGGGCCCAGCAGGTGAGGCCCCGACTCTCCCTGTCCTGCTGCAGCAGCCTCTGGCCCCCAAGCCAGGGACCATCACGTGGATGGTCAGAGCCCAACCTTCCCACGAAGAGCCCCAGGCTGGTCCTCAGGGAGCCGGCAAGGAGCCCCCACCTCCTGGCAGAAGAGTGACATGTTCTTCTACCTCCCCTCTTTGCCCCTCTGCCCCCTGCACCCACCTCTGACTTGTATCTCCCTCCCCCAGCTCAGGGCTGGCTCAGGGCAGCCCTGAGTCCTGGAGGAGGAAGCAGGGAGCTGCCTGCTGCCCCAGCCTCAGGGACTTGAGATGGGCACTTGGGGGCCAGTGCTGCCCCCAGGTGAGGGTGGGAAGTACCAATGTTCAAGGCTGTGGGACAGCCAGGCTCTGGAACAAGGATGCTGTTATTATGCCTGCCTCCTCCTTAGATGGGGCACCTGGAAGGGCTGTGGGGAGAACTTGCCCAGCTCCTTTAGCCCTTGGAGCCCTTGAGAACAGCACTTGAAGGATCAGGAACTCTAGAAGTCCTGACTGCAGGAGTAGGGGCAAAGTGGAGCCGAGGGGCCTCTGACCCTGGCTTTTTGTGCCATTTCTGCCAGGAAGATGACTGCGTGGCTCCTTGTGGTTCTCAGAGCTCAGAGGAAGGCAGCTTCTTGCAGGCATCCACCACGGCCATGCACATCACAGAGACAGATGCTGACACAGAGGACAGCCCGCTGAGCCTGCACCAGCACAGCCTGGCCGCCAGGTCAGCCCCCCTCTTCAGATCCAAGGGTCCCCCAGGCAAGGGGAAAGCAGTTTGGACATGTAAGTTTTATCCTCATCAGTCATCAAGGAAAAGTGAAGGACAAGGACTTAAGAGGTCATTGTTTATCAACTCAAGGAGCTAAGTGACAGCATCGCTGATGCCTTGATGGGTGTGGTCAGTCTCGAGTCCTTCCAAGCCCATGTGGCCTCTGAACTTTGCTTTTCTCCATGCCCCCTCAGTTCTTCCCTCTGGCTTCCTCCACTTGCCCACACTCCTAGGCCCTGAAAGGCCCTCTGCCATCAATTTCAAGGGAGAGCCCCTCTCAGGCACAACAGCCTGGACAGCTCCACCCTGTAAGGAAAGAAAATGGAGCAGGCGGGGAGAGGGGCGAGTTCCCAGGGACCCCAAGAGTGGGGCTGGTCACTCACTAACCTTATTCAGGATTTAGAATGGAGCCTAAGTATCCAGAGTTTGGGGTCAGAGGCTAGTGAATATTTACATTCCAAGAAGGTCAAACATCCACTTTCACATTGGTGTTGCTGAGAGAAGAGCTCGGGACTCTCCACGTCATCTTCCCCAGCAGAGAGCAAGGCCGAGCCTGGGGAACAGGAACACCCAGCTGGTTTTTGCCAGGTTCCTTCCGCCAGCCCTGCCGTAGGCACTTGAATGTGCACACACACGTACACACATGCAGGTCAGGCAGGGGCTTGTGACATCAGTACTGCCTGCCCTGCATAGGGTGGCCCACCCTGGAGGGAAGTCCTCCCCCAGTCTCACTCCAGCTCCACGTCACACCCAGGCCAGGTGCCCTCTGCTGCTCGCTTCCCACATCCTCCCTAGCAGTGGCCTCAGGGAGGTTCGCTCGTCTTGCCTGGGAGCAGAGGCAAGACTCGGGGGCCTGGGGAGCCGTCTAGACCGGCCCCTGGGGTCCTTCCTGAGAGGAGAGAGGTGCAGAAGGAAAGGTGGAGAGAGCATTCAGGAGGGGTGCTGGACTGCACTTCTCAGCACTTGCCGTTTCCTCCCCACAGATATTATAACTGTGTGTCCTTTCCGGGATGCCTTGCCAGAGGGACACAAACCCAGGGTTCCTCCAGGATGAAAACGTTTGAGGAATTTCCCATGACCCCAACTACCTACAAGGCCATAGTGGTAAGTGGGGTGAGTAGGCCTGTGCCCCCGCCCCAGGTCAGGGCCACTGGACTCCTTCCACAGGGAGCTGGACGTCAGGAAGTCCTGAGGCTCGTGGCAGAAGCCAGCTCAGCACAGGGAGCCCAGTGCCACCATGTCTCTGCTCCTTTCACCCAAGCCCTCCTCACTCACCCAGGGCCTCCCCTCCCCAGCACCCAGCCTCTCTCTCCCAGCAAGGTAGAAACCCCAGTAGAACCCCAGTGGAAAGTCAGCTCCTCCTTCTAGACGGTTCTCCTGGGATCGACCCGAGTCAGGGCCCTCCTTGGGTAGCCATCGGGCCCCGTGACCGGAGAGGAGAAGATGGTGTCACTAGACAAGAAGTCTAGGGTAAGAGGTACGGGAAGACCACTCATGTTCTCAGATGTGGTCAAGCAGAGGAGACCTCTTACAGCTCAGTGAGGCTGGAGGCAATCTGACTGTTGTGTAAAAGCACAGCCTTCTAGCCTCCATCCAGATAGGGCTGGAGTGAGTACAGGCCCAGGAGAGGCTGGGTACAGGGGCTGCGATGGGTGTCCTGAACCAGCGCCATGCAGACCCGAGTTCCCATCCCCAGGGTCAGATAAAGGCGTAGGGGGAGGGCCCCCCATCTTTGATGAGAGTGTGGTTCAGTCCCCCTCCAAAGAAATCAAGATGACTCCAAGTCACACTGATTGTGACATAGCCCTGCCAATCCTTGGACTTATCTGAGGATCCTTTTTCTGTACTGTGAGTTGTCAGATTCTTTCTAGACTTCCCTGGTTTCTCCCAGTGCTCCTGCTCTGCTGTGTCCTGAGCAGGTGTATGGCTGCCTTGTGTATCTCCCAAAAGGGGCGTCCCAGTCTTGCCACCCTCTTGAATCATAGGGTGTGGCCCCGCCAGTCACAGTTCCTCCTTCTGCGGCAGGGGTGTGTAACCCTGACTGTGGATGGAATGGAGGCCTGTTGCCCACACGCAGGATGAGTGTCCAGGCAGCAGAGGGGCAGGTCTGAGGGGCAGCTGCCTACAGACGGGCCTTCCTAGGGCCCACCCACAACCTTGGCGTGATCTCTCTGCGCAGGACAGCCAGACGGACAGTGGGATGGTGCTGGCCTCCGAGGAGTTTGAGCAGCTGGAGAGCAGGCACAGAGAAGAGAGCAGGCTCAGGTAGGGCTTCTGGAGGCCCCCTCCTGGCCAGGGCCCAGTGCAGGGAGGCCAGGCCTGCATGTGCCTCTCACTCTCTTACTTGAAACTTTTCATGTCTCCAAATTACCTTTTTGTGTGTTCAAGGCAGACTACACTGGGACTTGAGGATTTTGTCCACCAGCCTTCCCATAAGCCCCACCCCTCATCACTGTCCTGGCCCAGCACCCTGGTGCTGGTTCCCAAACCTCCCTCCCCTTTGACAGATACTAGACAATAACCTCTTTGTGAATCCAAGAAACATCTGCTGTGTCCAATGGATGTAACACCCTTCACCCAGCCAGGGGAGGCCACAGATCATGTGACCTAGAGCTGGCTGTTGTACTTCTTTGATGAGAATACAGTTACAGAGAAATCTTCCAGCGTGCTTGCATAGGGGGTGAGCTCCATAAACAATGGCCTCCATTTTCCAAGAAGATACCTCCACTCTTTAAAAATAGATCTGAATATTTAAACTTTTAAGAGTATACATAAAAATAGTTAAACGTGTGCATATGTTTTTAAACTTTTGATCCATTTTTTCAACTTCATAGAGAAGCACACAATTCTTTTTTCACACAGCATCTCTTAAAATCCAGTGGAAACTGCACATTAAAGATGGGTCTAGGCAATGGCCTAAGATACTCTGTTGCATATAGACCCATAAATGAAGATTAGTGTCTTTTTATTTTGTATTGGGGTATAGCTGGAAAAGACTCTGATGCTGGGAGGGATTGGGGGCAGGAGGAGAAGGGGACGACAGAGGATGAGATGGCTGGATGACATCACTGACTCGATGGACGTGAGTCTGGGTGAACTCCGGGAGTTGGTGATGAACAGAGAGGCCTGGCGTGCTGCGATTCATGGGGTCGCAAAGAGTCGGGCACTACTGAGCGACTGAACTGAACTTAACTGAACTGATAGCTGGTTAACAATGTTGTGGTAGTTTTAGGTGAACAGTGAAGGAACTCAGCCATAAATACACATGTGTCCATTCTCCCCCAAACTCCCCTCCCATCTAGGCTGCCACATAACACTGAGCAGAGCTCCATGTGCTATACAGTACATCCTTGTAGGTTGCCCTTTTAAATATAGCAGTGTATACATGTCCATCCCAGACTCCCTAGCTATCCCCTCTGCCCATCTTTTCCCTCAGTAACTGTAAGTTCGCTCTTTAAGTCTGTGAGTCTCTTTCTGTCTTGTATCATGTCTTTTTGGATTGCACCTACATGTAAGGGATGTCATATGATCTTTGTCCTTCTCTGTCTGACTCCCTTCATTCAGTATGTATGACAGTGTCTAGGCCCATCCATGTTGCTCCAAGTGGCATTATTTCATTATTTTTCATGGCTGAGTCATATTCCAATGTATATATGTACCACATCTTTATCCATTCCTCTGTTAATGGGCCTTTAGGTTGCTTCCATGTTTTGGCTATTGTAAACAGTGCTGCAACGGATACTGAGATGCATGCATCCTTTCGGATCATGTTTTTCTCTGGATATATGCCCAGGAGTTGGTTTTGCAGGGCCATATGGTAGCTCTACTTTTCGTTTTTTAAGGAACCTCCATACTGTTCTCCGTAGTGACTGTATCAATTTATATTCCCAGCAACATTGAAGAAGGGCTCCCTTCTCTCCACACCCTCTCCAGCATTTATTGTTTGTGGGTTTTTTGGTGATGGCCACTTTGACCAGTGTGAAGTGATATCTCACTGTAGTTTTTATTTTCATTTCTCTCATAGTTAGTGATATTGAACATCTTTTCATGTGCCCCATATCCGTATGTACTTCTACTTATTTACTTTAGTAATTGACTTTCTCATAGCTGTTTAAATGATAGAACCTAAAATATTCTATTAATACAAAAACAGTGCTCTTTTTTGCTTTTTCCAGATCCTTGGGTGACACCTGTGTCTTTCAGGGACCCCTTTTGGGGCATCTGGTGTAGTTTCACTTGTCTTCTGCCTAGGCTGTTTTTGAATCAATAGGTGTTATCATTGAATAGTTTACCCTAGACCACAGATGTTAATTTGTATCACAGTAGGATAGTTGAGGTCATTCTTCGCCTTTCTGGCAGGTATCATTAAGATCTCTGCAACTTAGCCAAATATCTGTTACCTTCCCAGCAGCCTGAAAAAGCATGCGTGCAGCACTGTGAACACGCAGGCTTGTGGGCTCGTGTGCCTGCAGATGGCTGCTGCACCTCTAGCATGCATCTTGGCCTCCTTCTTTGTTTTTATTGGTTCTGTCAGGTAACCTCTATGAGTAACCGAGTTTTGAAAAATTAATGCTTTTTATTTATTCAACAAAAATAGTTTCTGCCTAATTTTTCTTTACCAAACAGTTTTTTTTTTTTAATATCCCCAAAAAGTATTTCAGTAAGAGGATGGGATGAGCCAAGGATGTTAACTACTTAAATTCCATTCTCCACACATCTTTCTAAAATCAGCACATGAAACAAGACCTCTCAGAGCCCGTGACTGTGACATAAGCAAGGGAGAGACTCCAGTTGTGTGTGAGTAGAGAACTCAGCAGCAGAACCAGCAGAGCCATGCCCACAGCCTGGCTGGGGAGAGCCATGTGGGAACTGCCCCCTGAGAGGGGACCTTCCAGGTCCTTGGGACCGTGGCCACTCAGACTGAGGAGATTCCAGAGCGTGAGCACTAGGACAGTGGCCTTAGGAAGGCTCTGCTTCTGAAAGGACAGTGAGCAGGAGGGGAGCGTGCCTCTCAGGTGCCTGGTGGGGAAGGAAGAGGAGAGTTGGAGAAGAGTCTTATAGAAACAAGATTATAGTAAGAGTTGAAAAGACAGTTACACACCCAAGGGTCTCTTCATTACAGAAACTACACATCATGATGGGAGCAAGAGAGGACATTATTCTCTTCCCAGGTTCCCTTAGAAACACATCGTGATGAGCCACAAAGAGGTGTAGCTGGTCACTTGGCAAATGGAACATTCCCCAAACAGATGTAGAGGTGGGATGGAACGTGCCTTGAAAGCATCTATCAGGGAGAAGGAAGGAGTTTATCTCCTCAGTTCTTTCCTATCTTCTGTTAACCACTGGTTAGTACTCACCCTGTGGGAAGTTAACTCATCCTCACTTCAAGGTGACTCGCCCAGTCCTTTCAGTGGCACTCAGGATGCCATATCCCATTCCCTGTGACATGGCAGTTCATCCAACTCTAGGTGAAAGGGAGATCTGCAAGCCCTGGGCTTGTGGTTGGTCAGTATGGCTGCACAGCAGCAGCTGGGGAGGTGTCTAGCACTCCCTCTTAAGTGACTGGCAAGTCCCCACTGGTGATACAGCATGGGACGTGAATGGAGCCTTTGGAGAGAGGGATGCAGTTGGATTCAAGGGGTTATGGTGTTACAGTACTCCTGAATGAAGAAAGCTGCGGAGACACCTACATTCCTGGCCCTCCTGCCATAGGGTAGTTCAGTTCAGTTCAGTCACTCAGTCATATCCGAATCTTTGCAACCCCATGGACTGCAGCACGCCAGGCTTCCCTGTCCATCACCAACTCCTGGAGATTGTTCAAACTCATGTCCATCAAGTTGGTGAAGTCATCCAACCATCTCATCTTCTGCCATCCCCTTCTCCTCCTGCCTTCAGTCTTTCCCAGCATCAGGGTCTTTTCCAGTGATTCAGTTCTTTGCATCAGGTGGCCAAAGTATTGGAGTTTCAGCTTCAGCACCAGTCCTTCCAATGAATATTCAGGACTGATTTCCTTTAGATGGACTGGTTTGATCTCCTTGCAGTCAGATCAAACCCATTAAGGTAATCTCAGCCTGATAAGCATGAACAGAAAAAAAATGAGCACTATCCATACAGTTATTATAAGAATAAAAAAGAAAATCAGAATTAAAACTTTTCAGTAGCCATAAACACTCCAAAAACAGCATGGAAAAACTGTGATACAACACAGTGGCATAAATTCATAATGAAATAAGTAGCTCCACTATGAATCATAAATTCAAAAATTCAGAATAAAAATGGACAAAGTGTGACAAGATCAAATGGGAGCTGACTAAATTTATGGAAGGAATTGAAATAAAAGACAAATCCTCTCAAAAATGAAGAGCAGAGTACCCAAGGGACAATTAAATATGATCAGACTTGCAGTGGAGGGCACATTTGATAGATATGAAAAGAGGTCAAGAATAAATCAAGAGGTCTAAAGGGTCAGAAAGAATGTGAAAATTTTAGAAGTTAAATAGAAAACTCCCACAGATGTACAACTGGTGTCTCTGAAGAAGAAAAATGCCAACAGTGAAATAGAACTAATATTTAAATATGTAATTCAAGATAATTCTCTTAAATAAAAGGAGACCAAATCTACATATTAGAAGGGTACTAAACTGGTCCAAAAAGAGTAAACTCTGAGACATATCCCGGTTGAACTATCAAGTTCAGCTAGAGATAAACATCCAGGTAAAACACCAAGTCACCAAAAAAAAAAAGAGAGAGAGAGAGAGAGAGAGAGATTGAAGCATCAGGCTTTTCAATAGCACCATGCAAAGCAAAAACAATGAAACAACCTTGCAGAAATCTCAAAGAAAATGAGTGCTAAGGAGGGGGAATCACTGGGCCATCGGTGAGGCAGAAGGGGACCGGAAGCTGCAGGGCCTTCTGGGCCTGGGGCAGAAGCTTGGACTTTATTCAGAGAGTGAGTTGTAGTGAATGAGTTGTGTTGAAGGGTGTAACTTGAAGGATCTCTGAAGGCTGGCCTATAGGGAGGCATGAGTGGGAGAAAAAAGATGTGCTAGGGCAGTACAGAGCACGCGGTGATGGCGGCTCACTCTAAAGAAGAGGTGGAGCGTACATTTCAGCTCGGAAAGGACAGGACTGCTGTGTGGGCTGGATGTGAGGGGTGAGGGAAGGGGAGGAGGAAAGGATGACACCTGGGTGCTTGAGACATTAAATCAACGTTGGTGCCATTTACAGAGATGAGCAAGACTGGGAGAGAAGCAGGTTTGGGGGGATGGAGTCAGGCTTTCTCCATTGTCCCGCGCCCAGGCATGACAAAGAACGTTCTGGTGTTTGCCAGCAGGCACATTCCTTTGTTTTTCTATTTAAGTCAAATCTGTGTGTGTTTCCATTGGCTTTGCTTGTTGCTCTGGTTGTTTCTAGTGATTCCAGTCAGACCTGAACACAGTTCTGATCGTTATTCTTTTCTGACTGATGTCACCTTCCTCTCTCTGCAGCTGTAAAGGACCAAGCAGGAATGTGAGCGTGACCACGGCACACCTCGACCCCCAAGGGAGGCGGCGGCCCGACCCGGGGCCCCGGGGCCAGGTGTTCTACAACAGCGAGTACGGGGAGCTGGCGGGGCCCCCGGAGGAGAGTGCCAGCACCCCAGCCGCCCAATCGCCCTTCTTCACAGACAGCAGCTACTAAAGCAGCTTCGGACAAGCCACCCTGGACCTTGGGCTCTACAGTGGGTGGGGGTCACGCCTGGCCAGTGAACAGAGGGCTAGAGACCCAGGCTGGAAGCTTATCTCATCTAGTTTGGGCCAGGAGACATTTCTTCCTCCTTAGCTAGGAAGAGTAAAACCCAGGCTCCAGTGTTCCCTTCAATTCCATCACCATGCCTGCCCCGGACACCCTGCAGATCCCTGGGGCCCTCCTCCCCTTCAGATTCAGATTCCACTTAGTTCAACATCCACAAGGGCCAGCTCTGGGCTGAGCACTCTCATAGGAAATAATATCTCTTTGGGTGTCTCTCTCAGCATGGTAGATGGTGTGATCCCTGACTTCTGATGAGAAATATGAGAATAACATAATAGTCCAGATCGAACTGTGGTCTCCCAGCCCTGCCCCAAATACTGCCCCTTCCTGTGGGAATGGCTTTCTTCATTTGCCTCTCCAAGGCTCAGACAAGGTGCCATATTTCCAACTCAAAGCAACAAATGAGAAATTTGAGTGGAGAGGAATGGAAGTCTCCTTTCCTGAGCCTGACCAAGCAGTTCAGAGTAGCCATCTCTGCAGTTCCAAACCAGTTACAGCAGCCTTCTTCTCCTGAGTGCTGAGAACTATTCAACTTTTTTTTTTTTTTTCATTAGAATTTCAGAGGCTATTTGAGCTGCTGTGAAGAATTTACTTTTAAAAACTTCAGTCTGAAGGGAACCCAGGAAAGGTGTTTCTGAATCTGGAAAATTCTTGCCTCTGACACCCAGTCAACTGCTGTCATAAAAGACCCCACTGTGGCTACCACTTCTTTCTGGAGAAGGCCCCCAGCCGTACCTGCCTGATCCAGAATTGGAAGAGTCATCTGATGGTCTAGAGCTGCCCATTGGAAAGCCACCTGGTTCTTCCCTCTGGGGCCTGGATCTGCTACCCAAGGTGCCACCCAAGCTGTGAACATCCTTATGAGAGGCAAATACTATGAGTTCCTTCAAGAAAGGCTTTGGGGCTGGCCCAGAGGACCCACCAGTATTACTGTATGCCAGGAGGCAATCCACAGATGCCCCTACACCCCCATGGAGGCCCCTGTCTCCTGCCCCCTGATCTGTACCTGACATCAGTGGTCTGGCAGGTCAAGCCTCTGCTGCCACAGAACAGTGGAGGGCCCTCTGGAGGCTGGACCATTCCACACTGCCTGGCCACCCACACCCCAGGAGAAAGACCCTCATCCCAGTTAGTATCACGGAGGTTGACACCCCGCTCCCCACCATGAGACGCTTGCAGGACAGGCGGCCGTGCAGCGAGCAGGGGCGTGCCCGGCAGGAACCACCGCCCACCCCACCCCCACAACCACATTGTATATTGTTCCTTTAAGATACATTGAATGTAAGTGTGGCTGTAACCCTAACTGTCCCCAGGTGTCCTTCTCCCCTGATATCACCTTCTTGTAAGACCTGGGTCTCAGGTTTACCTGGTTGAGGTCCAGAGGGTGTTTCAATCAGAGAAGCATCTCAAGGACTTCCGTGCAGTGGCCCAGGCCCAAGACCCCTCCCGACATGTGTCCACCTATGCTCCTGTCACATAACTGCACACACGAAAATGTATTGAGAAGAAAACCTCCCCCTACCCCTTACAGAACATATGCTCCAAAAAGATAAAGTATTTAACAAAAGATAATAATAAATTTGATGCCAGTCTTGAGTTACAGTGAATAGATTCTCAGCTAAATTCCAGATCTCTGTTAAGATTTTATTCTAGCCTTCCTCCCACCTGATCATCAGCCCTACAAGCCCATTGGACAGGCCATGCAAAGGAAACAGCAGTAAAGGCAGCTCATGCCCCCTTTCTCTGCCCAAAAGGCTGCTATTGTTCAGTCACTCAGTTGTGTCTGACTCTTGGCCACCCTGTGAACTACAGCATGCCAGGCTTCCCTGTCCTTCAGTATCTCCAGAGTTTGCTCAAACTCATGTCCATTGAGTCAGTGATGCCATCCAACCATCTCATCCTCCATTACCCACTTCTCCTCTTGCCCTCAGTCTTTCCCAGCATCAAGGTCTTTTCCAATCAGTCACATCAGGTGGCCAAAGTACTGAAACTTCAGCTTCAGCATCAGTCCTTCCAATGAATATTCAGGGTTGGTTTTCTTTAGGATTGACTGGTTTGATCTCCTTGCAGTCCAAGGGACTCTCGAGAGTCTTCTCCAACATCACAGTTCGAAAGCATCAATTCTTCAGCACTCAGCATTCTTTATGGTCCAACTCTCACATCCATACATGACTATGGAAAAAACCATAGCTTTGACTATATGGATCTTCGTCAGCAAAATGATGTCTCTGCTTTTTAATATACTGTCTAGGTTTGTCATAACTATTCTTCCAAGGATCAAGTGTCTTTTAACTTCGTGGCTTCAGTCACTGTCCTCTGATTTTGGAGCCCAAGAAGATGAAATCCGACACTGTTTCCACTTTTTCCCCATCTGTTTGTCATGACGTGATGGGACCAGATGCCATAATCTTCATTTTTTAAATGTTGAATTTTAAACCAGCTTTTTCACTCTGCTCTGTGGCTTCTCTGGTGGCTCAGAGGTTAAAGCATCTGCCTGCAATGTAGGAGACCTGGGTTCAATCCCTGGGTCGGGAAGATCCCCTGGAGAAGGAAATGGCAACCCACTCCAGTATCCTTGCCTGGAGAATCCCATGGATGGAGGAGACTGGGGGGCTACAGTCCACGGGGTCTCAAAGAGTCGGACACTACTGTGCAACTTCACTTTCACTCTGCTGTGGAGTCCCCCAAAAGCCACCAGCAGAGGGCGCAGGAAGCACTGGGACACTGGGACTCAACTCCACTCAGTTAAGTGCCTAACTTGACTTCTTCTGTGGAAAATTCTGAAAGAGATGGGAATACCAGACCACCTGACCTGCCTCTTGAGAAATTTGTATGCAGGTCAGGAAGCAACAGTTAGAACTGGACATGGAACAACAGACTGGTTCCAAATAGGAAAAGGAGTACGTCAAGGCTGTATATTGTCACCCTGCTTATTTAACTTATATGCAGAGTACATCATGAGAAATGCTGGGCTGGAAGAAGCACAAGCTGGAATCAAGATTGCCGGGAGAAATATCAATAACCTCAGATATGCAGATAACGCCACCCTTATGGCAGAAAGTGAAGAGGAACTCAAAAGCCTCTTGATGAAAGTGAAAGAGGAGAGTGAAAAAGTTGGCTTAAAGCTCAACATTCAGAAAACGAAGATCACGGCATCTGGTCCCATCACTTCATGGGAAATAGATGGGGAAACAGTGTCAGACTTTATTTTTTTGGGATCCAAAATTACTGCAGATGGTGACTGCAGCCATGAAATTAAAAGATGCTTACTTCTTGGAAGAAAAGTTATGACCAACCTAGATAGCATATTCCAAAGCAGAGACATTACTTTGCCAACAAAGGTCCATCTATCAAGGCTATGGTTTTTCCTGTGGTCATGTATGGATGTGAGAGTTGGACTGTGGAGAAAGCTGAGCACCGAAGAATTGATGCTTTGGAGCTGTGGTGTTGGAGAAGACTCTTGAGAGTCCCTAGGCTGCAAGGAGATCCAACCAGTCTATTCTGAAGGAGATCAACCCTGGGATTTCCTTGGAGGGAATGATGCTAAAGCTGAAATACCAGTACTTTGGCCACCTCATGCAAAGAATCGACTCATTGGAAAAGACTCTGATGCTGGGAGGGATTGGGGGCAGGAGGAGAAGGGGACAACAGAGGATGAGATGGCTGGATGGCATCACTGACTCAATGGACGTGAGTCTGAGTAACTCCAGGAGTTGGTGATGGACAAGGAGGCCTGGTGTGCTGCAATTCATGGGGTCCAAAGAGTCAGACACATCTGAGCAACTGAACTGAACTGAACTGAACTGAACTTGGCTTCTGAGAGCTAAGAATGGTCACTCCCCAAATATTTACTTTATCAATAAATTGACAGTATTTTGTCCTCACCTACTAAAACTCAATGCTACTTCAGGCCCTGAGCTCTGGTGGCCCATGGACTTGAGAACACAGCCCAAGCTCAGTCCTTGCAGTCACCTCCCCAAGTCTCACCTGCCTCCTCCAGAAAGAGCCTATGAACATCTCCATCACAGAGCACAGATGAGGACAGGATATGAGGGGTGAAGGGTGCATCCAGGATGACCTAGGACATGCCTGAACTTCAAGATCAGGGGATTCTGAGCTAAGACCCCAACTTCAGTTTCCACCCATAGAGATGAACTCGTGTCAGAAGTGTGTGCCAGGGCCCTCCATAGCCCTGCCCTGGGATGTCTGCATGATTTCACAAGTGGCATAGTAGTAACCCTGGCCTTCTGGACACAGCCTCAGAAGGCATACCAGGAAGGGCTAGACCAGTAGCAATGCTAGAGGCTCAGGAAGGAGAGTGGGCCATGTCCCATGGACGCAGCTGTCAGCCCAGTGGACACCTCAGGAGCAGACAGAGGCCCAGCAAAGATCAGGAGCCAGAAGCCACCCTGTGGCCGGGCCCTGGTCATTTACCCCGTTCAGACTTCTCTCATTGCTCAGGGATGTGCCTACACCCCCAGAGGTGATGCCCACTGTCCCAGCCTTGTCTGCCACTCTCATGGACAGAGTGCCTCCCCACAAAGGCAGCTTATGGTGGTACTGGGCTTGCTGTTATTTTTTACCTCTATAATAATCCTTAACGTGGATACAGAAAAGACTTCCACTGAGTTTGGACATTTTAACTTTATAATATCATTGGTTGAATTTAGCCACTTTTCCTTGGTGAATGTCTCAACCAAGGAGTCAGCCATCCAGATGCCTGCCTGGTTACCCAGCCCAAAGTGTGCCCACATGTGGTGAAAGCCAGTGTCCTGACTGTGCCCAACTCCAAGTTGGGCTACCTTTGTGGGCCTCTTTGGTGCCACCTGGGCTGGATGCTTAGGGCTGCACTGCATGTCCCCAGAGCACCAGAGACTCGGTATGAATCAGAGCGCAGCCAGCAGGGCACTGTCAGGGAGCATCTCACCAGGCAACAATGTTCCCACCTCTCGACCCCTCAGCCCCTCCCACTTCCTGGAAGCTTCTCTTCTTCTCTCAGGCCCCAGCCACTTACAGGGTGCCCACTCACTCCCTCGTCCCCCCTCCCCTCCTCCCCAGCATCACACTCCTGCTCATTTCTACCAGAGAGTCATTCACTTCAGTTCAGTTCAGTTCAGTCGCTCAGTCGTGTCCGACTCTTTGTGACCCCATGAATTGCAGCACGCCAGGCCTCCCTGTCCATCACCAACTCTTGGAGTTCACTCAGACTCACATCCATCGAGTCAGTGATGCCATCCAGCCATCTCATCCTCTGTCATCCCCTTCTCTTGCCCCCAATCCCTCCCAGCATCAGAGACTTTTCCAATGAGCCAACTCTTCTCATGAGGTGGCCAAAGTACTGGAATTTCAGCTTTAGCATCATTCCTTCCAAAGAAATCCCAGGGCTGACCTCCTTCAGAATGGACTGGTTCCTTGCAGTCCAAGGGACTCTCAAGAGTCTTCTCCAACACCACAGTTCAAAAGCATCAATTCTTCAGCACTCAGCCTTCTTCACAGTCCAACTCTCACATCCATACATGACTACAGGAAAAACCATAGCCTTGACTAGATGGACCTTTGTTGGCAATGTCTCTGCTTTGGAATATGCTATCTAGGTTGGACATAACTTTCCTTCCAAGAAGTAAGCATCTTTTAATTTCATGGCTGCAGTCACCATCTGCAGTGATTTTGGAGCCCAAAAAAATAAAGTCTGACATTGTTTCCCCATCTATTTCCCATGAAGTGATGGGACCGGCTGCCATGATCTTCGTTTTCGGAATGTTGAGCTTTAAGCCAACTTTTTCACTCTCCACTTTCACTTTCATCATTAGTCACCTCCTTTAGGAGGAATCACTTGAGTGTCCCTTGATTCTGTACTAATGTCACCACTGCTCCTTAGCATTGGTCCCTGTTCTGAGCCACGCATCTTCCTAGGCCCTGGAACATGGCAGAGTCTCTGTCCCCACAGTCCCCATTGTAAGGAGTGACATGTGGGCAGAGCTTTGCAAGGGAAGGATATTGATGTTGAAAGCCTTGAGTCAGAAGGAAAGAGGGGTCTGGAGAGGTGGGTGGAGGTGAGGCGCAGAGGCTGGCAGGAGCTCCTAGGCTCCTATGGGCCTAGGAGCCCAAAATGAAGTTTAGAGAAAGTGGCAACGATCTTCGACTTGCATGTATGCTCTGAGAAGCACACCTCTTAAAGAAGCAAAACAGGACCCCGCAGGAGCTGGGTGACACCTTGGTGGGAAGAGGCTGGTCTGCACCAGAGTGATCTGTGAGGGGCAGGAGAGGAGAGTTTTGGAAGATGCCAGGAGGGCAGAGGAGTTCCACTCTTAGGAGGGTCCTTATCCAGGCTAGATATGCAGAAAAATTCCTTTTCCTAAGTGGACTTCTATAATAGCCAGTCCTGTGGAAAATTCTGAAAGAGATGGGAATACCAGACCACCTGACCTGCCTCTTGAGAAATTTGTATGCAGGTCAGGAAGCAACAGTTAGAACTGGACATGGAACAACAGACTGGTTCCAAATAGGAAAAGGAGTACATCAAGGCTGTATATTGTCACCCTGCTTATTTAACTTGTATGCAGAGTACATCATGAGAAATGCTGGGCTGGAAGAAGCACAAGCTGGAATCAAGATTGCCGGGAGAAATATCAATAACCTCAGATATGCAGATGACACCACCCTTATGGCAGAAAGTGAAGAAGAACTAAAAAGCCTCTTGATGAAGGTGAAAGAGGAGAGTGAAAAAGTTGGCTTAAAGCTCAACATTCAGAAAACAAAGATCATGGCATCCGGTCCCATCACTTCATGGGAAATAGATGGGGAAACAGTGGAAACAGTGTCAGACTTTATTTTTCTGGGCTCCAAAATCACTGCAGATGGTGACTGCAGCCATGAAATGAAAAGACGCTTACTCCTTGGAAGAAAAGTTATGACCAACCTAGATAGCATATTCCAAAGCAGAGACATTATTTTGCCAACAAAGGTCCGTCTAGTCAAGGCTATGGTTTTTCCTGTGGTCATGTATGGATGTGAGAGTTGGACTGTGAAGAAAGCTGAGCACTGAAGAATTGATGCCTTTGAACTGTGGTGTTGGAGAAGACTCTTGAGAGTCCCTTGGACTGCAAGGAGATCCAACCAGTCCATTCTGAAGGAGATCAGCCCTGGGATTTCTTTGGAAGGAATGATGCTAAAGCTGAAACTCCAGTACTTTGGCCAGCTAATGAGAAGAGTTGACTCATTGGAAAAGACTCTGATGCTGGGAGGGATTGGGGGCAGGAGGAGAAGGGCATGACAGAGGATGAGATGGCTGGATGGCATCACTGACTCGATGGACATGAGTCTGAGTGAACTTCAGGAGTTGGTGATGGACAGGGAGGCATGGCGTGCCGCGATTCATGGCGTGCTATGGACACGACTGAGCAACTGAACAGAACTGAACTGAAACCTCCTCTACCCACACTGCCTGAGGCCCAGGGCATTCTCAGTCCAGGAGCTCAAGTGCCAGGGAGAGAGCTCCGAGGATGAGAGAACAATGAGGGCATGGGGCCTGACCCACACCCAGGGAGGGGACTTCCTGACTTCCTCAGGTCTGGGCAGGGGCCAGCATCCAAATGGGAGAAGAAATAGTTGAGAAGAGAGGGGAGAGCAGTACTGGAAGCACCCAGGACTTGCTGGATGGAGTGGCAATGCTGGGCTCCTGGGGAGACAGAGGGACACCCAAGTGGGTCAGCTAGGACGCCCAGCCCTGTCAGCGCCCTCAGACATACAGGATCCATGAACTCAGTGTTCAGTGTCTGCATAAGGAACCCAGAAAGCAGCTTCCAGCACAGACACTGGACTCCCACACCCCCACGTGGATCCCTCAGGCCACTTGTCTTTAGCAGTGCCAGGCCAACTCGAGGCTGGGCACTCAGCCCAGATAATCCGCTGAAGACAGTGTCTGAGGCACTAGCCAGTGCCTATGTCCTGGGGTCCACCCCACCAGATGTCCACATGCAGGTTCATAGTGGGAACTGCAGCACTGCCAGAATGGAGGCCTGCCCCTGAGCGCCCCTGAGTGGGGCCTGGGTGCCTTGAGCCACCGGGCAGAGAGCCTGGGCCAGGCTGCTCTGCAGGCTTCTCACAGCAAAGAGTGGTGACTATGGCACCCTGAGGCTGGGTGGCCCTGGGCCAGGCACTGCCTCTTTGGGCCTTAGTTTCTTATTTGTGACTTGCTATGTTGCCACTTTGACGATGAGGTAACAATTTAAATGCCCCTAGGAGTGACGACACTGAGAAGGAAGCCCTGCCCTCACCAAGTCATGTCCTTCAATGCAACATTAATTCAGCTTGAAAAGACCCTGTCTGAAGTGGTACCCAACACCAACACCTCCCATGCTCATCATCCAGATACCCACTGTGCCATCCATCCACCCATCTGTCCACCCATCCATCTATCCACACCCATGCATGCATCCATCCCTCTATCCATGTATCTATCTATCCATATGTGTGTGTTTGTGTGTGTGTGTGTGTGTGTGTGTGTGTGTGTTAGTCGCTCAGCCGTGTCCAACTCTGCAACCCCATGGACTATAGCCCGCCAGGCTCCTCTGTCCAAGGAATTTTGCAGGTAAGAATACTGGAGTGGGTTGCCCTTTCCTTCTCTGGGGGATCTGCCCAACCCAGAGATCAAACCCAGGGATTAAACCAGGGATTAAACCCAGGTCTCCTGCATGTCATGCGGATTCTTTATCGTCTGAGCCATCAGGGAAGCCCCGTATCCTCATACAAACATACATCCATTTCCACACCCATTCCCCCATGGCAGAATAAATGGGAACTCAGCCACCCACAAATACCCCTCTCAGGAATCACAGAGACTTTGGGGGCTGCAGCCACAGGATGGGGACAGAGTTATTCTCAGCTAGTTGGTTAGGGCTTCAGTAGGAGAAGGTGGAAAAGCCTATTTTTAGGAGGATTAGGGTCAAGATGACGTTAATAGAAGAAAATGTATCGCTGGTATGAGACCAAACGGGCACCTTCTGGAAGTCAGTGAGCCTCCTCTGAGGCTCTGCTAGAGCAGCTGGCTGCAGCCACCACTGCGAGTGAGTCATCCCTGGCCTGGTGCACAACGAATGAGAGCACCTCTGTCTCTTTAGATCCAGGTGGAAACCCCTTTACTTCCCAGCTGTAGCCAGAGGAGGCAAAGTTTGTCATCAGCCCAGTGCGGGGGAGGCGGGGGAGGGGATGAGGGATACTGACAGGGAAATACAAAGGGGCTAAGGGAAGAATTCAGAAAGGTTGGAGAGACAGAATTGAGGGCTTCAGAAGGTGGTAAGGCAGCATCTTTGAAAGCCTCAGTCAGCCTCCATGGGACATGAGGTCCAGTTAGGTCAGAATGTCTCCCAGAGTGATGTCCATCAGAGCTGGTTTGTGTGGATCAGTACAGTAAGGCATGGACACCCTAGAAGGGGGTCTGCCCACCCTGGGCACTGATGGATATCATGGTTCCCTCCATGGCCTGTGAGAGATGGAAATAACAGAGGGATTGCTATCAAACCCTTGGGTTTGAAGCCGTTGAATAAGCTTCAGAGTGTCCTCACTTTGGAACAGCAGGGACTGCATCTCTGTATGGGTGGGCTCTGGGCCGGGACGTCCCTCAGGGCTTGATCCACCAACTTCCACTGCTCAGCTGGCAGGTGGCTGCTCCCAGCCCCTGTGTGTAGAGGCAGCGCAAGGTGCTAGTCAGCGGGGGACCTTCCAGTCCTGAGCGGCACTAAAAGGCATAAGGCGAGACCAAGGAGACCCTGCAGACACACCTGGAACTGGCTGCAGACTCCTGGCAGGTCACCAACATTCTCTGAGCTGCCTTTCTTCTGATTCACAAGGGTGATGCAACTCCATGTAAGGAACCACTGCTGACCATATCTTCAGTCCACGAATTGTAGGACCCCACTCTAGCTCAGGCTGAAACAGGCAAACTGGACTTAATTATGCAGGACACAGGTTGGCCACTTGGAGCAGTGCAACACTGGGCCTGAGGATAGCAGCTTGTCCCCCTAGCCTGAAATAGTGTCTGAGGTTTGGTACTGCTGGCTGCCAGACACCTAGCTGAAAAGGCAGAATTTCATTCTTTGCTTAAGCCATAGCCCATCACTTTTACCAGTGCAGTACACCCCTTTCACACAGCAAAACCATGTGGATGGCAGCTGACCCTGTCCACCCTCCCCACAGCAGGGCTCTGAGAGAAGGAGAGCCCTGCACAGGGGAGGGGAAGAAGGAAGTAGCTGAGGGAGCCAGATAAATATTGACCCAAGGGAAGGTGCCCATGGAGGCAGGAATAGACGTGCTGGTGACATAGTCCAGAGCCCAGGGCCCAAATGAATGAGCTAGGAGGAAGAGGGAAGAGCCAAAAGCAGGTGTTGACAGAGATTCATGGTGTTACCGTGGGCAGGACCAAGCTGCTCCGAGCCCAGCAAGCTTTCTGCTCTGGCCCTCCCCCACCGGCTTACCATCAGCTGCTCCGACCTGTACAAGGGAGAACCCTGAAGCCTTGCTGGGATGGCCTCATCTGGGCTCCCAGGAGGGCCCTGGGCATGAATGCCCGAGTCATGGTGACTACTCAGGACAGGAGAGGGAGGGATCTTCTCCTGGTTGGTTGGTGTGGCAAATCCTGGCCCACGAGGACATCCCTGGGAGGGGAGAGGGGAGCCATAAGGGCAGGGGAAGTCTCTGAGACCAGGCTATGGCAAGGGGGCCTCAAGACCCTGGGAACCAACTCAAGACTGCCCTTCCATCCCCACCTTCCTTGGGAAAGGAGCACCAAGGATTGAGGCAAGGCACCGTGGGGGCTGTTTCCAGGCTTGTATGTGCACTGGCTTCAGAGATTGATGCAGGAGTTCATACTTGAGGAACATCACAGATATGAGGAGACTACACCATAGTGAGTTATTGTGAAAAAAAAAAAAAAAAAAAAAAAAACTGTGGGCATCAAGAACCCTCCAATGATGTACAGTAACCAAGGCTCCAGCTGCCCACTGGTGTGAAAGGCAAAGTTGGGTTAGGGCTGACCCTAACCCTAACCCTTAGTGAGAAGTGGAATTTGTGTCCAGAATCTGTTCCAGTTTGCTTAATAATTTACTTAGCCAGATTCTCAGACAGGGCTCAGAAACACAGGTGCTGGTCTAACAGAAAGAGAATGAGAAGAGACTGAGGGATCTCTTGGGACCTCAGGGGCAGGGAGTGGCTTGCAAGGTAGCCTCAGCCCAGTGTGAAGGAGCCACTGGCCCCTGTCACAACACAGGGACCACTGCCAGATGCCCTTTCCAGGGGTTTGCTGAAGTCAGAGCTGCAGAGGAGGCCCAGGCAGAGGTGGCTGCACGTGCCCCTCGGCTCCCTGTGGAAGCACTCTGTCTGAGTGCCTGACTCCCAGGTCTGGTTAGCCCCATGGTCTGCCTCAGCCCCCAAATTTGGTGTTTGAACTGCACCTGGGGCTGCCAGAGCTGCCCAGGACAGGCTGGTCATGTCACCTGCAGGAAGGGCATCTCTGTGTCACCCCAGCCCTCTGCCAGCAGGAGGAAGGCATGCAGGATCCAGATCTGGGACGCCCAGGTGGATACTGATGTCTTCTGCTCACCTCTGCACCCCCGCCCTGAGCCAGGTGGGCTTCCAATATCCCTCTGAGCACCCTCTACAGACTTGATGGGGATGTCATGCCGAGCCTGCAGGATGAGGTGGCCTTAGAAGTATCCCCAAAATATCCAGCTTCTAATTCCTGAACCTCTGAATGTTACTTTATGTGGAAAAAGACTCTCAGCATATGTGATGAAGTTAATTACCTTGAAATAAGGAGATTATCTTGGATTATACAATGAGCCATGAATGAAATCACAGATAAGTCTTCTAAGAGGGAGGCAGAGATTTATCTCTCTCTCTCACACACATACACATATAAAAGGAAGGGGCAGTGTGATCATGTGTGATCACTCAGATACTGGAGTGGTGTGGCCACAAGCTGAGGAATGCTGGCAGCCAATTGACCAACATGGCATGTTCAGGATCTCTCACCCCACATTTTGTAAATAATGGGTTATTTTCTTCCTTTCTTACCAAAGAAAGAAACCCATTGCACTTCCAATCTGAGTAACCTTTAACCTCAAAGATACTCTTGGAGCTAGAGCTCCATCTAACTTCCGAACTTTCAACTCCTAGCAAGGCTAGAAGTTTCCTGACTACCAGTCCAAGTTTGGGACCTAAATAACAGTATACAGTAATAGCATAGATCACAAGTCCCTTGAAAGTCTATGATCCAACAGATAGATTAGTAGTTCTAATTCCCAAGCAGTTATGAAATGGTCAAAGAGACCGAAAAGTTTTACCGAGAAAGGAGAGTTCAGTCCACACACTTTGCCCATTTCTGGTTGGTCCCTGAAGGAGACGTTGGATGCCTCTTGGCATTGGCAGGTTGGTATAAACCCCCAACAGGTTTCTGCCATAAGCTGTATGAGGTCATCGTGGAACCGCAGAGCAGGGCTCCTCACTTGCTTCGCACAGGGTGTGTCATTCATTCACACAAGCACACCGTGGAGTTAGTAAAGTACAGCAGAAAACATGTTCGCTAGAAGAACAAAGAACTAGAGCTCCAAGCATCCTTACCTTGCCCTAAAGAATCCCAGATGAGCCCCCAATATGAAAGGTTGTTGCTGAACCATGAAAGACGCTGGGATTCTTGGCCTCCGGAGGAGAAGAATTCAATCCAGGGCCAGAGACGAGGCTTGACTGCTCAGAGCTTTTGTGTAATTAAGTTTTATTAAAGTATAAAAGAGATAGAGAAAGCTTCTGACACAGACCTCAGAAGGGGGACAGAGAGTGCCTGCTTGCTAGTGTTAGCAAGGGAGTAGTATATTCTCCAATTAGTTATTACAATGAATCAAAAGAATGTCTGGTGGTTGTAAAGACCTTACTAGACCCACTCCCATAATTTACATTTTAAGATAACAAGATTAGCCAGAAGGTTTTTTCCAGAAACTGTCCTCAAGCAGGATACATTACTATTGTATAATCCTAAGGAATGTGGAGGAAAAAAATAATTTTTTGTCCTTTCCTCCTTCTTGAGAACTCCAGACCCCTCTCTTCTCGGCTTCCCCCGGACTTCTTATCAACCTGCCTAGGAATTGACTCTCTCAATTCCATATATATGCTTTAGTATATGATATTAGTTTTTCTCTTTCTGACTTACTTCACTCTGTGTAATAGGTTCTAGGTCCATCCACCTCATTAGGACTGACTTAAATGCATTCTTTTTTATGGCTAATATTCCATTGTGTATATGTACCACACCTTCTTTATCCATTCATCTGTCAATGGACATCTAGGTTGCTTCCATGTCCTAACTATTGTAAACAGAGCTTCAATGAACATTGGAATGTCTTTCAATTTTTGTTTCCTCAGGGTATATGACTGGTAGTGGGATTGCTAGGTGATATGGTGCTTTTATTCCTAGTATTTTTAAGAATCTCCATGTTGTTCTCCATAGTGTCTGTATCAGTTTACATTCCCACCAACAGTGCAAGAGGACTCTTTTCTTCACACCCTTTCCAGCATTTATTGTTTATATATTTTTTGATGATGGCCATTCTGACCAGTGTGAGGTGATATCTCATTGTAGTTTTGATCTGCATTTCTCTAATAATGAGTGAGTACTGACAAAGGTCCATCTAGTCAAAGCTATGGTTTTTCAGTAGTCATGTATGGATGTGAGAGTTGGGCCATAAAGAAAGCTGAGCATCAAAGAATTGATGCTTTTGAACTGTGGTGCTGGAGAAGACTCTTGAGAGTTCCTTGGACTGCACAGAGATGAAACCAGTCAATCCTAAAGGAATTCAATCCTGAATGTTCATTGGAAGGATTGATGTTGAAGGTTAAACTCCAATACTTTGGCCACCTGATGCAAAGAACTGACTCATTGGAAAAGACCCTGAAGCTGGAAAAGATGAAGGCAGGAAGAGAAGGGGATGACAGAGGATGAGGTGGTTGGACGGCATCACCAATTCAATGGACACAAGTTTGAGCAAGCTCCAGGAGTTGGTAATAGACAGGGAAGCCTGACATGCTGCAGTTCACTGGGTTGCAAAGAGTCAGACATGACTGAGTGACTGAACTGAACTGAATGATGAGTGATGTTGAGCATCTTTTCATGTGTTTATTAGCCATCTGTATGTCTTCTTTGGAGAGATAACTGTTTAGGTCTTTTTCCCACTTTTTGATTGGGTTGTTTGTTTTTCTGGTATTGATTTTTATGAGCTGCTTGTATGTTTTTTATATTAATTCTTTGTCAGTTTTTTCATTTGCTCTTATTTTTTCCCATTCTTAGGGTTGTCATTTCAACTTGTTTATAGTTTCCTTTGCTGCGCAAAAGCTTTTAAGTTTAATTAGGTTCCACTTATTTTATTTTTGTTTTTATTTCCAATACTCTAAGAGGTGGGTCATAGAGGATCTTGCTGTGATTTATGTCATGGAGTGTCTGCCTATGCTTTCCTCTAAGAGATTTATAGTTGCTGGTTTTACATTTAGGTCTTTAATCCATTTTGAGTTTATCTTTGTGAATGGTGTTAGGAAGTGTTTTAATTTCATTCTTTTACATGTAACTGTCCAGTTTTCTCAGCAGCCCTTATTGAATAGATTATCTTTGCCTCCATTGTATATTATTGCCTCCTTTGTCAAAAATAAGGTATCTATAGGTGTGTTCATTTATCTCTGGGTTTTCTATCTTGATCCATTGTTCTATATTTCTGTTTTTGTGCTAGTACCATACTGTTTTGATGACTATTTCTTTGTAGTGTAGTCTGAAGTCAGGAAAGTTGATTCCTCAAGCTCCATTCTTCTTACTCAAGATTGCTTTGGCTATTCAGGGTCTTTTCTGTTTCCATATGAATTGTGAGACTTTCTGTTCTAGTTCTGTAAAAAAAAAAAAAAAAGGCATTTGATGATCTGATAGGGATTGCATTGAATCTATAGATTACATTTGGTAATGTAGCCATTTTAACAATATTGATTCTTCCAAGCCAGGAACATGGGATATCTCTCCATCTGTTTATGTTGTCTTTGATTTCTTTCATCAGTATCTTACAGTTTTCTGTATACAGCTCTTTTTTCTCCATAGGTAGCTTTATTCCTAGTATTTTGTTCCTTTTGTTTCAATGGTAAATGGAATTGATCCCTTAAATTCTCTTTCTGGTATTTCATTGTTAGTGTGTAGGAATGAAGATGATTTGTATGTACCGTTTTTGTATCCTGCCACTTTGCTAAATTCACTAATTAGCTCTAGTAATTTTCTAATGGTATCTTTAGGATTTTCTGTGTATAGTATTATGTGACCTGCAAACATTGAGCATTTTACTTCTTTTTTTTTCCTATCTGGATTCCTTTTATTTCTTTTTCTTCTCTGATTACCATAGCTAGGACTTCCAAAACTATGTTGAATAACAGTGGTGAGACTGGGCACCCTTGTCTTATTCCTGATCTTAGAGGGAATGCCTTCAGTTTTCCACTATTGTGAATAATGTTTACTGTGGGTTTATCATATATGGCCTTTATTATGTTAAGGTAGGTTCCCTTTATGCCCATTTTTAAAGAGTTTTCTATCATAAATGGATGTTGAATTTTGTTGAAAACTTTTTCTGCATCTATTGAGATTATCTATGGTTTTCATCTTTCAGTTTGTATCATATTAATTGATTTGCATATATTGAATAATCCTTGCATCCCTGGGATAAATCCAACTTGATAATGTTGTGTGATTTTTTTAATGTATTGTTAAATTCTATTTGCTAGAATTTTGTTGAGGACTTTTGCATCTATGTTCATCAGTGATATAGGCCTGTAATTTTCTTGTATATGTTGTCTTTGTCTGGTTTTGGTGGTAAGGTGATGGTGGGCTCATAGAATGAGTTTGGAAATGTTCCTTCTTCTGCAATTTTTTGGAAGAGTTTTAGAAGGATAAGGATTAGCCCTTCTCTAAATGTTTGATAGAATTCACCCGTGAAGTCATCTGGCCCTGGGCTTTTGTGTTTGGGGAGATTTTTAATCACAGTTTCATTTCAGGGCTTGTAATTGTCTTGTTCATAATTTCTATTTCTTTCTGGTTCAGTCTTGGAAGACTTAACTTTTCTAAGAATCTGTCTGTTTCTTCCAGGTTGTCCATTTTATTGGCATATCGTTGCTTGCAGAAGTCTCTTACAATCCTTTGTATTTCTGCATTGTCTATTGTAACCTCTCCCTTTTTGCTTCTAATTTCATTGATTTGATTCTTCTCCCTTTTTTTCACGATGATCTGGCTAATGGTTTGTCAATTTTATCTTCTCAAAGAACCAGCTTTTAGTTTTATTAATCTTTACTATTGTTTCCGTCATTTGTTTTTCATTTATTTCTGCTCTGATCTTTATTATTTCTTTCCTTCTGCTATCTTTGGGGGGTTTTTGTTCTTCTTTTTCCAGTTGTTTTAGGTGTAAAGTTAGGTTGTCTATTCAATGTGTTTCTTGAGGTAGGATTGTATTGCTATAAACTTCCCTCTTTAGAACCGCTTTTGGTACATCCCATAGGTTTTAACTCATTGTGTTTTCATTTGTCATTTGTTTCTAGAAATTTTTTATTTTCCTTTTGATTTCTTCAGTAACCTGTTTGTTATTTAGAAATGTATCATTTAATCTCCGTGTGTTTGTGTTTTTCAGTTTTTTCCTATAATTTATATCTAGTCTCATGGCATTGTGGTCAGAAAAGATGCCTGATACAATTTCAACTTTTTAAAATTTACTGACTTTGATTTGTGACCCAAGATGTGGTCTATCCTGGAGAATGTTTCATGAGCACTTGAGAAGAATGTGTATTCTTCTGCATCTGGGTGGAAGGTCCTGAAAATATCAATTAGGCCCATTTGGTCTACTGTTTCACTTAAGGTTTGTGTTTCCCAGGTGGTGCTAGTGGTAAAGATTCTGCCTGCTAATGCAGGAGACGTAAGACACATGGGTTCGATCCCTGGTTTGAGAAGATCCCCTGGAGGAGGGCATGGAAACCCACTCCAGTATTCTTGCCTGGAGAATCCCATGGACAGAGGAGCCTAGCAGGCTACAGTCCGCAGGGTTGCACAGAGTCGGACACAACTGAAGCTATTTAGCACACACACATTAATCTTCTGTTGTGATAATCTGTCCACTGGTGTTAAGTGGGGTGTTAAAGTCCCCTACTGTTATTGTGTTGCTGTCAATTTCCTCTTTTATGTCTGTTAATACTTGCCTTATATATTGATGTGCTCTTATGTTGGGTGCATAAATATTTACAAACATTATGTCTTTTTTTTGGATTGATCCCTTGATCATTATGTAATGTCCTTCTTTATCTCTTGTAATATTCTTTATTTTAAAGTCTATTTTGCTTGAAATGAGAATTGCCACTCTGGCTCTTTTGATTTCCATTTGCATTGAATATTTTTTTCCATCCTTTTACTTTCAGCCTATATGTGTCTCTAGGTCTGAAGTGGGTCTCTTGCTGACAGCATATGTATGGGTCTTGTTTTTATATTTTAGATTTCATATATATTAGTAAGTGATATCATGTGGTATTTGTCTTTTTATTTGACTTTACTTAGTATGATAATCTCTGTTTGCATTCATGTTGTTGCAAATGGCATTATTTTATTTTTTTATGGCGGAGTAATATTACAGTGTGTGTGTGTGTGTGTAGCACATCTTTATCCACTAATCTGTTGATGGGCATTTAGGTTGTTTCCATGTCTTGGCTATTGTGAATAGTGCTGCTATGAACATAGGGATAGGAACAAGATATTAACAAGATACACATGTATCTTTTTGAATTATAACTTTGTCTAGATTATAATGTGTCCATAATTACAATATATGCCCAGCAGTAGGATAGCTGGGTCATATGGTATCTCTATATTTAATTTTCTGAGGAACCTCCCTACTGCTTTCTTTCCACAATCAACCTGGATTATATTTTATCATTATGCTAATGCAGTCATAAATTATACATTTTAAACAGTTTGTATGAAGACATCCACCCACTAAGGCAAAGGTGCCCAGGACCCACAAAAGGGACAATACACTCCTCCCTCCCCTTATTAATAACTGTCACAGACATTCCCTCCTTCCCCTTATTAATAACTGTCACAGACATTCCCTCCCTCCCCTTATTAATAACTATCACAGACATTCCCTCCCTCCCCTTATTAATAACTGTCACGGACATTCCCATAGCACATTTTTTTTGGCATGTCTGGCTATCTTTGTAGGACTAATTTGTTAAATTAGATTTGCACAGAGGGAGACTAACAAGGTTGGGATTTGAGGAATTTAGACTCCGGAGGTCCCTCAAGGGATTCCTGTTGTTTTCAGGACTTTGTAAACACTGGCAATTTTCTCCCCTAAAGTCTTCTTTTGTCTCCTACCCATAAATCATTGAAAATTTTGTAACAACTTTAGTCATTACTTGTTTGGGAAAACATGGGGTTTGCTTTCTTTGTGCTTGATTTTACAGTGCTGTAAGGAGAGAGCAAATCAGCCAAGATGGCATGCTCAGGCTCTCTCACCCCATGTTTTGTATATAATGACTATGTAACAGCTCAAATTGCTTATAGCACTGCACATGCGTGTCATAAGGTACTCACTTGGTCATGGGTTGTATGCAGTAATGCATATGTGAGCTCCACCCGTAGTGGCAGGAATTACTGCTGTATCATGGGTGTGTCCCTTGGGTCAGCCATAAGAGGAGAGACTATAGCGTGAATACTGCTACAGTTGCTGCATCAGCAAGGAGATAATACTGTTATGGCTGCTGTGTCAGCCAGGAGAGAGGTTGTGTGCAGTTATGTTTATGGCTGCTGTGCCAGCCAGAACAGAATAAACGTGTCTGCATTTCCTATGGCTCCTCGCATCTTCTTCTGGCCTCTGAGCTCGCACCTTGCCTACCCTGGGTTCAGTGAACAGTGTGCACAGTGTGAACAGCAAGAAAATCAGCACTGTGAACAGGATGAAGAGCAATGCACGTTGGTCATTAGAGATGAAAAGCTTTGCTCTCATCAGTGAGAGGAGAGCAGGAGAATGGAGTTGCTAGGAAGACACCAGAGACCTTTTCAAATTTAATTCTTGTCATTTCCCATTAAGCATAGTAGATTCAACACAGATATTCACTTCACTCTATCAAAAATTTCTTCTGAAAATGGACTTAATAATAACTGTTTTAAGTTGTAAACCCACAAGGACGAAGAAAATCACAGCTAAAACAGTGACAAAACATGCCAACAGATTCTTGAAATTTGAAAAGTGGTAGTCACTCAGTCATGTCCAACTTTTTTGTGACCCCATAGACTATATCCACCAGGCTCCTCTGTCCATGGAATTCTCCAGGCAAGAATACTGGAGTGGGTAGCCATTCCCTTCTCCAAGAGATCTTCCCTACCCAGGAACTGAACCCAGGTCTCCTGCATTGCTGGGAGATACCTTATCATCGGAACAACTAGGGTAGCAGTCTCTTCAATGAACTGATGCAGTTCAGTTCAGTTCAGTCACTCAGTCGTGTCTGACTCTTTGCAACCCCATGAACCACAGCACACCAGGCCTCCCTGTCCATCACCAACTCCCGGAGTTCACCCAAACCCATGTCCATTGAGTCAGTGATGCCATCCAACCATCTCTGTCATCCCCTTCTCCCCCCGCCTTCAATCTTTCCCAGCACCAGGGTCTTTTCCAATGAGTCAGCTCTTCACATCAGGTGGCCAAAGTATTGGGGATTTCAGCTTCAATATCAGTCCTTCCAATGAACACCCAGGACTGATCTCCTTTAGGATGGACTGGTTGGATCTCCTTGCAGTCCAAGGGACTCTCAAGAGTCTTCTCTAACACCAGTTCAAAAGCATCAATTCTTCGGCGCTCAGCTTTCTTTATAGTCCAACTCTCACATCCACATCTCACATCTCACATCACAATTTCATGGCTGCAGTCACCATCTGCAGTGATTTTGGAGCCCCAAAAAATAAAGACTGACACTGCTTCCATATCTATTTGCCATAAAGTGATGGGACCAGATGCCATGATCTTCGTTTTCTGAATGTCGAGCTTTAAGCCAACTTTTTCACTCTCCTCTTTCACTTTCATCATGAGGCACTTTAGTTCTTCTTAACTTTCTGCCATAAGGGTGGTGTCATCTGCATATCTGAGGTTATTGATATTTCTCCCTGCAATCTTGATTCCAGCTTGTGCTTCCTCCAGCCCAGCGTTTCTCATGATGTACTCTGCATATAACTTAAATAAGCAGGGTGACAATATACAGCCTTGATGTACTCCTTTTCTTATTTGGAACCAGTCTATTGTTCCATGTCCAGTTCTAACTGTTGCTTCCCAACCTGCATACAGATTTCTCAAGAGACATGTCAGGTGGTCTGGTATTCCCATCTCTTTCAGAATTTTCCACAGTTTGTGGTGATCCACACAGTCAAAGGCTTTGGCATAGTCAATAAAGCAGAAATAGATGTTTTTCTGGAGCTCTCTTGCTTTTTCAATGATCCAGCAGATGTTGGCAATTTGATCTCTGGTTCCTCTGCCTTTTCTAAAAGCATCTTGAACATCAGGAAGTTCATGGTTCACGTATTGGTGAAGCCTGGTTTGGAGAATTTTATCCATTACTTTACTAGTATGTGGGATGAGTGCAATTGTGCAGTAGTTTGAGCATTCTTTGACATTGCCTTTCTTTGGGATTGGAATGAAAACTGACCTTTTCCAGTCCTGTGGCCACTGCTGAGTTTTCCAAATTTGCTGGATTATAGACATGCAAAAGAATGAAGTTGGACATATACAAAAATTAACTCAAAATTGATCAGTGACAAGTTAAAATTTATCAATATAAAGAACTCTTACAACTCACAACAAAAAGACAAACAATCCAATATGTAAAGGACATAAACAGAAATTTATCCAAAGAAGACATAGAAATTGGCAATAAGAACACAAAAATCAGCAGACATTAGGGAAATGAAAATCAAAGCTACAATAAAATACCATTTCTACTAACTGCTGCTACTGCTAAGTCGCTTCAGTCGTGTCCGACTCTATGCGACCCCAAAGACGGCAGCCCACCAGGCTTCCCTGTCCCTGGGATTCTCCAGGCAAGAACACTGGAGTGGCTTGCCATTTCCTTCTCTAATGTGTGAAAGTGAAAAGCGAAAGGGAAGTCGCTCAGTCGTGTCCGACTCCTAGCGACCCCATGGACTGCAGCCCACCAGGCTCCTCCGTCCATGGGATTTTCCAGGCAAGAGTACTGGAGTGGCTTGCCATTGCCTTCTCTGGATGGTTGTAATAGAAAAAAAAAAAAAAGGAAAGGAAATAACAAGTGTTGGTAAAGGTGTGGAAAAATTGGAACCCTCATATTTGAGGGTTGGAACTGCTATATTCATATATAAAACAGTCCAGGCACTTTGGAAAAACAGGTTGGAAGTTTCTCAATAAATTAAACATAGAATAATCATATAACCCAGCTATTCTGCTCCTGAGTATATATCCCAATGAAGTTAAAACAGGTACTTAAATACTTGTACATATCTGTTTATAGCAGCACTAGTCATAATAGTTAAAAGATGAAAACAGCCCCCTTTAATGGATAAGTGGATAAACAAATTGCAGTGTATACTTACAATAGAATTATTCAGCTATAAAAAGAAATGAAACCCTGACACATGCTTGCTTCAGCATGAACAAACCTCAAAAATATTATGCTAAGTGAAAAAAGCTGACCAATGTACAAAAGTCATATAATGTGTGATTCCATTTACATGAGATATCCAAAATAAGCTAATTCATAGAGATAGACATAACCAGTTGATGGTTGCCAGGGGCCAGGAAGGATGCAGAACAAGGAAGGGATTACTTAGTGGGTATGAAGTTTCTTTGTGCACTGATGAAATGTTCTGGAGCTCAATAAAGATATGGTTGCACAATATTGTGCCAATGAATAGGTTTGCTATGAAATGGTTAATTTTATCTTAGGTGAATCTCATCTCAATAATAATTTATCAAAAGCTTTATTAGACATACAAAAGAACAACTATTTCCTGGGGGTTGGAAGGTGGAGGGATTGGTAGCACCAAGGAAGGGGAAGCCCACAGTCTACACAGGGGTTACCCCATGCACAGCTCGGGGAGGCCATATAAGGCCCGGAAGTGGGATGATTGGTTGATGATCCTATGATGGGGGAGCAGGTGAAGGACTGTGCTTCTTCCCCACCCCACACAACCAGATGACCACGAATGATCCATCTTGGCTGGAGCTTGCAGATGACTTTCTGGCGGAATGGAGAATAATGGGACACACACAGTGCAGGATAAAGCAAAGGGAATTCCCAGCATGGAGCAGCCATGAGGACTCCTCTACCAGGATGGAGCAGAAAGACTGAAGTTTTGACAAATGTGTCTCCATAAAAAATATCTACATCCCATAGAGGAGCGTGGTGAAGCTTTCCATTGTAGAGTGTGGGAAGAAATCAGCAATTAGCAGCAGGCAAAATTCCATGAATAAAAGCATGAGGAACTTGTGCTTAATATCAGAAACAAAAATTTATTTTAAAAAACCCTGTTCTTAATGTAACCTCATTAAATAATTTTATTACCCTTTCAATCTCAAATGCAACAAATATTTGCTGCCCTGGCACCAGAAGCAAAGGTAAGAGCCAGTTGGGGGCACAGTGACTGTGGTATGGCTCTGGTAAAGGTCACAGAGGTAAAGGTCATAGATCTCAGTGCACCCTGGCTCTGTAATTCCTGATCAACTCTTTGACAATCTTCCCTGCCTGGGCCCTGTGCACACTTGTGCTAAGTCTCTTCAGTCATGTCCAACTCTTTGTGAGCCTATGGACTGTAGCCTGCCAGGCTCCTCTTTCCATGGGATTTTCCAGGCAAGAATACTGGAGTGGGTTGCCATTTCCTTCTTCAGGGGATCTTTCCAACCCAGGAAATAAACCCAAGATTCCTGCATTGCAGGCAGATTCTTTACCATCTGAGCTACTAGGGAAGCCCCAGGCTGGGCCCTCAGTCAGTTCAGTTCATTTCCTCAGTTGTGTCCGACTCTTTACATTTGTTCAGTTGTGTCAGATTCCATGGACTGCAGCATGCCAGGCTTCCCTGTCCATCACCAACTCCCAGAGCCTGCTCAAACTCATGTGCATCAAGTCAGTGATGCCATCCAACCATCTCATCCTCTGTCATCCCCTTCTCCTCCTGCCTTCAATCTTTCCCAGCATAGGGTCTTTTCCAATGAGTCAACTCTTCCCATGAGGTGGCCAAAGTATTGGAGTTTCAGCTTCAGCATCAGTCCTTCCAGTGAATAACCAGGACTGATCTCTTTAGGATGGACTAGTTGGATCTCCTTGCAGTCCAAGGGACTCTCAAGACTCTTCTTCAGCATCACAGTTCAAAAGCATTATTTCTTCAGCATTCAGCTTTCTTTATGGTCCAACTCTCATATGCATACATGACTCCTGGAAAAACTATAGCTTTGACTAGACTGACATTTTTTGGCAAAGTAATGTCTCTGCTTTTTAATATGCTGTCTAGGTTGATCATAACTTTCCTTCCAAGGAGTAAGCATCTTTTAATTTCATGGCTGCAATCACCATCTGCAGTGATTTTGGAGCCCCCCAAAATAAAGTCTGTCACTGTTTTCATTGTTTCCCCATCTATTTGCCATGAAATGATGGGACAAGATGCCACGATCTTAGTTTTCTGAATGGTGAGGTTTAAGCCAACTTTTTCACTCTCCTCTTTCACTTTCATCAAGAGGCTCTTGAGTTCTTCTTGGGCTTTCTGCAATAAGGGTGGTGTCATCTACATATCTGAGGTTATTGATAATTTCCTGGCAATCTTGATTTCAGCTTATACTCAGCATATAAGTTAAATAAGAAGGGTGACAATATACAGCCTTAACGTAGTCCTTTCCCAATTTGGAACCAGTCTGTTTTTCCATGTCCAGTTCTAACTGTTGCTTCTTGACCTGCATACAGATTTATCAGGAGGCAGGTAAGGTGCTCTGGTACTCCCATCTCTTGAAGAATTTTCCACAGTTTGTTGTGATCTACACAGTCAAAGGCTTTGACGTAGTCAATAAAGCAGATGTTTTTCTGGAACTCTTTTGTTTTTTCAATGACGCAACAGATGTTGGCAATTTGATCTCTGGTTCCTCTCTCTTTTCTAAAATCAGCTTGAACATCTGGAAATTCACAGTTCATGTGCTGTTGAAGCCTGGCTTGGAGAATTTTGAGCATTACTTTATTAGTGTGTGAGATGAGTGCAATTGTGCAGTAGTTTGAATATTCTTTGTCATTGGCTTTCTTTGGGATTGAAATGAAAACTGACCTTTTCCAGTCCTGTGGCCACTGCTGAATTTTCCAAATTTGCTGGCATATTGAATGCAGTACTTTCACAGCATCATCTTTTAGGATTTGAGATAGCGCAACTGAAATTCCATCACCTCCACTAACTTTGTTCATAGTGATGCTTCCTAATGCCCACTTGACTTCACATTCCAGATATCTGGCCCTAGGTGAGTGATCACACCATTGTGATTATCTGGGTCATGAAGATTTTTTTGTATAGTTCTTCTGTGTATTCTTGCCTTCAGTTTCTGTTAGGATACAATTTCTGTTCCTTATTGTGCCCATCTTTGCATGAAATGTTCCCTTGGTATCTCTAATTTTCTTGAAGAGATCTCTAGTCTTTCCCATTCTGTTTTTTTTTTTTTTTCTTTATTTCTTTGCACTGATCACTAAGGAAGGCTTTCTTATCCCTCCTTGCTATTCTTTGGGACTCTGCACTCAAATGGGTATATCTTTCCTTTTCTCCTTTGCCTTTCACTTCTCTTCTTTTCACAGCTATTTGTAAGGTCTCTTCAGACAACCATTTTGCCTTTTTGCATTTCTTTTTCTTGGGGATGGTCTTGGTCACTGCCTCCTTTCAGTGTCACAAACCTCTGTCCATAGTTCTTCAGGCACTCTATCAGATCTAATCCATTGAATCTATTTGTCATTTCCACTGTATAATCATAAGGGATTTGATTTAGGTCATACCTGAATGGTCTAGGCTAGGCCCTAGTCCTCATTAATTAATTTGATCCAGAAGATCAGATAAAGTACTAGAAAAAGTTATCTGCCCCTTGGGTGCCATTAGATGGGTTTTGGCCAAGAACCCAAGGAATTCTGCCTTGTTTCAATGAGAAGCAATGGCAAAGAAAAACAAAATGCCAGAGTACTTTGAGTCCTGAACTTATAGGTCTGTTATGTTGGATTGGAGCCAAGAGCCTAGATCACAGACCTAAGGGCTTGCTTCCCAGTCCTATATCTGCGAGAAAGAAGAGCCAAGGGGCAGAGTAGGTCAGCATTGGGTAAAAAATAGGCACCAGGAAAAAGAGGAAGAGCAGTGGGCCAACCATGCAGGGACCCACCATCAAACTATCCAAAGCATAGAACTAGCTGGCAGGAGCTCTCTTTTAGGAGAGGCTGGAGTGAGAACTAGAGAAGCTGAGTTCTCCTTCCCTGGTAGGGAACTTGGTACATCTTTTTCTTCCTTCTGGAAACCCTGTTTTCAGGGTTTCAACTGTTTCTTGAAGCTAAAGGTGTGGCCTCCTAAGGAGTCAGAACTTCCTGACTCTGGTCTTCAGGGACTTGGCTGTAGCTCGTGTATCTTAAAGGACACTGCCTAGATGCAGATCCAGAACTGTGAAGTGGTTCAGGAATTATGTTGACTCTGAGGACCCACTAATGCCAAATTCTGCCATGTTCCATTTCCAATTGGGAATCATGCTGAGTTGTACTCTCCAAGCTCTACAGGTAGGGCTGCTCTTTGACCAGCAGATGACAAAGGGATCTGGGTGAAGTCAACAACCCCATGACCTGCAGTTAGCCATCTGTAGGAGTGCAGTCCCTTCCAAAATTCCCACAACCAAATATCAACTGACGAAGCTGTGACTCAAGTCCGCACAGCCAATGGCAGTCTGACCTCAGCTCTCCTCAGCCTTTCCATGTGGCTCTCCCAGGCTAGACACCCCTTATGCCCACCACTGCTGGCCCACAGCAGGTCAGGACACTTTGGCTGTGGGTGGACCTGGGCCATCTGGGACCCCTGGGAACCACTGACATTTCTCCCCAACCCCAAGTTGGCATGAACCATACATGCTCTTGCAAGACCCATGTCCCTAAGTCTCAAAGGGACAAAAGGGCATATAAGAACATTCCAGCACCAACCAGCACCATGTTCCCAACACATACACACACACACACACACACACACACACACACATTGAAGAAACTTTACTGACAATTCTGCCCCAGCAGATTCTCCTCAGGGCACATATTCTCCATTCCTAGCAGAGGTGGTGCTCCTGGGAAAGGACACAGTGCAGGGGACACCATGTCCCTGTCCTTAGGCCTGAGAAAATGGCAGGAGACACGCTGATATGAGGAAGAGGAAGGTGGGCAAAGACAGAATCTCCTTGGTTTGAAACTGGGAGAAATCTCTCAACTGTGTCTGTGTTTTCCTTACCCAACTTGTGCTATTGTTCCCACTCACCCGGGAACCAGTATCCAATTTGGAAAACCCTTAGGCCTTGAGTTTCATAGAGAAACTCCTCTGGTTTTACCCCACCACTGGCACCCTCTGCCTGCTGGGGAGATGGTTACCCTGGCTAGTAGAAAAAGGTAACCTCACCTTTTCAGGAGGCATCCGCTTAAGAAGATGAGGCTCAGGCTCTGGAGGTGGCCGTGGCCATCTGCCTTTCCCACACTGCTGCGAAAAAAATACCCAAACAAAACAGTGAAGGAAGAATGGGAGAAAGGAGTGTGAGACCATGTGAATGTGCACACACTCATCTGGGCTATGACCAAGTCATGCAGTGCCTGCAGGAGGAAGAATATGAAGCACCTTGCAGAGGCGACTATGGAGAAAGGGGCCGGAGACCCCTCCAGGCTGCAAAGGTCAAGACCTGCTTATAACCACAATGCGGGTATTCTAAGACATTCCCTGAAAAGTCATTGTCCCTCTGATGCACCAGTGTCATGGGGCTAAATGTTTTGTTCATTCTCTCTGCAGTCACAGATGTGTGAGGACTCCAGGAGGAACCCCTCAGTATGTAGACTGATTTCAAAGATGGAAAAATGTCTGGCATCCTTCTGTTTGCTTTAGTAGCATTCTGTGGCCTTACTAACGGGGAAGGTGGCCAGGACTGAGAACTGGACACCTGAAGGCTACCCCGAGTTTCCCCCTGGTCAACCTCACTAGCCTCCCCAGGACCAGAAGGAGCCACAAGGACCCCCACTGCACAGCATTTTAACGTCTGAGAGCAGAGGAAAGGACTAGGGTCACATACCTGTCCCTTTCACACCCACAGTACTACTGAAGGTCAGATGGTGTCAGGCTAGAGAGCTCTCCAGACAGGTGAAGGCCTAGGTGAGCCTTGTGCAGACAAAGCACAACCTCTGTTCCTGCACTCACAGGAGGGTCCAGCCCTCTGGCCCAGGAGACTCTGCCAAGAGGAAGTCCCTGAGACCTGGGGTGGGGTCGGGGTACAGGTCTCCTAGGACCCACTGGCCTGAGCAGGAAGTTGGTCAAGGCTCTTCCTGTTATCTGAGCAAACAGTGCATTTCTCAGGAGGATGGAATGAGGCCCTGGTTCTGGAGAAGGGTGAGGACGGGGTATATGAAGCCCAGGGCCAGGCTCTAGGAAGAGCAACTTTGGTCCTAGGAGCATCCACAGAGCCCAGCCTGCCATAAAGCTTGCCACCATCTTCCTGGAGCTGTGTGTGGCCCTGCTCAGCCACTCTTGTGAGTGCTGTCTGGCCTTGGCTCTTGGCTGCACCATGGGCTCCTGACATGGGCTCCTTGTCCCCCCTCTTCCGTGCCAGCTGTTCTTGCCCCTGCTGCTTCTGCACCTTGGGCACCAGGCTCCTCATGCCCATCCTGCCAGTGGCCTGGATGAACCAGGTCATTCCTCTGCTTACCGCCTCCAAGGCTCCCCATCCCTCAGGGCAGGAAGTCTTGCTCCTCCCTAAAGTCTTCCAGTCCTCTGGGATCTGTCCCCTGAGCCCTCAGGCCTCCTGCCCATTCCAGACTCTCTTGTTGACTCACCAACACCAGGCTTTCCCACCCTCAGTCTAGTGAAAGTGCAGGCCCTAGTCTGGAAACGTTGACTTGATCTCTGCTTCAATCTTGACAGCACAGGCCAGGCATCGTCACCTCTGGGAAACCTACCCTTGCTCCCACAGAGCTCACTTTCCCTCCTTCCACTCCCAAGCTGCCTCCTATGTCCTTCCGTCCAGCCAGACCCTTGCTGGGCCCCAGCTCTCTGCTTACATAGCCACCTCTCCCCACTGGCCAGGCCTGCCTGGACTCAGCACAGGGCAGACATCAGTGAGGATGGAGTAGGTGGTCAGGGGTGCTGGTCAGCTGGAAAGTCTCCCTAGGCACCTCCTGGAGGAGACCAGCCTTCAGCAAGCCTCCTCAGGACCCCCAGGTCCAAGTGAGTGGCTCGTCTCTACCTATGTTCACAGCCGCTGCTTTCTTCATGAACTCAGTGGTCAAGTGTGTGATTCCACTGGCAGCTGCCCTTCCCCCTGCCACAGAGGCCAATCCACTTCTCAAAGACGTCAACCCTCTGAAGTTCATGCCATCCAGCCTGGGAATCCCAGCTCCAGGAAGTGTGTGGCTGAGCTGGGCCCTGAGGCCACGGGGGTCCTGAAGGTTCTATTGGTAATTTGCGCGCCTTCCCTGTGGAGGCAGTCCTCTCCAGCCATCCTCCAGCAAAGTGGAAATACTCCACTCCTCAAAATCCTACAAGACACATCTGGGTCTCATGTCACTGAAACCTCATTTCCCAGTCAATCCTAAAGGAAATCAGTCCCGAATAGTCATTGGAAGGACTGACATTGAAGCTGAAACTCCAATATTTTGGCCATCTGATGCAAAGAACCAACTCATTGGAAAAGACCCTGAAGTTGGGAAAGATTGAAGGCAGGAGGAGAAGGGGATGACAGAGGATGAGATGGTTGGATGGCATCACTGACTCGATGGACAAGCGTTTGAGCAGGCTCTGGGAGTTGGTGATGGACAGGGAAGCCTGGCCTGCTGCAGTCCATGGGGTCACAAAGAGTCAGACACGACTGAGCAACTGAGCTGAACTGAACTAATCCAGACTTAACTGGCTCGAATTAAACACAACTGACTCCAACATTGGGAGAATAACACAGGGAAATATCTTATTGTTTAAGCCATGCAATGCTTGGAGGATATACAAGAGTATTTCTTAGCAACAATTAAAATAACCTTGATTAGTGAAGCTGGGTTTCAGATGCAATGAATTTAACCAACGATTACCCACAGTTTCAATAGACCTGACCTTTTTCTTTTCCTATTTTTGGCAAGTACATGCAGTGAGTTAAAATTTGTGTGGGGATCATTTTGATGCATTCACAGTCAAATTAGGGTAGGGAGGAGGCCACTTGGATCCAGATTAAATTTAAATTTCACTGTCAACACATTGACCACAAGGTTCTCAAGGGTTCTAAATCTTTGTGTAAAGCTCTGGTCTGGAAAAAACTAACCAGTAATGAAAGGAATTATTATCTCTGGCAAAGAAGGCAGGAGGGCCATGACCTGATCCCAGGCCAATCTCTTCCAGCATTATACACGTATCCAGGCTCCTTGCAGGTGGTCTGGTAATGGTTCCTCAGTTAATGCACTGGATTAAAACATTCAAGGGGATCTCTGAGAGAACCCTGTACGCACAAAACCTTGTTGGAACTGACGGTTGGCTTGGGAACTAGACCAAGGATTCCATCATGACATGGCCCTGCTACATTCCACCTGGGAAAATCAGTTCGGGAAACTGAACTGGAAACTTCTCAGGAATATCAGTTCAGTTCAGTTCAGTTCATTCACTCAGTCATGTCCGAATCTTTGCAACTCCATGAACTGCAGCACACCAGGGCCCCCTGTCCATCACCAACTCCCAGAGTTTACCCAAACCCATGTTCATCGAGTCAGTGATGCTATCCAGCCATCTCATCCTCTGTCATCCCCTTCTCCTGCCCTCAATCTTTCCCAGCATCACGGTCTTTTCAAATGAGTCAGCTCTTTGCATCAGGTTGCCAAAGTATTGGAGTTTCAGCTTCAACATCAGTCCTACCAATGAACACCCAGGACTGATCTCCTTTAGGATGGACTGGTTGAATTTCCTTGCACTTCAAGGGACTCTCAAGAGTCTTCTCCAACACCATAGTTCAAAAGAATCATTTCTTCAGCACTCAGCTTTCTTCACAGTTCAACTCTCACATCCATACATGACCACTGGAAAAACCATAGCCTTGACTAGACGGACTTTTGTTGGCAAAGTAATGTCTCTGCTTTTGAATATGCTGTCTAGGTTGGTCATAACTTTCCTTCCAAGGAGTAAGCGTCTTTTAATTTCATGGCTGCAATCACCATCAGCAGTGATTTTGGAGCCCAGAAAAATAAAGTCTGACACTGTTTCCACATCTATTTCCCATGAAGTGATGGGACCAGATGCCATGATCTTAGTTTTCTCAATGTTGAGCTTTAAGCCAACTTTTTCACTCTCCACTTTCACTTTCATCAAGAGGCTCTTTAGTTCTTCTTCACTTTCTGCCATAAGGGTGGTGTCATCTGCATATCTGAGGTTATTGATATTTCTCCCAGCAATCTTGATTCCAGCTTGCGCTTCCTCCAGCCCAGCATTTCTCATGATGTACTCTGCATATAAGTTAAATAAGCAGGGTGACAATATACAGCCTTGACGTAAAGGGGAAATCAAAGTGTCTAAAAAGGAAGACCATGAGTATCACTTGAAGTCCAAAGGCTAGCTGCAATAGCTAGATTCTTTCTTTCTGTAGATTCCTGGGGAAGATGGAATATGGTGGCGAGAAAGCTAGATCTCTTTTATATCTTATTTTGCCAATTTGAGTTTGTAACCATGTAAGTATTTTACAAGACTAAAAATAATTAAAGCAACATCAAAAAATTAAATTAAAAAAAAGAAACAAGAATATCCATAGGCATATGAAAAGATGCTCAATATGGTTAATCAACAGAGAAATACAAATTAAAAATACAATGAAATACCACTTCACATCTGAAATATCACCGCACAAACTAGTGACAGGGAATATAGCCAGTATGTTGTAATGCTGTAAGTGAAACGTAACCTTTAAAAATTGTGAACCACTATGTTGTACACCTAAAGCTTATGTAATGTTGTACATCAACTATACCTCAATATAAGTAAATGAAACAAGGTGGCACACATGAAAAGAAGCTTAGCATTGATAGTCATCAAAGAAATGCAAATGAAAAGTCACAGTGAGATACCACCTCACGTCTGTCAGAAAGACCACAAATAATAATTTTGGTGAGGATGTAGACAAAAGGGAACCTTCATACACGGTTGGTAAGAATGTTAATCAATGGAAGTGGAAAACAGAATGGAGATTTCTCCAAAAAGTCAAACTAGAACTACGATATGATCTAGTAATTCTGCTCCTGGGTATATCTGAAGAGAATGAAAACACTAATTCAAAAGACATATACACCCCAATATTCAGAGCAGCATTATTTTACAATAGCCAAGACATGAAAGGTGGCAACTTAAGTGTCCATCAATGGATGAATAAATAAAGATATGATAGATACACACACAAGGGGGCATTACTCAACCATACAGAAAAGAACGAACTTCTGCCATTTGGGAGAATGTGGATGGACCTAGAGGGTATTATCCTTAGTGAAATAAGTCAGACAGAGAAAGACAAATATTGTATGCTGTCATTTATATGTGTAACCTAAAAAAATAAAATGAATGAATATAACAAAACAGAAATAGACTCATATAGAGAGAGAGAGGAAACTAGCAGTTACCAGTGGGGAAAGGAGTGGGAAGGAGCAAGATAGGGGTAGGCAATTAAGAGATACAAACTATTACTTACAGAATAAATAAGCAACAACAATATATTGTGCAGCACATAGAAATATAGCCACTATTTTGTAATAACTTTATTTTATTTACTTTTTGGCTACACTGCATGGCTTACAGGATCATATTTCCCTAATCAGGAATTGAATCCAGGCCCCTATAGTGAAAGCATCAAGTCCTAACCACAGGACTGCCAGGGAATTTCCTATAATAATTGTAAAAGGACTATGATCTATAAAAATTTGCATCACTGTTGTGTACAATTGAAACTAATATAGTAAAATCAACTATACTTCAATTAAAAAAAAATTTAAAGAAACATATAAACCAAATCTTGTTTCCAGTGATGGTATAATCAGCAGAGAGAAACTATTTCAAGTAACATGAAAATGCAGTAATTTGGGATTCTACATCCTGCACCCCAAGGACAAGAACTGTAAAAACAATGAAATTTTCTGGTTGGTAGCATTGCTATACTGAGGCTATTCTTTGCATATTCTAAGCCAAATGAGTAATTATGTTAATGTCATTGAAACCTGGGGATTCCCTGGTGGCTCAGCTGGTAAAGAATCTGCCTGCAACGCAGGAAACCCCAGTTTGATTCCCGGTCAGGAAGATCTGCTGGAGAAGGGATAGGCTACCCACTCCAGTATTCTTGGGCTTCCCTGGTGGCTCAAATGGTAAAGAATCCGCTTGCAATGCGAGAGACCTGGGTTTGATCCATGGGTTGGGAAGATCCTTTGGAGAAGGTAACGGCTACCCACTTCAGTATTCTGGCCCGGAGAATTCCGTGGACTATACGACTGTATGGGGTCTCAAAGAGTCAGACACAACTGAGCAACTTTCACTTTCACTGAAGCCTGAGATTTCTGGCAAAGTTGATACTGGTATGAGATGATCAAAGTAAAAACCTTATACCCCAAGATTTGAACTGGAAGTATAATTATAATTGTCTGGTGTATTTTTCCTTAGAAGGGAAAACCTCTTATCTCTGTCTCCAAAAAGGACCCAGGAACAGACTAACCCTATAACTTAACTAATGAGAATTGTGGCCTCTAGATAACATTTCTCACTAAAGAAACCAGGGATCTTTGGAGGAATGGCTGGTTGCAGGTTTGTAGCAGGAAATGTGAAAGATGAACCTGAAACATCTTTCCATATAGAACAAAAGGAAGTTACTGAAGACTATTGAGATTGTGCCAAAAAGACACAGAGAACAGTTTGAATAAAGCTCCCACCAGCCAAAGTTGGGGTAACTTGAACATCAGTAATGGTAATAAGTGGAGTAGATGAAATTCACTCGGTTCAGTTCAGTTCAGTCACTCAGTCATGTCCGACTCTTTGCAACCCCATGAATTGCAGCATGCCAGGCCTCCCTGTCCATCACCAATTCCCGGAGTGCATTCAAACTTACATCCATCGAGTCAGTGATGCCATCCAGCCATCTCATCCTCTGTCATCCCCTTCTCCTCCTGCCCCCAATCCCTCCCAGCATCAGAGTCTTTTCCAATGAGTCAACTCTTCACATCAGGTGGTCAAAGTATTGGAGTTTCAGCTTTAGCATCAGTCCTTCCGAGGAACACCCAGGACTGATCTCCTTTAGAATGGACTGGTTGGATCTCCTTGCAGTCCAAGGGACTCTCAAGAGTCTTCTCCAACACCACAGTTCAAAAGCATCAATTCTTTGGCGCTCAGCTTTCTTCACAGTCCAACTCTCACATCCTTACATGACCACCGGAAAAATCATAGCCTTGACTAGACAGACCTCTGTTGGCAAAGTAATGTCTCTGCTTTTCAATATGCTATCTAGGATGGTCATAACTTTCCTTCCAAGGAGTAAGCGTCTTTTAATTTCATGGCTGCAATCACCATCTGCATTGATTTTGGAACCCCCAAAAATAAAGTCTGACACTGTTTCCCCATCTATTTGCCATGAAATGATGGGACCAGATGCCATGATCTTCGTTTTCTGAATGTTGAGCTTTAAGCCAACCTTTTCACTATCCTCTTTCACTTTCATCAAGGGGCTTTTGGAACCAGTCTGCTGTTTCATGTCCAGTTCTAACTGTTGCTTCCTGACCTGCATATAGGTTTCTCAAGAGGCAGGTCAGGTGGTCTGGTATTCCCATCTCTTTCAGAATTTTCCACAGTTTATTGTGATCCACACAGTCAAAGGCTTTGGCATAGTCAATAAAGCAGAAATAGATATTTTTCTGGAACTGTCTTCCTTTTTCCATGATTCAGCTTGTTCAAATCCATATGATTTTGATATGGGGGAAATAGTTTGTGTGGTAACAGAGATACAAGGAAATCAACTCAGTGTTCTGAAAATTGATAAACATTTTTTTTAAATGCTTATCACTTTGAAATATGTACTGAAATATTTACAGATTAAATGATACGATGTCTGGACTTGGCTTTGAAATAACCCAGGGTGTACACAACAGATAGGCTAGTTGAAACAAGATTAGTTACATAGTGGTAATTGAAGCTTGATGATGGGTGAATCAAGTTCATTCAGTTGTTCTCTACTGCTGCTGTTAAGTCACATCGGTCATGTCTGACTCTGTGTGACCCCATAGATGGCAGCCCACCAGGCTCCCGTCCCTGGGATTCTCCAGGCAAGAATACTGGAGTTGGTTGCCATTTCCTTCTCCAATGCATGAAAGTGAAAAGTGAAAGTGAAGTTGCTCAGTTGTGTCTGACTCTTCACGACCTCATGGACTATAGCCCACCAGGCTCCTCTGTCCATGGGACTTACCAGGCAAGAATACTGGAGTGGGGTGCCATTGCCTTCTTCCAGTTGTTCTCTACACTACTGCATGTGTTGGAAATATTTCAAAACACAAAGTCAAAAAAATAAAAAGATTGAAAGTGAGAGAATATATGCAGCACATATAATTGATAAAAGATAAGTATCCTGAGTATGCAGAGAATTACGCATCAACCAGAAAAGGACAAAACACTCAATAGGCATAAAATCATAAGAGGAACCTGAAATATAATTGAAACCACAATGAAATATCATTATACCTACCAGACTACCAAAAATTAAAAATCAGACAAAAACAAGCATTGACTAAGTTGTAGTGAAGACCTTCACCACATGGGCTCCCAAATAGTTGGACACAACTTAGCGACTGAACAACAGCAAGTTGTGGAATGATGAAAAAAGCCTCACATACTGCTAATGGGAGAGTAAATGGGAACAAAGTCTTTGAACAAATTTAAGCATATCTAGTAAGTCAAACATGTGCTTGATTTCAGTTTATTCAGTTCAGTCGCTCAGTCGTGTCAGACTCTGCGATCCCTTGAATCGCAGCACGCCAGGCCTCCCTGTCCATCACCAACTCCCGGAGTTCACCCAGACTTAGGCCCATCGAGTCAGTGATGCCATCCAGCCATCTCATCCTCTGTCGTCCCCTTCTCCTCCTGCCCCCAATCCCTCCCAGCATCAGAGTCTTTTCCAATGAGTCAACTCTTTGCATGAGGTGGCCAGAGTACTGAAGTTTCAGCTTTAGCATCATTCCTTCCAAAGAAAACCCAGGGCTGATCTCCTTCAGAATGGACTGGTTGGATCTTCTTGCAGCCCAAGGGACTCTCAAGAGTCTTCTCCAACACCACAGTTCAAAAGCATCAATTCTTCGGTGCTCAGCCTTCTTCACAGTCCAACTCTCACATCCATACATGACCACTGGAAAAACCATAGCCTTGACTAGACGGACCTTTGTTGGCAAAGTAATGTCTCTGCTTTGGAATATGCTATCTAGGTTGGTCCTAACTTTCCTTCCAAGGAGTAAGCATCTTTTAATTTCATGGCTGCAGTCACCATCTGCAGTGATTTTGGAGCCCCGAAAAATAAAGTCTGACACTGTTTCCACTGTTTCCCCATCTATTTCCCATGAAGTGATGGGACCGGCTGCCATGATCTTCATTTTCTGAATGTTGAGCTTTAAGCCAACTTTTTCACTCTCCACTTTCACTTTCATCAAGAGGCTTTTGAGTTCCTCTTCACTTTCTGCCATAAGGGTGGTGTTATCTACATATCTGAGGTTATTGATATTTCTCCCAGCAATCTTGATTCCAGCTTGTGCTTCTTCCAGCCCAGCGTTTCTCATGATGTACTCTGCATATAAGTTAAATAAGCAGGGTGACAATATACAGCCTTGACATACTCCTTTTCCTATTTGGAACCAGTCTGTTGTTCCATGTCCAGTTCTAACTGTTGCTTCCTGACCTGCATACAAATTTCTCAAGAGGCAGATCAGGTGGTCTGGTATTCCCATCTCTTTCAGAATTTTCCACAGTTTATTGTGATCCACACAGTCAAAGGCTTTGGCATAGTCAATGAAGCAGAAATAGATGTTTTTCTGGAACTCTCTTGCTTTTTCCATGATCCAGCGGATGTTGGCAATTTGATTTCTGGTTCCTCTGCCTTTTCTAAAACCAGATTGAACATCAGGAAGTTCACGGTTCACATATTGCTGAAGCCTGGCTTGGAGAATTTTGAGCATTACTTTACTAGCGTGTGAGATGAGTGCAATTGTGCAGTAGTTTGAGCATTCTTTGGCATTGCCTTTCTTTGGGATTGGAATGAAAACTGACCTTTTCCAGTCCTGTGGCCACTGCTGAGTTTTCCAAATTTGCTGGCATATTGAGTGCAGCACTTTCACAGCATCATCTTTCAGGATTTGAAATAGCTCAACTGGAATTCCATCACCACCTAGCAATTCCAACCCTCAAGTTAATACTTCAGAGAAGCTCTTGTACTCCAACACCTACCAGAATGTTCAGAGCAGAATGATTTTTAAGAGCAGGGGTAAGGAGGAAGCAAACTAGAAACAACAATTCAAAGACACTTGCAGAGAAGAATGAATAAATATATTTTGGAATATTCACAAAATACAGTATCATATACAGTGAAAACACATTTGCTACTACAAGTGCATGTATTAACATGAATGAATGTCAGAAATGCAGTGACCAAAGAATTCAAGTCCCAGAAGAAATCATACAAAATGATTTTATTTGTCAACTACAAGTAGGCACTCGTTATTGACATCTACAAAGATTATTGAAATATGTACTGCTTCAGCTGCTGATTTTCAACACCCCACTGTAAGGAGCTCAAGATGGAGAGCAGAAATGAGGCACTCTGTGCTCTGGGAAAACTGGCAGAACAGGTTTTCAGATAGTTAGACACTTTCAGGAGCAACATTATGAACCCAATTCTTGTATATAATCATATCTAGAAAAGCATTAAAATCCTTCATGGTGACACCTCCTTCTCGTGAATAGCAGAAACCTTCTGCGAAAAAAAATTTGCCAGTCCAGGTTCGATGCACGATACTGGATGCTTGGGTCTGGTGCACTGGGATGACCCAGAGGGATGGAATGGGGAGGGAGGAGGGAGGAGGGTTCAGGATGGGGAACACATGTATACCTGTGGTGGATTCATTTTGATATTTGGCAAAACTAATACAGTTATGTAAAGTTTAAAAATAAAAAAAAAATTAAATTAAATTAAATTAAATATGTAAAAAAAAAAAAAATTTGTGCTTGATTGCATGTGCTCCCTCTTCACCAAAATGATCTTCCCTGCCCCCGCCCTGCCTCTTTGGAGCAGTTTCTCAAAGCTATCTGGGGTGCTGTCTGAGGGCTACAGACCTCATTTTGCCCTCAAATAAAATTTAACTCACAGCCTTTACATTGTGCTGCCTTTTTTTTTTAATTGAAAGTTTTACAGTGACCATAAAGGGACCCACAGTGGACATCTCTCCTTCACCTGAACTGAACTGGAGCCTTTGTAGTAGCAGAGGCCCTTGTGCCCATCTGCCTCCTCAGAAAGTCCAGAGAAACTTGGGTAAGTCTGTCCTGGTTCTTGGATCTCCCATACTGGTTGATGATCCTGAGCTTTATTTGGTGTTGTATAGCAGATATCTGCCCCCTCCCAGTTGAAAGATACTGGCGGGAGGGAGCCCGTTGAAAGATACTGGTCAATCTTTCCAGTGGAAACTGCGGGGGGGGGGGGGCGGGGTGTGGGGGGCGGTGCTGGTTGAAAGTTACCAGGGAATACCCACCCAGGTGAAAGATACTGGGGGGACAGGCTTGATTGAAAGACTTCAGAGTTTTCTAAGTTGTAGGAGACAGTCTTGTCTGAGTGGTTAGGTAAGAGGCTGATTTGGCTGCTGCTGCTAAGTCGCTTCAGTCGTGTCCTACTCTGTGCGACCCCATAGACTTCAGCCCACCAGGTTCCCCGTCCCTGGGATTCTCCAGGCAAGAACACTGGAGTGGGTTGTCATTTCCTTCTCCTCAGTTCAGCTGCCTTAATAGAATTTGTCAAGATTTGGGAAGATATGAGAACTTTGCTCTGAAGAAAAGTGGGCTTTCTCAGGCAACTGAAAAATTTACAGGAGTGGTGGAGGCAGAGTCCTCACACTGTGCAGTGGTCCCACAGGGAAACCCACTCATTAACTAAACACTTGCTCATCAGGGATCACAACTAATAATTGCATTCAATGATCCAATCACCCATGCTGGTCTTAAGCTGCCGAGGAAAAAAACCAAGACATGTAAGAGGGCTGAAATGACTCTATAGAGAGTGATGACTAGAGGAGATAAGCTCACAAGCTGGTCCACCACAGAATTTCACTAGTAAATTTTATCCCTGACAAATCCAACTTTAAAATGGGAAATAGCACCTCTCAAACACAGAAATAAGGGCCATCAGAAAGTCAACCTCTAAAACACACCTTGGCCAGGATTGTGAACATACAAAACTCATACTTGCAAGTACCTAGTTAATTGGGAAAATTATACTAAAGAAGATGTCAACCTAAAATGGTCAAATTGAGGTTCTTTTGATATTCCAAAATTGATATTTTTACACATACATTAGATAATTCTGGCCATAAGATCAACATACTGAATGGATTGGTATTTTTATTTATATTTAGAAGTTTCTAAAAGAGGAAATGACGGAGTAACTTCTATGTAGAAAACCAACAAGATTGCTTGAAACTATATCAGAATTTTAAAAGGTCACTAGAAGTACTCTCTGTCTGTTTCTCCCATGTATCTTCTTCTATTTGAATTGCCTGGCCCAGACACTATCTTTTTTTTTCTCCTCCAACTCTTCAGCCTCCTGCTGCTCCCCTTTCTCCAGCAAAGGAGGATTTAAAAAATCAGAAGTGATTTCTCCCTTTAAGGAGAAGCCTATCATAGGAAGAGGTGACCTGTCCTTAGTCCTTACGTACACACCCTGGACCCAAACAGAACCTAGAGCTTAGCCTTAGCTAAGTCAGGATGCATTGGAATTTTCTAAGGAATTTGAGTTAACCACCCAGTCCTATGACCCTGGGTATTCAAATCTATTAATATATCAACTAATACGAAAACAAAGCAAGGAAATGAATAAAGAAAGCAGGAGGAGACAATGCCTTAATGTATTTTGAACAACAGGCTTGCACTAAATGCAAGGAATTAGCCTTTGACTGTGTGGATCACAATAAACTGTGGAAAATTCTGAAAGAGATGGGAATACCAGACCACCTGACCTGCCTCTTGAGAAACCTATATGCAGGTCAGGAAGCAACAGTTAGAACTCGACATGGAACAGCAGACTGGTTCCAAATAGGAAAAGGAGTACATCAAGGCTGTATACTGTCACCCTGTTTATTTAACTTATATGTAGAGTACATCATGAGAAACGCTGGGCTGGAAGAAGCACAAGCTGGAATCAAGATTGCCAGGAGAAATATCAATAACCTCAGATATGCAGATGACACCACCCTTATGGCAGAAAGTGAAGAGGAACTCAAAAGCCTCTTGATGAAAGTGAAAGAGGAGAGTGAAAAAGTTGGCTTAAAGCTAAGGACACATGGCATCTGGTCCCATCACTTCATGGCAAATAGATGGGGAAACAGTGTCAGACTTTATTTTGGGGGGCTCCAAAATCACAGCAGATGGTGACTGTAGCCATGAAATTAGAAGAAGCTTACTCCTTGGAAGGAAAGTTATGACCAACCTAGATAGCATATTCAAAAGCAGAGACATTACTTTGCCAAAAAAGGTCCGTCTAGTCAAGGTTATGGTTTTTCCAGTGGTCATGTATGGATGTGAGAGTTGGACTGTGAAGAAAGCTGAGCACCGAAGAATTGATGCTTTTGAACTGTGGTGTTGGAGAAGACTCTTGAGAGTCCCTTGGACTGCAAGGAGATCCAACCAGTCCATTCTGAAGGAGATCAGTCTTGGGTGTTCATTGGAAGGAATGATGCTAAAGCTGAAACTCCAGTACTTTGGCCACCTCATGCAAAGAGTTGACTCATTGGAAAAGATTCTGATGCTGGGAGGGATTGGGGGCAGGAGGATAAGGGGATGACAGAGAATGAGATGGATGGATGGCATCACCAACTCGATGGATGTAAGTCTGAGTGAACTCCAGGAGTTGGTGATGGACAGGGAGGCCTGGCGTGCTGCAATTCATGGGGTCACAAAGAGTCAGACATGACTGAGAGACTGAACTGAACTGAACTGAGCACAGAAATTACTCAAACTTATCCCAGAGCTTTTTCAAAAAATGTAGACTGGACAGATTCAACAGTGCAAGAAAAGATCAGATGAATCAATTCTGAACTATGGTGAAATGCTTGAAAAAACTTTAAAGCAATAGTCTGACTTGACATTTAAATCATTTTCTAACCACCAAAATGATCCTTTGCCTAACTACACCTCTTAGATGGAGGATTTGGACCTAGATGAGTATTTGGCTACTCTAGTCAAAAGACAGTCTAAGTTGGTCAGATTTATATAAAAATGTCCTTTTTACACTGGCTGAGCAACTTTTCACAATCATTAAGAAAAAATGGGGTACCTACAACAGTTATGAACCTTCAGTTATGCCAATTAAGTGCACATTTTATTGGCATATGGTTGCTCATAGTAGTCTCTTATGATCCTTTGTATTTCTGTGTTGTCTGTTGTAACTTCTCCTTTTTCATTTTTAATTTTATTGATTTGAGTCTTCTCATTTTTTTTTTTTTTTTTGGATGAGTCTGGCTAATGGTTTGTCTATTTCATTTATCTTCTCAAAGAACCAGCTATTGGTTTTTACTGATCTTTGCTTTAGTTTCCTTCATTTCTTTTTCCTTTATTTTTGCTCTAATCTTTACGATTTCTTTCCTTCTACTAACTGTGGGTTTTTGTTCTTCTTTTTCTACGTGCTTTAGGTGTAAGGTTAGGTTTATATTTGATGTCTCTCTTGTTTCTTGGGGCAGGCTTGTATTGGTATGAACTTCCCTCTTAGCACTGCTTTTACTGAATCCCATAGGCTTTGGGTTGTTGTGTTTCCATTGTCGTGTTTCTAGGCATAGTTTGATTTCCTTTTTTATTTCTGCAGTGATCTGTTGGTTATTCAGAAGCATGTTGTTTAGCCTCCATGTGTTCGTGTTTTTATAATTTTTTTTTTCTGTAGTTGATACCTAATCTTACAGTGTGTGATCAGAAAAGATGCTTGAACTGATTTCAGTGTTTTAAAATTCACCAAGGCTTGATTTGTGGGCCAGGATGTGATCTATCCTGGAGAACGTTCCATGTACACTTGAGAAAAAAGTGAACTCCACTGTTTTGTGGTGAAATGCCCTATAGATGTCAGTTAGGTCCAACTGGTCCAATGTATCATTTAAACTTCTGTTTCCTTGTTAATTTTCTGTCTGGATGATCTGTCCATTGGTGTGAGTGGAGTATTATAATCCCCTACTATTATTGTATTACTATTGATTTCCCCTTTAATAGTTGTTAGCATTTGCCTTATGTGCTGAGGTGCTTTGTTATGCCTTCTTCTTGGATTGATCCCTTGATCATTATGTAATGTCCTTTGTCTCTTATAGCAGTCTTTATTTTAAAGTTTATTTTATCTGATAAGAGTATTGCTACTCCTACTTTCTTTTGGTCTCTTTTTGCATGGAATATCTTTTTCCAGCCCCTCACTTTCAGTCTGTATGGGTCCCTAGGTTTGAGGTGGGTCTCTTGTAGATAGCATATATAGGGGTCTTATTTTTGTATCCATTCAGCCAGTCTATGTCTTTTGGTTGGAGCATTTAACCCATTTATGTTTAAAGTAATTATTGATAAGTATGATCCCCTTACCATTTACTTTATTGTTTGGGGTTTGCTTAAGGGTTTTTTCTGTGTTTTCTGTCTGCTGCTGCTGCTGCTAAGTCACTTCAGTCGTGTCTGACTCTGTGCGACCCCATAGACAGCCTTCTACCAGGCTCCTCTGTCCCTGGGATTCTCCAGGCAAGAACACTGGAGTGGGTTGTCATGTCCTTCTCCAATGCATGAAAGTGAAAAGTGAAAGTGAAGTCATTCAGCCATGTCCAACTCTTAGCGACCTCATGGACCGCAGCCTACCGGGCTCCTCCGTCCATGGGATTTTCCAGGAAAGAGTACTGGAGTGGGGTGCCATTGCCTTCTCTGGTTTTCTGTCTAGAGAAGCTCTTTTACTATTTATTGAAGAGCTGGATTGGTGGTGCTGAAATCTCTTAGCTTTTGCTCACCTGCAAAACTTTTGATTTCTCCATCGAATCTGAATGAGATCCTTGCTAGGTACAGAAATCTTGATTGTAGGTTTTTCATCACTTTAAGTATATCCCACCATTCCCTTCTGGCCAGCATTGGGTTGGAAGAATCGATATAGTGAAAATGACTACACTACCCAAAGCAATCTATAGATTCAACACAATCCCTATCAAACTACCAACAGTATTTTTCACAGAACTAGAATAGATAATTTCACAATTTGTTTGGAAACACAAAAGACCCTGAATAGCCAAAGCAGTCTTGAGAAAGAAGAAAGGAACTGGAGGAATCAACCCTCCCAACTTCAAACTATACTGCAGAAAAACAGTCATCAAGACAGTATGGTACTGGCACAAAAATAGAAATATAGGCCAATGGAACAAGACAGAAAGTCCAGAGATAAATCCACACACCTTTGGACACCTTTGACAAAGGATCAAAAATATACAATGGAGAAAAGACAGTCTCTTTAGCAAGTGGTGCTAGGAAAACTGGACAACTACATGTAAGAGAATAAAATTAGAACACTTCTAACACCATACACAAAAACAAACAAAATGGATTAAAGAGCTAAATATAAGCCAAGAAACAATAAAATTCTTAGAGGAAAACATAGGCAGAACACTCTCTGACATAAATCACAGCAAGATCCTCTATGACAAATCTCCTAGAGAAATGGAAATAAAAGCAAAACTAAATAGGTAGGACCCAGTTAAACTTACAAGCTTTTGCAGAGCAAGGGAAACTATAAACAAGGTGAAAAGACAAACCTCAGGAGGGGAGAAAATAATAGTAAGTAAAACAACTGATATAGGATTAATCTCCAAAATATATAAGTAGTTCATGTGGCTGAAAACCAGAAAAACAAAATGCAATCAAAAAGTGGACAGAAGACCTAAACAGGTATTTCTCCAAAGAAGGCATACAGATGACTAATAAACACATGAAGAGATGCTCAACATCACTCATTATTTGAGAAATGCATATCAAAACCACAATGAGGTATCATCGCACACTGGTCAGAATGGTCATCATCAAATAGCCTACAAACAGTAAATGCTGGAGAAAATGGAATCCTCTTAAACTGTTGGTGGGAATGCAAACTTATACAACTACTATGGAGATTCCTTTGAAAACTAGGAATAAAAATACCAAATGACCTAGCAATTCCACTACTGGGCATACGCCCTAAGGAAACCAAGATTGAAAAAGACACATGTCCCCCAGTATTCATTGTGGTACTATTTACAGTAGTTAGGACATGGAAGTAACCTAGATGTCCATCAGCAGATGAATGGATAAGTAAGTTGTGGTACATATACACAGTGGAATATTACTCAGCTATAAAAAGGTATGCACTTGAGTCAGTTCTAATGAGGTACATGAAACTAGAGCCTATTATACAAAGTGAAGTAAGTCCGAAAGAGAAAGACAAATATCATGTATTAATGCATATATATGGAATCTAGAAAGATCATACTCACAACCCTATGTGCAAGGCCAGCAAAGGAGACACAGATGTAAAGAACAGACTTTTGGACTTAGTGTGAGGAGAAGGTGGGATGATTTGAGAGAATAGCACCAAAACATATATATTACCATATGCAAAATAGACAACTATTGGGAGTCTGACGTATGACACAGGGCAAACAAAGCCATTGCTCTGTAACAACCTAGAGGGATGGGGTAGGGAGGGAGTTGGGAGGATGGTACAGGATGCAGGGGACAAATGTATGCCTATGGCCAATTCATATTGATGTATCACAAAACCCCTCACAATACTGTAAAGTAATTATCCTCCAATTAAATTAAATAATTGTTTAAAAAATGCAAAAAAATAATTATTGATAGGTTAAAAAAATTAAAGTAAGCTATATAAAACTTGAACTTCACTTTTCTCTCTGTTAAGAGGATAAGTTTTACTAAGATGCTAAACTGCCTTTGATAACTGATTTTAAGTTGTTTGCCCTTTAAGTGATCTATTCTGTACTTGCTTTGAAATCTTTTATTGTTACTTTGCTAAGTGAACAACTATTTTTCACAGTGACATATAATCCTATCTGCCTGAGTATTCTAAACCCCTTTGATATTTACTGACAAAACTTTCTAAATCAAAATTTAATGAAGTCCTTTGCCCTCTTGCTAACTTTAGGATGCTTCAAAGGGCCCCTGAAACATCCCAAAGAGATATTAATTAGTTGTATTTGATATGTTAAATTACCTGGGAAGTATTGTTAAATGAGTAATAAATCTTCTCAGGTTATATTGAGGATAAATGCTTACTAATATAGACATGCTAGAAGTTATATGGAATTTCTAAAGATCTGACATATCCTTGTAAATGCTATAAGTCATAATTCTAGTTATTAAAGTGCTATATGTCACAGCACTAATCAAGTCTCTTTGTCAATTGCATCATGATCAGATTTTATATATGTCTTAAGTCTTTTTGTCATTATAGGCAGTTGTGATTTTATTATGCCTTTGGGAAAATGTTTCCCCTTCAAGATTAACAGAAAGAACTTTTGGATAAATACAAGTTTCTGACTTTTAGACCATAATGCTGAACTAGTTAAGAAAATTAAAAATCCTAATGAGAAACCTGATGGCTTCATAAACTGTTAGCAAAAAGAGTTAGTTACATAAGACTGAGTGAACTGGTGAATATGGTCATAATTTTTACGGTTTCTATTTGGTTTACATTTTTTCTATGTATAAGGAAACTTTACCCTCAAACTAATTATGATTCACAGTAACTTGGTAAATTATACATTTGTAAGCAGAATTGAAATGTTTTTTCTCTATCTGTTCCCTCCAGAGATTCTTAAACTCTTAGGCCCAGCAGGTTTATCAGATAAATTATGAAGGCTACCTCACTAGCAGGTACAGCAACCTCAAGGTATTTTGTTATTGTTGCTATTTAGTCGCTAAAGTCATGTCCAACTTTTTTTGCGACCCTATGGACTGTAACCTGCCTGCCTGTCCACGAGATTTCCCAGGAAAGATACTGGAGTGGGTTGCCATTTCTTTCTCCAGGGCATATTCCTGATCCAGATATCGAATCCATATCTCCCACTTGGCAAGCAGATTCTTTACCACTGAGACATGAGGGAAGTCCCTCAAGGTATTTTGGGGACCTTGAAAAGGAAGGAATTCATCTAAATCTGTTAGGTGGGATCTGTGATAAGCCATTGGCGTGACCTTCCTAGCTCTGAGTGATATTTTAAAAGTTCAGTCTGAGACTCCTCATAAAAGTTTCAGGAAAGCAAAAGGCCTGTATGATCAATTATAGTTATATAAATTATCAGGCCAAGTTTTTTCACACGAGACATATTTTACAAACATATTAGTCTTTAATTTGGATATATTTGGTAGAAATGCAGGTGATTTTAGAGAGAAAAAGATGTTTCAATGAATACTTATTTCCAATTTAATGGAGGTCTGTATTACTAAGATTCACTTTCTGGATAATTCCTTGTTGTTATGCTCCATTAATGTAAAGTTTAACTGATTCATTAAAAAATACTTCTGAAGCTTATCTTAGTAATTTTTGGATGAAGATCAGATGCTCTACAACATTCAACCAGGAAATTATGTATATTGGAAAAGGCATCATTTAATAGACTCACTACAACCCAGATGCAAAGATCCTCAACAGGATTCCTGCACTGGACTGGTCTATCGGAAGGACTGATAACCTCAAACTCACCTTAAAACAATGCTCAAACTGAAGAAACTGTACTTCCACCCGAAATGAGATGTCAGAAGTAGACATCTTACCCAAGATGCTGGACATGACTTGCATGATCATTTCTAATGTTTTCTTGACTTCTTAGACCTTTCCATATAAATTAAATGTTTTCTGTCATGGACAAAACCCTATCTAATTTTAAAAATCAATTCAATTATTGTGTTTGTGGTCAATTACCTATGTTTAATACTTTGGGGTTATTTTGGTGGATTTTTCCCCTCCAAGGCTCTGATTGGATAGCCCTTAGGAAATTGTTTTAAAAGAAACAAAGCTCAGTCCTATTCAGACCATTCTTGGTATTACTGATTGGGATCCTCTTACCTGGCCAATTAATAATACCTGCTCTGACCGTGGCTATAGATGTGAATTTTCTTCTAGTTACTCAAGCTGATTGAACAGCAAGCAAAAGTTCAGCCAAGGAATAAAACCTCCCAAAATTATGGGATGGATTTATGTGGTTAAAATCAAGCTGTGTTCACTTAAGTTTTAAGACTCCCCCTTTATCTTGGGAATAATGAAATTGTGCTAAGGATAACCAGTTCAATAACACTAGGAAACAAGACTGGGAGCCATATGGACAGTGTGTGCGTGCGTGCTCAGTCACGTCCAACTCTTTGTGACCCCATGGACTGTAAGCCACAGACTCTCCTGTTCATGGAATTTTCCAGGCAAGAATACTGAAGACAGTTGCCATTTCCTAGTCCAGGGGATCTTCCTGACCCATAGGTTGAACCCACATCTCTTGCACCTCCTGCACCGGGAGGTGGATTCTTTACCACTGTGCCACCTTGAAAGCGGATGGACAGGACCAATATGTAATTTCCTCTAAAGAAAAAGACTGGTATAAAATAGACTAATTTAGACAACCTGAGAATATACTGGGCAGCACCTAATGGAAGTTCTTCACTTAATTATTACTTATGACTTTAATAATACTGCTAGTGATGTTATTTGTACTTTGCCTGTTTTATTAAATTGTTGTTTCTTGCATTACCAAATGTGTGACTGAGCTCCTGACAGAAATATGTAGTTTTATATGAGATCAATGATTGCAATAGTGTAACTCTAGCTATGGGAAGACACAACAAGAGGGAATTTTTCCTGGACTATAAGAGATTAGTAACAGTCTTGAGTCCTTTGGTTACTTTTGATAAGACCTTGCTCAGTAACAGCACACTGAGTTAGTGAAATCTTTGCCAGACCTAGAAATGAGCCTTCCTAGCACTGTGGGACAAAATGGTCATGAAATGCCTCACAAATTATGGTATAATTTATGACCAAGAGGGGACCCTGTCAACTATAAACTGGCACTTGTCATCTACAAGGATTAAATCATGAGCTGCTGCAGCTGCTGATTTTCAAACACCCCACAGTAAGGAGCAGAAGTGAGGCACTCTGTGGTCTGGGAAAACAGGCAGAACAGGTTTTCAGACAGATACTTTCAAGAGCTGATTTTATGAACCCAATTCTTGTTTATACTCACATCTAGAAAAGCACTAAAATCCTTCATGGTAACTAGCAGAAACCTTCCCCCCGCCCCCCCCCCCAAAAAAATGTGACTGATTACATGTACTCCTTCTTCAAAAAAAAAAAAAGCAAAAAGCAAAAAAAGACAACATATATACTGGTCTTCCCCCTGCTTCTTTGGAGTAGTTTCTCAGAGCTCTCTGAGGTTCTCTCTCTGGGTTATAGTTTGCATTTTGGCCCAAATAAAACTTAAGTCACAACTCTCATGCTGTTTAATTTTTTAAGTTGACACACATGTATTATTTTTGAGATAATTCATATACCATAACATTTACCCTTTTAAAGTAAATTCAGAGGTTTTAGAATATTCAGAGTAGTGCAATTATCACCACTACTGAATCTCAGGACATTTATATCAGCCCCTAAAGAAACTATACCCCTTAGAAGTCACTCTACATTGGAGAAATGTTTATTCAAATCCTTCAACCATTTTTAGATTGGGCTGTCTTTTCACTGTTGAGCGGTAAGTGTTCTTTATATATTCTGGGGACTAGACCCATCAAATACATGATTTGCTAATATTTTCTCCCTTTCTATGGGTTGTCTTACTTTTTCCCTTTAAGCACAAAAGTTTTTAAGTTCAGCTTATCTATTTTTGTCTTTGGTTACTTGTGCTTTAAAAGTTGTCTTATCTAAGTTATTTACTACCTTAGTCCAATGTCATGAAGATTTATACCTATGTGTTTTCCTAACAGTTTTTGTAGTTTCAGCCTTTACATTTAATGTTATATATTTGTCTTAATTGTAAATATATGGTGTATGTTATAAGTCTAACGTCATTCTTTTACTTGTAGATGTTCAGGTGTCTAGCATCATTTGTTGGAGACAATATTCTTTTCCCTATTGAGGTATCTTGGTATCTCTGTTTGAAATCAACTGACCATAAATGGAAGAGTTTATTTCTAGACTCTCAATTCAATTCCACTGATCTATATGCGTTCCTTATGCCAATACCACAGTGTGTTGATTACTGTAGCTTTGTAATAAGTTTTGACATCAAGAAATTTGAGTCTTCCAAATTTGTTCAAGATTGGCTGTTGGGGTCTCTTAGGTTTTGGTAGAAATTTCCAAGAGCAGTTTGTCAACTTCTGCAACAAACAGAAGCCAGTAAGATTTTGTTAGGGATGGAAATGGCTCTGTAGATCAATTTGGGGGATACTGTCATCCTAACAGTATTAAGATTTTCAAAACACGTCATTCAAAACCCTAAAGGTTATAAGGCGAGAGGGCACTGGCAAGCAGTAGGAAAGTTACCTCTAAAATTCCGCAGCAAACTAAGGATGAATATGAAAAACGAAGCACCACAGCCAACGTGTGACAAGACTTTCCATTTAATTACGTCTCTTTTCAATGCTTTAGTTTTCAGTGTGCAAGTTGTGCATTTGTTACATTTATTCCTAAGTATTTTACTGCTTAAAGTACTGTAAATAAAACTGTTTATACTTGGAATAGTTCATGGCTAGTGAGTAGAAATACAATTGATTTTTGTATATTGATATTGTTATTGTGTAATCTTGCAGAACTTATCTGTTAATCCTAACAGGTTTTAATATTTTCTATGCACAAGATTATGTTACTGCAAATATAGTTTTACTTCTTCCTCTCCAATCAATTCCACTTATATTACCAGATTCATCAGCATACCAGTGTTCATGGGATTCCATAATAATCCTTCTTATTCTGTAGGGTTGGTAGTAATCTAGCCATTTCATTTCTGGTTTTTGTAATTTGAGTGTTATTTTTTCTGAACAGTATAGTTAAAGGCCCATCAATTTTGTTAATCTTTCCAAAGAATAACACATGCCATATGGTATTACAAACAATAAAAAATGTCTTTTATTTCATTTTCTTACCTAATTTCCCTGGGCTAGAACATCTAATAAAACACTGAATAGAAGTGTTACGAGTGGACTTTTCTTTTTTTCCTGATCTTCAGGAGGAAGTCTTCAATCATTCACCATTAAGTAGAATGTTAGCTGTGGGTTCTTTGTAAGTGCTTTTAATCAGGTTGAGGAAGTTCTCTTCCATTTCTAGTTTGGCGAGTCGGTTTTTGCTGTTGTTATTTTCAATGAAAGAGTCTAAATTTTGTCAAATAATTTTTCTGTGCCTATTCTATTCCTGCCATTTTTTCCTTTGCCTTTTGATTTTGTTATCGTTATTCAGTTATGTCCAATTGTTTGCAAACCCATTAACGGTAGCAGACTAGGTTTCCCTGTTTTTCACTATCTCCAAGAGTTTGCTCAAACTCATGTCCATTGAGTCAGTGAGGTCATCCAACTATCTCAACCTCTATTGCCCCCTTCTCTTCCTACCCTCAATCTTTACCAGCATCAAGGTCTTTTCCAGTGATTTAGCTCTTTGCATCAGGTGGCCAAAGTACTGGAGCTTCAGCTTCAGCATCAGTCCTTTTAATGAATATTCAGGATCGATTTCCTTTAGGATTGACTAGTTTGATCTCCATGTTGTCCAAGAGACTCTCCAGAGTCTTCTCCAACACCACAGTTCAAAAGCATCACTCCTTTGACACTCACCCTTCTTTATGGTCCAACTCTCACATCCATACATGACCACTGGAAAAACCAGCCTTGACTAGAAGGACCTTTGTTGGCAAAGTAATGTCTCTGCTTTTTAATATGCTGCCTAAGTTTGTCATAGCTTTTCTTCTGAGGAGCAAGCATCTTTTAATTTCATGGCTGCAGTCACCATCTGCAGTGATTTTTGGAGCCCAAGAAAATAAAGTCTGTCACTGTTTCCATTGTTTCCCCATCTATTTGCCATGAAGTGATGGGACCAGATACCATGATCTTTGTTTTTTGAATGAGTTTTAAGCCAGCTTTTTCACTATCCTTTTCACCTTCAAGAAGAAGCTCCTTAGTTCCTCTTCGCTGTCATTAGAGTGGTGTCATCTGCAATTGGTATTTCTCCTGGCAATCTTGATTCCAGCTTATGATTCATTCAGCTCAGCACTTCACATGATGTACTCTGCATAGAAGTTAACAAGCAGGGTGACAATATATGGCCTCAACGTACTCCTTTCCAAATTTTGAATCAGTCCACCATTCCATGTCTGATTCTAACTGTTGTTTTTTGACATGCATACACATTTCTCAGGAGGCAGATAGCCATGGTGGCCTGATATTTCCATCTCTTTTAAGAACTTCCCACAGTTTGTTTTGATCCACACAAAGGCTTTATCATAGTTAAGGAAGCAGATTGGGGGGGGGGGGCGGATTCCCTTGATTTTTCTATGATCCAACAGATGTTGGCAATTTGATCTCTGGTTCCTCTGCCTTTTCTAAATCCAGCTTGTACATCTGGCAGTTCTTTGTTCACATACTGCTGAAGCCTATCTTGAAGGATTTTGAGCATTATCTTGCTAGCATGTGTAATAAGTGCAGCTGGTATTGCCTTTGTTTGGGATTGGAATGAAAAGTGACCCTTTCCAGTCCTATGGCCACTGCTCTTTTACAAAATTTGCTGGCATGTTGAACACAGCACTTTCACAGCATCATCTTTTAGGATTTGAAATAGCTCAGCTGGAATTCCATCACCTCCATTAGCTTTGTTGTAGTAATCATTTTCGCATGCATTACAGTCTGTTACATTAATTGGGGATCATAAGCCAACTTTGCATCCCTGGATAAATATTACTTTGTCATAGTGTATGATCTTTTAACATTTTGCTGGATTGTTTTGCTAGATTAAGAATTTTGTTATCTATATTCCTATGTGATGTTAGCATGTGGTTTTCTTTCCTTGTGATAGTTTTGTCTGGTTTTGGTATTAGGATAATATTGCCCTCACATGAGTTAAGTGTTCCTTCTTCAAATTTTGGAAGACTTTGTGAAGAATTGTTACTTTTCTTAAAATTCACCAGTGAAGCCATCTGTGTCTGGGATTTTCTTTTCATGGCTTTTTTTCATTATTAACTCAATCTCTTCCCTGAAGTTTATTCAACTTTTTCTATTTCTTCTTGAATCGGTTTTGATAGTGTGTCTTTCTAGGAATTTGTCTGTTATTTGATTCATTTACAATAGTATTCCATAATAATCTTTATTCTGTAAATTTGGTAGTAATGCTCCCCCTTATTGATTTCACTAATTTGAGTGTTCTTTGATCAATTTTGCCGATCTTTCCAAAGAACCAAATTTTTTGTTCCTTTCTCATTTGTCTTCTTATTCTCTATTTCATTATTTTCTGCTCTAATCATTAGTTTCTTATGCTTGCTTCGGGTTTACTTTGCTGTTTGTTTTCCAGTGTCTTAAACTGAAAGGTTAGGGTTCTTATTTTTTCTTTAATCTAGACTTTTATACCTATAAATTTCCCTTTATGAAGCTTTGACTGCATCCCATCAGGTTTGGTATGTTATCCTTTTTCATTTATTTCAAAGTGTTGCTAATTTCTCTTTCTTCATTTGACCCTTTGGTTTTTAGGAGTGTATTGATTAATTTCCATATATTTCCAAAGTTCCATACATTTCCGAAGTATCTAACTTCATTATGATTGGAGAATATACTTTTCATTTTAGTTCTTTTAAAATTTTGAAGCTTGTTTTTGATGTAGCCTATGGAATACTGAAGTCCCACGTGCACTTGAGAACAACATGCATTCTGGTGTGGAGTTGCCTTGCAGTTTAGAGTCTGCTGTTTGTTGGTCTCCCTGGTTTATCCATTGACAGTGTGTTAGTTGCTCAGTCGTATCTCTTTGTGATCTAGGCAATGCTCTAGGCAAGAATACTTGAGTGGGTGGGTAGCCATTCCCTTCTCCAGGGGATCTTCCCAATCCAGGGATCAAACCGAGGTCTCCTACATTGCAGGCAGATCCTTTACCATCTGAGCCACTGGGGAGTGGGGTATTAAAAGTGTTTGGGCCTCCCTGGTAGCTCAGGGGTAAAGAATCTCCCTGTGAATCCCTGGAGAAGAAAATGGCAATCCATTCCAGAATTCTTGCCTGGAAAACCCCATGGACAGAACTTGATGGGGCACAGTCCATTGGGTTGCAAAGAATGTGACAAAACTTAGTGATTAAACAGCAACAATAATTAAAGTGTCCAATTATCACTGTTGAATTGTCCATTATTCCCTTCCATTTTGTCAGTTTGTTTTCTGTAGTTTGAGGTTGCTTATCATTGGTGCTGCGCAGTTATAAAATGCCTCCTCTTATTTCTAATAGCATATTTTGTTTTTAAGCCTATTATGTTAGTATAGCCACTCCAACTTTCTGATAGTCTGTTTGCCTGACACCTTTTCCCATCCTTTTACTTTCACTATTTGTATCTTTAAATCTAAAGTATGTCTCCTATACACAGCAAATAGTTGGATCATGTTTATCTTTATCCAGTCTGATCTTCTGTGTTTTGATAGAAGCAATCCATTCACATTTAACATTATTGGACTTAGGTCTACCATTTTACTTTTTTCAGCATCTCATGCTTTTTTGGGTTGCTATTCATTTATTCCTTTTTGTGTAAAGTATTTTCCAGTGTAACAGTTTAATTTTTATAAATTTTGCTCTCCATTTCATAATTGAGTTCATAGTTAAGTAGACTCATAAATCCAAATTGCTCGAAATGTACTTATTTTCCCACAACTGAATCAACTACTTGAAAGTCATTAAGACCTTCTTTTTGGATCCACAGCAACAAATATTTTGTAGAAGAACCTATTTAACTTTTTAGCAAAAGGTTATCAATTTTTCTCCAAATTAGTAACTTTTCTATTCAAGTATCAATCCTTGTCAACTCTAGATTAAATCAAATTTTAAAAGGTATTTGCATAATTTGTAAAGAAACTCTAAACTTATTTAATATCAACAGTGTTCTTCAAATTTTTCTGGTTGCTTTTGTTGCCAATTTGCCTGATTACAATGAAAATTTTTAAATAATGTCAGAAAATATGTACAATCACCATTTCTTGATCTGTATCATCATGCTTCAACACAGATTTCTACACCTGGCTGTGAATGTGACAGGTTTTTCCTTTCCTTGGAGTTTCAGTATTGGTTTACTAATACACTCTGTGATACAGGCAAGAAAATGTGTATTATACTGACATGTTTTGCTTTTGATTACTGGATATCTGGCAAGAAAATCCAAAACTGGGATTAACAGAACAATAAATCATTGTTAGAAATTAACAATTCAACCAATGAGCATTACGGTAGACAAGATCATTAAATTGTCTTTTATTACAAAATGGTTATGGCGGTTGGATTTGAACCTATATACTGATCAAGGTTTGACAACTGTGACGCTCTTCAAAGAGTCTATTTCAGAAAACTTATCTGCAATAAGCATCACTAGATGAAACAAAACAGTAAGAGAAATCCAGGCTTATTTAAAAAGTCATAAGAAATCCAGATTTTTGACCTGACATAGCAGAAACACTTTCTGTAGTGATAGAAACCTCTATCTTCATATTTAGCAAAATTCTTCAGCAGATGTCAAAGTTGCAAAAACATGCCACAAGTGATTTTTTTTTAGGCTGAGAATTCACCTTTTTCGGGTACATTTGGAACTCCTTTAAAACAAAGTATACAAACTGTTAACTGAGCAGTGTCTTTTACATCATAGCTCATCTAAAGCTAAAAAAAACATTGGGTTGGCCCAAAAGTTCATTCAGGTTTTTCTGTAACATATTACTTAAGGAAAAACCCAAACATTTGGGGCAACCCAATACTTCAATTTTGAATTAACTAATCTTTAGTACTATCAGAAAGGTCTTACAGTCTATAGGTAATCTGCTTGCTTAACTGAATATATTTCATCTTTGTAAAACACTGTCTTTTCCACAACTTCCAACAAGATTTCCATACTATAAACCATAAATCCATCAAAAAAATTTTTTCTCTGCCTGAGTACAAGATCTTCTTTAGCTAGCCAAGTATGTAAGTTCTTATCCTCTTACTCTGTTGGAGTTTTAATTCTGATTTCAGGTGATTAATTTCATCCATACTTTTTTGACTGTTAAAACAATAAACCCAATATGCATTTGAACAAAATATATCTTAATATTGTTCATTTTATTACTTTCGCATAAAAAGTTTTTCTTATGCTCTGTGAACAAATTATTATTTCACTGTAAAATTCATCTCCCAGTCTCTTCCAGTTGTGGTACTAGCTCAGTTCTATATTAGTAGAACTGATTTTAAATTTAGCAATTTGTTCATATTTATTTTTGAACTAGAAAAAATAATTTAATGATATCAAAATGAATATAGGTATCTCAATTACTAATTGTGATTCACATAGGCACAATGGCTTGTGCTGCTTGCATAAAGCATTTGGATGAACACGTATTACTTTGGTTAGTAAATCACAATTACAACAGAACCAGTTTTTTGACATCAACTGGTGATGTTTTATGTGTAGTATGAACAAGCACGGTGCAAGAGATAAAGGGAAATGTGGTCCTATCAAAATTAAGTTTCACTTAACAGAAAGCATTTTACAGCTCCAATCACACTAGCCGTATTTCAAGTGCTCCAACACCATGTGGTTAGAGGGCATCATATTGAACAGTCTAATTCATTGCATGAAGGGAAACAAGTGGGTTTAGAATGGCTGGATTCCTCCCATTTAAGGGTTCCTCTATTGAAACATCTTCTAAAGAATAATCTTACCTAGTAATCTAGATTTAAAAAACTCTTTTTATACATACGGCATTTTCAAGGACATAAAGAGCCTAGAAGAAACAAGCTAAAACAATCAAATTAGCATCAAATGTTATCTTCTTTTATTTTCCAGAATTACTTAACTGTCTAGTAGAGGCACACTGGATCTCTTCTGCAGACTAAAATCTGAATGAATTATGCTGGGAAATGAAGTAAAATGAAACGTGAGAAAAAAATGTTTGACTAAATGTTGTCAGGCCAGTAAAGGGCCTGAAAAACAAGGGCCTTGGTGGTAAAGACATGAGATGTTGAGTCAGGGTTTTTCTAATGGAAATAATGAATGAGCAAAATTCACTTACCTGTCTTTTCTCCCACAAGGCAGGGATCAAGTTTCTCACTGATTCTATTTCCTAAATATGTCAAATCTCCCTTCTACTCTTACTGCCCTGCAATTTCTTCTCAGTTTATCATCTGACAAATGGACCACAAGAAAACCAGCTAACAGTAATTGTTTTAATCCACCCTCCACAGTACTGCTAGGACCTTTCCAGAACACAAACTGGCTAATGCTACTCCCACTGAACACCCTTTGTGGCTCTTTACCACCACCTACAGGATGAAATTCAAACTTTAGTACATGCTTCAAAGTTCAAAGATGCCCACTGTGTTCCAGACAATACACTAGGGCACTTTCAACTGAAAGATCCTCACCATGTTAATATAATACAGTTAATTAATACAGCTCCTACTATATGAATACACCATGTTAATTAATACAGCTCCCATTAGTCATACAGTAAACAAGCTCTTAGTCCTTTAAAACCAGCTTTATAGTCACCTCTGAAGACTTTATAGACCCACGTAGACAGACTTGCTCCCTTCATACCTGGTATATCTTTAGCACATATTACACTAGATTATAATGACCCATGAACAACTTAAAGTCAGAGGACATGTCTCATAAATCTCTATTTCTAATCTAAACATGGGGTTGAAAAGAAGAAATTCTAAATGAGTATTGATCAGTATTTATGTATGTGTTAGTCGCTCAGTCGTGTCGGACTCTTTGCGACCCCATGGACTATAGCCCGCAAGGCTCTTCTGTCCATGGGATTCTCCAGGCAAGAATACTGGAGTGGGTTGCCATTCCCTTCTCCAGGGGATCTTCCTGACCCAGGGATCAAACCCAGGTCTCTTGAGTTGCAGGCAGATTCTTCACCGTTTAGCTACCAGGGAAGCCCACTGATCAGTATAGTACTAGTAACGCTGATCAGTATAGTAGGAAAAGTAGATTAATGAAAATTGATTAATCAAAAGGGACCAAGTACACACAGTTCTCCCACTCGTCAGGTCTATTCAAAGTCACCACTAGGAAGCATCATGTTAATGGAGAGAGGAGAAAGTTATTTCCCATATAAAGCTCAGAATGTGAGCACATACCCCTCACATCTTCATCACTATGAATATTAAAAGGAAAGCAAGTCCTACAATTTTGCAGATTTCTTCTGCCTGAATTTGATCACACCAGCATCCCTTTTCAAAGTCTTTCAAGGACCATCCTTTCAAGAATTACACAAAGCTTGGGGAAAAAAGTTACTAGCAGGATTGCCATGAAGGGGAGATACCAAAATCACCAGGGCTTACAGGGATGAGAGTCAAAAGTCTTTAATTAATTAATTAATTAAGCAGGCTCTGAGATCCCACAGCTTAAATTCACTTTACTGGTAAGCTTGAAAAGTGTCTGGCAGTAAGAGCTCTTGGGATCACTTAACAGTCATGTTGGTATAGTGAACAAAGTTTCTCATGACAGGCCCAAAATAATTCAGTAGTTTTTGAACAGATTCAAGTTATTTGAAGTGTGCAGTTCAAAGAAAGTGAGAAAATGGACATCTCCATACTCATTTGATTTAAAATGTTAATGTTCCTAAAGTAACTGTAGAAACTGGTCTTCAGTCACCTTGTAATCCCAGAGATCTTTCTTTATATCTAGCAAAATTCTTCTGTTATAGAGGTAAAATTATATATTAAGGATTATGTAGAAAATGCCTGCTTTAAAAACTGGACATCTCAGCAAACATTTTATCTAAATTGTGCTGTATTTTTAAAGGATTTTTTTCCCAGCGTCTACATAAAAATTTACATTTATTTATTAAAGAAGTAGTTTCTAAAAAGTAAATAGACGTAATGCTCTGAAGAGTTGAGAAATCAGACATTTTAAAAGTTTATATATACAACAAAATATACATGTAACAATTAAAACATTTAATTAATTAGTATAACCCCCACCAATACAATGTTTGCTACTGTATTTAAAAGCATTTATTCAAAATATGTCAAGCTCATTCCAAAGGATGAAAGACACATGAGCCCATTTTTTATGCTATGAGGTATATGGTAACAACAACAAAAAACCTAAATGCAAAAGGACCATCAGTTGCCTAAATATAAAACTGATCTTTGGCAAAGATGTGTTACACAGGATAACACAGCAATAAGGAGATCCTTAATTTCACACCATCTCCTCACATCACGGGCCCTGTTCACTCTTCCCTTTCAAAGAGTTCAACTCTGTTCCAGAGAACTCAGAATTTTAAACAGGTGGTCTGCTGATTAACGTGTATCTCCTCAAACCTCAGTACTACAGCTATACAAATTACACTTTAAAAATATTTGAAACAGATAATTGAATTTATTGGTTGGCTATGAGTAGGAAAATACATCAGTAAAGAAAAGAGACCCTGTATATAAATATAATACTAGCTAGTTACAATGAAGGTTCCACTGAAAAGAACAGTAAAAGCCCTTGTTACCATCAGTCCATAGGTCATATTCAGTTTCCCATTACCCTTATTAAAGAGCTGCCTAGGCAAATGGGACATTCCTTGAGTTTAGTGCAGATAACGTGCTGGGTTTTGTTACATGAATGGTAAACAAAAGTTAGTCCAGTGCATTACATAATATAATGTACTGTGAATAAAGACTAGATACTCTATTTTAGACACTATTTCAATAGAACGGTTACTAAAATTTATGTAACCAAAGAGAGCAAAGTGAACATCTTAAAACACTGTTTACAAGTGGGGGATAAACACTTGCTATAAAGGTTCTTTGAATTCTCTGCAGCATCTCTGCTGGGTATTCTTATTGTTTCATTAAAAGAACAAATCTGCTGTAAATTGTTGTTTTGCCCAGGATGGATCTTGTACTTATATAGCATAACCCCCAAACCTTAAAAGTTACTATGGAAATTCTGTAAGTTTAAGTAGTAAAAAGTCGAATACAAAAACTTAAAACTTATTATTGAAAACTTGACATCTTAGAAGAGCTTTGAAATTTTAATTTCAACATTTAGAAGTGCATTCCACCCAATTTAATCATGTCCTTAGGTTTCAAAGTGCTAACTCAAGTTTTCCTGGTTGTCACTAAATCAAGTAAAATAGAAAACATTTCTTGGAGTTGTTCCCTGCTTATCTTCTAGGACTGTTAAGTTGCAATCAACAATTTATTTCTACAACTTAAAATTATGCCGTAAGTTAATTTTGATGAACATTATTTAAGTTCATAAAGCATAAATAATCAGCCACTAATACAGTAAACTGTATGTCAAGAGATTTTACAAGGAATTGAGCACCTCTGAATTTCTGATCATTAAAAAGAAAATATACCCCAAATTTTCTGCAAAATATTCATAAGATGGATTTATCCTGTAAGAACACTGAAATTACATTATGGCAACACCACATTAAATATGTTTGTTACAGAATTTTTGAAGAAAACCTATACTGTGAAAACTTACTAGTTTTTCTTTCTTTCTTTTTTTTTTTAACTGCATTTTAGGGAGTATGGATTACTGGAAATTATCCAGAACACAGAAAGTATTTAAAACACAAACCTTGCTTAACCAAAGTTTTGGTCTATTTTGGTGTGATCATTTATTCACTATAGACTGAAAATATTTTTTCTCTTTTGAAGCTTATGGTTGTAAATCTATACTTCTGGTTCAATTTATCACTATCTAATAAGGTGGAGAAGCTGTTCAAACTGACCCACAGAATGCAGTATGCCCAGAAGAGGCAAGAACAAATATTTTCAAGACATAACCAGCCATTATATCTTAGTATGCTGGTTCCAAATTAAAATATTTTGTAGACAATAACAAATACAGATGAAAATATTTTGTGTAAAGCTCAAACCTTTAGCATCTAACAAGTGCACTCTAGTTCCAGCATCTATGAAAAGAATACATCCTCCATTAAAAACAGAGTAAGTGCTTCTCCCCTTCTTCCATAAAGCTCAAGCAGTTTCCTTCATCTCATCAGTCCAGCCAGCTCCAGCTTGCCTTTGCTGGAAACTGTCATGATGCACACTACCAACACAGTGTTTAGGAAAAATGAGTAAACACACCTTTTATTCACACTTTACAAAAACCCAAAAAGAAACCCTAAAGAAAGCTATGCATTGGTTCTATATCAATAATACCAGCTTTCCAATGTACTGATTATAAACCAGATGTGTTTGGTGTCAGCACAACTTAAAACAGAAGGCAAAAAATAAAAAACTATCACAACAAAATCTTTAAAAAAAAAAAAAAAGAAAGAAAGAAAGAAAAAGCAAACCTCAAAGGAAAAACCAGGTCCCAGACAAAGATTCAAGATCAAAACCTTTTGTAGAATTTTTTTTTTAAAGGAAAAAAAAAAAGAATCTTTTACTTAAACAGTATGTAATTTTATTTTCTCTTAGAATAAGCACATTTAAGTGCTGAACATTTTTCATAAAATTTTAAGTCATTATCCAAAATGACTCATTCTCTGTATAAAAACTGTTATTAACATTCAACAATTTCTCTTAATGCTCACTGGGTACATGGTGTCCTTTTGCTTCCCTGCCTGCAGCTGAAACAAAAGCAGTTAGACCAAGTTCCCTCTGAATTCATTTGTTTTTTGAGAGAATGAATGAATGAAAACAGAACATAAAGGAGTTAACTTTGCAAAGTTAAAGCTGGCTTTAATCTCTATTCTACTAATGGCACTACAGGCAAAATACAAGGTATAATATCTTTTATCTTGGTTGACATATTAAAATGACTTGGTCACTTTAAAAATGATCTGAAGTATTGTCTTAGGGACCTGTTTTGAAAATACATCTCATTTATTTTATACTGCTTCATAAACGGAAAATTACTTTTTTTCTTTTTTAAAAAAAGGGAATGATTTTTTAAAAACATGGAAACTAAGGAATACATGGAAAACAAAAAGAATTCACATGATAGTAGTACTCTGGGTGACGAACAGCACTGTGCAATGACGCCAAGAAGCAGTGCTTGGGTCTGGCAAACAAAGACCCAGGGCTCCCCACCCTATGAACACATTCCAAAATGTGATATTCAATGCTTCACAATGGAAAAACCCACAGCTCATACAAAAGGATTTTCATAAAACTCTCACAAATGTTAAACAGTATTTAAAAAATACAAAAGAGGATGCACAGATTTTCTCTGCATGCACAGGCAGTGCTTGGTGGGAACAAATTCAGGCAGGCACAGTGGAGATAGGACAAGAAGTGTCTCAAAAAGGAGTTAAGAAGCTGTACCTAAGCAGCCATAATTTTTTAACTTAAAAAAGTTAAGGATTTAAAAATATCAGAATGTACATACATCAACCATTACACATTCAGTCCATAAATGCCTTCAGATCATTCACTACTCAGATTATCTGTCCTGGTAAATAGTTTTTTGCAAAAATCCAGGAATTCATCAGTAAGTTGTCTCTAGTCCAAGCAAATGTCCTAAACTTTAAACAGAGTTAAATTTAAAGAGCAATGTTCTCAATTTAAAAACAAAGTAGTACAAAAGGGCTAACAAAACCCTAACAGTGCAAATCATCAGCAGAGAAAGTCTGTTGCAACTTCTTTTACAAGCTTTATAACACATGAAACAGGTAAAAAAAACCTTAGCCTTAGATTACAATACAATCATTTCCAAATCTGATTTTTTTAGTACAAAATTTCATAAATCAGGTCTTCTGTGGATCATATACAATCATAAAGGCTAAATTCAAATTCTATATTTTACAAACAAGTCTGAAAAAGGAGGGAGTAAAGTATGGAAGAATGATCTCTGGATGTTATTACTGGCCTCAAAAAAGTAGTGCTACAGATTTCTGTGCAAAGAGAATATGCTGTTCAGTTTCCTATTTCAAGGCATGAAAATATTAAATTGGATAGAAGAAACAGGAAAATTATTTGCAACAAATTAAAGATAGGTGCAAACACACCAATCCCTGTCTAACAGTATATAAAGCATACTGGGCTCAGAATTTGTTTGCTAGCACCTGGCTTTCATACTATATCCTTATCAAATGATCAGACTGAAAACTCAAATCATCATTAAGAAAAAACAAACAAATAAATCTAAGTGGCCATACCTCACTCCCCTATATTCAGAATTTTTACAAGTTTACGAGTAAAACTGAGGTCATCCTCTGAAGGTACTTGACTACCTCCTGCCAGGAAGGTGAATGCCATTAACCTGGGGCAGGAAAGGCAGTAAGAGCTCCAGTTGTGCAAAAAGTGAGAAGTGGTCAGAGGGGATGAGTGGGTGTGGGCAGCCGCTGATATTGTTCTCAACTAGCCAATGGTGGTCCAGAGGTCCCAGGATGCCTAAAGTGTTCAGCTGAGGTTTAGAATAGAAGATGTAGTCAATTATACCCTGAAAAAGAGAAGGCAAAAAGAAAAATAAGAAAATGGCACATAAAATGACACTGAAATACTGAGAACTTTCAAGACATATTCCCAGTCATGTTTGGTAAACAAAGAAACTTACTGGCCTGTAGAAAAGGGCAGTTATTACACAGATCAAATAGCATCCCCAAATTGAAAATGAAGAAACCTTAGGGATGGTAATCATTCTTCCTCTTATATAGATTGTTTCAAAATCTTTAACGAGACCTAAAGAATCCTTCATTTCCTAACTTAATTTGTGACACTTTTCCTTGCTCACTACTCCACTGCCACACTAGCCCTTTTTGGGGAAGCAGGGTGTGAACTGAGGTACAATTCCTGTAGGTGATAAGCTCCATCCTCCTCCAGGTCCTCCGCACATGTCTGGAACACTTTCTTCTACTTGTCACCTGGCTAAGTCGTTCTTAACCTTCAAGTGCCAAGTTTAATTACTTTCGCAAGGCCTTCTGGAATCCTACCCTCATCCACTTAAAGCTACCACCTGATTTTTTCCCTTGCTAATGCATACCCTAAAGTGCAACTATATACTCATTTGTGTGGCTGAGATCTACATTCCCACCAGACCATGATGTCACAAAGGCCAAGCACATCTCTGCCTTTCACACCTTCAACAGCACTCAGGCACAGCATCCGGCACACAGCTAGGATACTCTTAGTTTGCTCCTCTCTGTCCAGTAACTGTAACAGTCTGTGCTTTACATGCTCTTGGCCAAAGTATTTAAGCACATTCTAAATTCTTCCCAACTTTCTACCAGTAACAGCAGTCAGAAGGGAAACACCTCTAATCTCGCCCACCTTTTGGTTATCATCCTCCCCTCTTCTGCCATCAACCTCCTTGAAACGAAAATCTGTAGCTGGTTTTCTCTCTCATTGCTCAGTTACTCTTCAACTCATTGTAGTCTAGTTTCTCTGACCATCTCTACAGACGACTCTGAGCAAATCTTTCTGAAGCTTAACACTCACTCCTCTTTCCCTAGAAAGGCTTTCTTTCCTTGGCATTTAAGTTCCTTATACTGTCATGGTTTTCCACCTCTTTGGTTACTAACATCATTTACATGTTAGTTTTGCCCAGTCTACTCTAGTCTCTCTTTAACTATACATACTCATCTCCTCCCAGTGTTAAATCATTATCTACAGTTCTGTAGATCCTCAAAAGTCAAATAAAACATTTTTTTAGTTTTCAACAGTTTCTCAAAGGAGTCTAAATAACCCTCCCCTCTAAAATTAAGCAACAGTTAACACAAGTATTTACACTATTCCACTAGACAATCTAACCTGAATGATTATTTTTTTTGAATGATTATTTTTGATTATTATTTTGATTATAATAAATGATTATTAGGTTAGAAATGGAAAACTAGGATTTAAGAGAGCAAAAATGCAAAAGATGGCAAAAAAGGACAGTTGAACACAAGTCCTAAACAACCACAGATCATAAAAATGAGGAGAATTACTAAGGAAAAAAACCCCATATTGTAATAATACATTAATTGTATAAGAAGGCATATAAACAATATGTGTATTAGAAAATTTACAACAGCTAATAGTAAACTATATTTTGGTTCTCAAATAGTACTGTTTCAGTTAAACTGAAATAAAAGAAATGGAACATCAAACTAACATCAAATAAAATACAATGGTCCTGCATATCCAGCTGTTAGTAATGAGCCCATTTAAAAAAAAAAGTCCTAAAGAGATGACAGGTAACTCAGGATTTAATATCATTATTTCATCTGATTTCTAACCCTGGAAATGATTCTAATAATATCTATAAAGTAGGGGTGGAATTCTAATCACACGGAATTCTACGTAAGAATACTGCTGTCAGCTAATTCGAGATGGCTTAATTCCATTCTGAGTGTTAACATTTAAAGCCATCACAAAATTAAAAAATGCTCTTAAAAAAAAAAAATGGAGTTTTAAATGTTTATTCATCTCAAAACTCACCTTAAAATCAAATGTGTAATTGGTGTAAGGCATCAGGCCACTCTCATAGGCACTCTTTAACTTGAAGCCATGAGTGATCCTTCCATTGGTTGTCCCATTTTTCCCATTACAGCTGAAGTTTGTAAGACTTTCATTGTATCTCAGTTCCTTAAAGTCTTTATGATTTGTTTCTACTCCACCAGTGCTCAAATATTCTACAACACCTATAAAGAATATAAATGTACTTTCTGCATTGTTAAGTATAATATACGATGTGCAATACATAACTAAACAGATAATTCAATAGTAAAGTTTTAAATCACACATATTCTCACTTTTTAAAATGTTTCACTATTTTCCACCTTTGCCAAAACTTGTATAAACACATTTTTCCATGGTTTTAATCATAGTGAATATTTTACACTTTACTGTACCATATGAACTTACATCATCTCAATTATTTTTTTTAATAATTGTGTAATACAACAGGGCTGACAAATAGTATTTGTTAAACCAGTTTCCTATTTCTTAAAAAAAATTCATGTTATTCCTATTTTTTTTTTTTTAAATTACCACCACAATCAGCATCTTGGTATGTAGGCTTCTGCTCAGGGTTAGTATGAAATACCAAGATTAGGCTTCATTGTGCTTATGAATACATGAATTATGAAAGAATGACAGAGCCATCTCACCATCTCTGGACACTATTTTTCCAGTGTGCTAAGCATAAGGTGGGGCTTCCCTGGTGGCTCAGATGGTAAAAAATCCACCTGCATTGCAGGAGACCTGAGTTCAATCCCTGGGTTGGGAAGATGCCTTGGAGGAGTGTGTGGCAACCCACTCCAGTATTCTTGCCTGGAGAATCCCATGGACAGAGGAGCCTGGACAGATACAGTCCATGGGATCGCAGAGTCAGAATGACAGAAGTAACTTAGCACACACAGAGGCATAAGGTGGGCTCTGCAAATATTTAACTTTCATTTAATCACTTAGCAAAACTAGACATTTTCCCATGTGTTTTGTTATTACCATGCAACATAGAAATGAGTCTTAAGATCTGTATCATGTGACAAGAGTCTCTTTTTGCCCCTCACATATTTTGTAGCTAAAGAGGATGAAAAGCAAATAAAGAACTTTCCAGTAATCCCCAGATGGCTTTGATGAGACGGACTAAAGAATTATGGATCTTAGGCACCTTTATTTCCCCGAAATCAGATTTTAATATAAATTTTATTTCATTATCTTTTCTTTCATCTATTGTGATAGCAGCAATATGCCACTGAATTTAACTACTCCAAGTGCATATGTGTGTGAATGCATGCATTCATGCATGCAAGTAAGTTCAAGGAAAAGTTCTCTTGAGTATCCAAGAAAGTATGGTTGTTACTCACTGTATTATCTATGGAAAAGTTTAAGAATAAGGCTTTCTGTATTCTTCCACTCTGTGACTAAATATCAACATTCTTGATCTTTTTTTGTTAAAACCACTGTCTGACCTCTGTAAATAGAAAAATCTCAAATTCCACCTGAGATGCACAATGTTTCTAATCACGTCTACCAAAATTTGAGATTGTATGATATATGGTCAAATTTAAACTGGATTATATTACCACATGCTGGAATCCCAGAGTCTGTCTTAATAACCTTTTCAGAGTCTGCAATACATATAACATGGGGATAATAAAATATGCCCATGTGTTTTCTGAAGATGATTAATATCCTTCCTCTGGAGGTACCAGAGGATAATACCATTACCATTTACTATTTCATTTTATAATGAAGTGGTAATAATACCATTTCATTTTCAAAATGGTCTCCCTACTCCACATAAAAAAAATTTTTTTAACCTGATTGATAGCGGCCACTATAAACTGAATTTTCATTTTGACTAGATTTGGAATTATCAGAAACAACACATTACAAAAGCATTTTAAGTCAGCAAGTGTTCTATGTAAAATAGTCTTGTTTTGTTTACCAGAGTCCGGCAAAGAATTAAGATCTGCACATAACACTAGTGGAATAGTTCCAAATTCTCCTAATACACTGGACTGGAGACTTCTCGAGGCTTTATCAATAATATTCTTCACTTCTGAGAGGAACATCATCGTTTGAACCAACTTCACATCAGAGTATTCAGGGTCCCAATGCATATGAGCATTAGCCACAAGAATAAGCTGTTTTTCTGTTCCAAGATGTGGCTTTCCAGCTATATTAGATAAAAAGAAAAGAAACAAAGCCCATATATTCTCACATGGTCTGAAAGCAAGTAATATCTCAGAGTCCTGGGAATAAAAAAAAGAACGCTAAAATCTGGTTGAAAATCTCCCATCTGAAAACTGATCTACCCTCTGTAACAAACCTGAGAAACAGACATCTGGCCTCTGGGATGAGTACTTCCAGCACAGGGTATTCACTCTTTGAACAAAGAGAGCCCATTCTATTTGGGATAGCTTGGTTTTTAAATAGTTCCAGCTCCTTAAAACTTCTGATCTTCTAGATATCCTAAACTGAGCATCACAAAATTAAACAGACATCTTTTCTTAAAAAACATTTAAAACAGTCACTAAGTTCCATCTTTCATCTTTTCTGTCCCTCAGATTAAATATCCCCATTTCCAACTGCTCCTCAAGTGACGGAAGTCTCAGTTCTTAGCATGATGATCGCTCTCTAAATATACATTTAATTTGAAATAAGTGGTCCATTTCTCCAAGACTTAAGACCTTTAAAATAATGACTAAAAGCAGGTCAGGAAGAGAAGTCAACACAGAAATATCCCTGTTGCCAAGAAATTGTATTAAGTGTACAGAATTCTTCTCTCTGAGCAGTTATTTTAACTAATATTTACTTCAGCATTTTATGTGAAAAATTCTCGAGCAGAAAAAACCTTGTTTTATGCCTTTTAAGATTTGAAATACTTTTCTAGGCAATGCTTCCTCTTCTTGAGCTTTGTGGTAGAGAAAAATGGATATGAGATTTTAGAAAAGATTTAAATTCTGCATTTCTTCAGGCATTACACAAGAGTATTAATATGAAACATTTTCTGTCTTTTATTCCATTTTGGAGGCCAAATTTTACAGGAAGTGGAAAGGTCACTCACATGATATTTCAATCAATTCCTTTCGAAGCTCTAGCAGTACGGCAACTCCTATGTTATCTTTTGTCATGACTCTGTTCAGCATGGCTTCAGACCCTTCTGAATTTGCCATGGCTAGTTGATTAAATTCAACAGTGTGTTTCTGAACCAAAGTAAATCTAAAACAAAACATACACAAATATAAAATTGGGAATACCAAGACATTCGTTTTGTGGTAAATGCAATTTCCCCCCAACTTCCTTAACAGATATGATGACATGTAAATTACATTACAGAAAATCCTCCACACTTAGCACTAAGCTTCCCATGTCCATTTCAGTTGCTCTCAGTCTGCCACAGATACAAATAACATCTTGAAAAACTTTTACAACTTAAGATAATGCAGTCATTTTCTATTTAGGTTTCATGTTGGAATATTTCATCTTACAATTTTGAAATAATTTTCTTCCAAAGTATGGGCTTAAGAATCTCTCTACCATCCCAGAGGGAATGCAATCACAAAGTGTTTCAATTAACAACTGGAGTTAAACCCTAGAAGACACCTGAAAAAACAGCAGAACTTTCAACATGTCTTCCAAAAACATTTTTTCTGATGAATCAAAACAAAACCCTTTAAATCATAGTACTGTTTTCTTGAGAAATAATATGGTGCCTCATTCTCTTAGTTGCCAACTAATTTCCATTCCCTTGACCCTCATCCTGCAAATACAGAGAATATTTTAAGAGTAAGATGACTGGGGAATTCCCTGGTGGTCCAGTAGTTAGGACTCTGACTTCCACTGCAGGGGAACAGGTTCAATCACTGCTCAAGGAACTAAGATCCCCACATGGCATGGATCCCCCCCCAAAAAAAAGAAGAAAGAAAGAAGATGACTTACTTTTCTGTTTTAAAGAATATTGCACAGCCATCAACATGTTTTCTTTCTTGTTCTGACATTGTCCTAGCTCTAGATTTAGGACTAAAGAATCCATTGTAGCCACGTTCTTTCAGTTCTACCAGAAAAAAACTGTAATACTGTTCTGTTTCAACTTCCTGAAAAATTGTAAACAGCAGTTATTTCATAAGACAAAAACCAGTCATATGCACTATCTTTATATGTAGTTTGAGACCTTAAAATAAATTCAAAGGACTGATCTGAAGAATGAAGAATTACATCTTTTCAATGTAATTTATCTGAAATCAATCATAACACCTACTTGTCATTTTACAGGTACCAGTTGATAAAGTACCTTTTTGCTGTTTAGGAGTAAAGAATGGAAAGCCATATACCCCTATGCATATGTATTTCCTTATATTTTAAAACTGGGGTAAACAAAAATCAGAGCAGTAGAAGGAACTCCACAGATCAAGTTTCAGACCACAAGGAGAAAGTCACTTGCCGAAGGTCATGTGTTATTATGAGGGTTGGACTGAGAACCCAGTTACTATCTACCAGATTCAATGTTCTTTCCACTTGGCCCTAATTATTCAATTACCACTGGTAGTAAAACAAAATTATACCTTGACAGTGCCACAGTTTCAGAACATTGCCACTCAATTAAAAATAGTGTGGAGGGACATAAGGGAGGAGCAGGTAAACATTTAGCTGTAATAGCAAACACCAGCTTAACCCATTTGCTTAACTTGGCAGCACAGTACTAAAAGCACAGGATGCAGTAAATGTTCCCGGAATTCAGTCAATACAGGAAAAGTCCGTATTTTAAGAACCGCTAAAGCCAGGACTTCAACTGTGTTAATGTAATACATACTCAAGCTATTCGTTGCTTGATCAAGGGGCATTTCTGCAATTTAAACAAGTATTCTTCTGATGACTTACCTGAAGACTTATGATATCAGCATTGCAACTCAAGATTTCTTGAATAATGGCCTTTTTCCTGTAGTCCCAATTTAGTGCCCATGATGGACAGTAGCCATATAACTGCCGGGTCGCATATTTATCACAAAGAACATTATAGCACATGACAGAAAATAAGGCTGTAGGAAAGATAACTTTACTTATTCATGCACGTGGCAGAAAAAAAAAATTAATTTTGTTTCACTTAAAACTAAGTTTGATTTTATTCATTCAATAATATATTCACAGAAAAGCTACCATATGCCAGACATGGCATAAGTCAGATAATAAAGGAAGAACAGATATATGAACAAATATAAATAACAATTGTGTTTCCCACTACACAAGTACAGACAGAAGGTTCAAAAGGAAACAGACTAAGATCTTGAGTCCTTCAGCTTCTAAGACCAAGACTCCTCATTTCTATGCTCCCTCCACCAATTCATCAATTATTAATGTAGAATGTACTCTGACATTTATCTAAGAAAACATAAGTTTTTTCTTAACAGTCATCTCTGCTTTTCTTCTACAAAGCAACTATTAATTCACATGAAAGAAGAACACCATTGCACCCCTGACAGAAGTGCCCAAACTATTTTCATACAATTTTAAAAGATTAGAGGTCATTAGCCTGATTTCTCTCTCAAGTAGGTGTTTTCGCTATCTTATAATTTTGTATTATCATACATCTGGAATACTGTAGAATTTGGGAAATTACAATATAGAAAGATTTGGGTGTGTTTATTATAACTGAATTTGATCAATACTTTAGAGCAGAGTTTCTCAAAAGCAACACCATGGACATCATGAGTAGGTAATTCTTTGTTGTTGAGGGCTGTGCTATGCACAGCCGCATCTCTGATCTCTAGCCACAAGATGCCAAGAGCACATCTACCACTTGTTGACAATGAAAAAATATCTCCAGATGCTGCTGAATGTCTTCTGGGGGATAAAACCGCCCCTGGCTGAGAAGTACTGCCTTATACCAAACTTTCCTCGACAATGATTATATAAAGGCCAGTTACACCAGGGTTTCCCTAGTGGCTCAGACAGTAAAGATTCTGCCTGCAATGTGGGAGACTTGGGTTCGATCCTTGGATTGGGAAGATCCCCTGGAGGAGGGAACAGCCACCCACTCCAGCATTCTGGCCTGGAGAATCCCCATGGACAGAGGAGCCTGGCAGGCAACAGTCCAGGAGAACAGAGTCAGACACGACTGAGCGACTTCCACTTCACTCACACAAGCCTTTATTATTATTATTATCTTCAAATCAAATCAACCTTAAGCGTTCTACTGTAATACTGCCCATAATCTAAAGCATACCAACAATACTATTAGGTTTATAAAGACAAAGTAAAAATAAGATTAAAAAAAAAAATCAGGTTACCAACCAGTTGGCCGTGTTCTGTCTGGTTCTTGTAACATAATCCAAGATCTTGGAGGTGGCTGTTCTGTTGAAACTAGTTGAACATAAAACACAAAATTAAACAATATTCTTAGACGTCTTTCTAAAAAAACGGTTTAATCAAATGACCACTTACTTCTTTTTGCAGTACCTGCCAAATTATCAAGCAAATAGTTCAGTAGCCTTCTTGTTCCATCTGGCTCCAGATAGAGGTTCAATATGTCCTGGGTAAGTGGATTTCCTGGAAATATTTTTAAAATAGGTAAAATGAAACAAAGACAAATATTAAAATATTTCAAAACTTAAAAATATACCAAAACTATCAGATCATTTGTGTATTAACTATGTAATTGTATATATTAACCACATATATAAATATATATATATTAACTCAATATATCAAACTAGAAAAAATATTTTTTTCAGTTTTTTATGTGAAGAGTAAAAATAATTCATACCACATTACATAGAAGTATCCAAAAATGATTACTAATGGACTGATGTCAATCTAGAAGATATCTAATAGTGCTCTGCATTTGACCCTGCCTCTTCAACACTTTCATAATGATCAAAAGCAAGCAAAACGGGATTGGGGAAGAGTGGGAAGAAGGACTAGGAGAAGGAAAGGTGAGAGCCAATATAATCAACCTGAGAATCATAATTTAAGAATGCTACAGAGTTAATAAGGAAATATCCTACTGAGAAATGCAGTCTAGCACTTAGATTTTTCAAAATTCTAAAGAATGAAATAGCAAAATGAGACAGATTTGGTTTAAGATTAACTCACTAATGAAGGGGGAAAACCCCAGAGCAGTATTCCAACAGCAAATTCAATCACTGTTTCATAAGTGCCAAAAATGAAAGCAAATGCAATGGTTTACATGTACTGTTAAGAGTCTGAAATCTCTCAGAAGGGTTTCTTACATATGAGAAGGAACAACACAGTACACTGTTTAAAACCAAAGTTCTTATCCATGTTCCATTTTAAGAAAGACTAGTAAATTCTATAGACTGAAGACAGTTAAAATAATAAGACATTTTAATTTGAAATTTTTTTTAAGTATGGAATTTAAGAATCATCACCAAACAGAGAAAAAAAGCAATCTGCATTTATTCTTTTCTCTTGTGAAAGAACAGACACAAAAAGCAGAATGAGGACAAGGGACAGGATCTAATAGAAAGCCAGCTCACCTGTGAGATAGTGGAATATCCTTCATAAAAAGCCAGATTACATGGGTGGGAAGAACAGCTAAATTAGTTGGCTTTTAAGATCTCTACAACTTTAATAACTGTAAAGGTAAAAATGTGCTCCTATAAATGCAAAGTATTAATTACAGGAAAACAAGTTACAACATATGTGTACAGTTCTTTACAGATACCAGAGTCCTGAAATTTTCATTTAGTCACAATCCTATGAAACAAGTAGCTATAACTTGAAAGTTACCAGGACCCTATGGGTGTGTTGAGAAAATGAAGTCAACTAAAAATTTCTCAGTACAAGGTAAGCATCCTATTCTAACCAGATTACACTTAACACTGTCTTTTTTACTACTTTCTAGCGTAAAAAATATTTAAAGGCAATCACTGAGGTTACAGAATTCCAGCTGAGCTAATTAAAATCCTAAAAGATGATGCTGAGAAAGTGCTGAACTCACTATGTCAGCAAATACAGAAAACTCAGTAGTGGCCACAGGACTGGAAAAGGTCTATTTTTATTCCAAATCAAAAGAAAGGCAATGCCAAAGAAAGTTCCCATTACTGTACAACTGCACTCATACCACATGATAGCAAGGTTATGCTCAAAATCCTTCAAGCTAGGTTTCAGCAGTACGTTAAACAAGAACTTCCAGATGTAAAAGCTGGATATAAAAAAGGAAAGGCAGAGGAACCAGAGAACAAATTGCCAACATCCAATGGATCACAGAGAAAGCAAGAGAATTCCAGAAAAAATACCTACTTTTGCTTCATTGACTATGCTAGAGCCTGGCTCACAACAAACTAGAAAATTCTGAAAGAGATGGGAATACCAGACCACCTTAGCTATCTCCTGAGAAACCTACATGTAGGTCAACAAGAAGTAACAGAACCAGACATGGAACAATGGACTGGTTCAAAATTGAGAAAGGACGTGGTCAAAGCTAAATACTGTCACCCTACTTATTTAACTTATATACAGAATACACCATGTGAAATGCCAGGCTGGATGAATCACAAACTAAAATCAAGATTGCCAGGAGAAACATCAACAACCTCAGATTTGCAGATGTTACCACTCTAATAGTAGAAAGCAAGAGGAACTAAAGAGATGCTTGATGAGGGTGAAAGACTAGAGTGAAAAGGCTGGCTTAAAACTCAACATTCAAAAACTAAGACCATGGCATTAGGTCCGAGCACTTCATGGCAAACAGAAGGGGGAAAAGTGGAAACAGTGACAGATTTTATTTTCGTGGGCTCTAAAAATCACTGAAGACAGTGACTGCAGTCGTGAAACTTAAAGACACTTACTCAATGAAAGGAAAGCTATGACAAACCTGGACAGCATATTAAAAAGCAGAGACATCACTTTGCCAACAAAGGTCCCTATAGTCAAAGCTATTGTTTCTCTAGGAGTCACGTATGGATGAGAGAGTTGGATCATCAAGAAGGCAGAGTACTGAAGAATTGATGCTTTCAAACTGTGGCGCTGGAGAAGACTCTTGAGAGTCTCTTGGATTGCAAGGAGATCAAATCAGTCAATCCTAAAGAAATCAACTCCAACCCTGAATATTCATTGAAAGGACTGATGCTGAAGCTCCAATACTTTGGCCACCTGTAGTGAAGAGCTGACTCACTGGAAAACATTCTGACACTGGGAAAGATCCAGGGCAAGAGGAGAAGGGGGTGACAGAGGATGACGTGGTTGGATGATATCGACACAACAGACATAAATCTGAGCAAAATACAGGAGATGGTGAAGGACAGGGATCTGACTTTCTAAGATATTAAGATGAGGTGGCAAGAATACACAGAAGAACTATACAAAAAGATCTTAATGACCCAGATAAGCACAATGGTGTGATCAGTCACCTGGAGACAGACATCCTGGAGTGTGAAGTCAAGTGGGCCTTAGGAAGCATCACTATGAACAAAGCTAGTGGAAGTGATGGTATTCCAGCTGAGCTATTTCAAATCTTAAAAGATGATGCTATTTAAGTGCTTCACTTAATATGCCAGCAGAGTTGGAAGACTCAGCAGTGGCCACAGGACTGGAAAAGGTTAGTTTTCATTCAAATCCCAAAGAAGGGCAATGCCAAAGAATGTTCCAACCACAGCACAATTGCACTCATTTCACATGCTAGCAAGGTTATTCTCAAAATCCTCCAAGCTAGGTTTCAACAGTACGTGAAATAAGAATTTCGACATGTATAAGCTGGATTAGAAAAGACAGGGGAACCAGAGATCACATTGCCAACATCCACTGGATCACAGAAAAAGCAAGAGAATTGCAGAAAAACATCTACTTCTGCTTCACTGACTACACTAAAGCCTTTAGCTATGTGGGTCACACAAACTGTGGAAAATTCTGAAAGAGTTGTGAATACCAGACCACCTCACCAGTCTCCTGTGAAACCTGTATGCAGGTCAAGAAGCAACAATCAGAACCAGACATGGAACAATGAACTGGTTTCAAACTGGGAAAGAGTATGTCAAGGCTGTATACTGTCACTCTGCTTATTTAATTTATATGCAGAGTACATCATGCAAAATGTTGGGCTGGATGTAGCACAAGCTGGAATCAAGATTGCCAGGAGAAATACCAATAACCTCAGATATGCATAACACTACCCTTATGGCAGAAAGGGAAGAGGAACTAAAGAGCCTCTTGACGAAGGTGAAAGGGGAGAGTGAAAAAGCTGGCTTACAACTCAACATTCAGAAAAGCTAAGATCATGGCATCCAGTCCCATCATCTTATGGCAAATAGATGGGGAAACAATGGAAACGTTGACAAACTTTCTTTCTCTGGGCCCCAAAATCACTGCAGACAGTGACTGCAGCCATGAAATTTAAAGACGCTTGATTCTTGGAAGGTTTGAAACCTATGACAAACCTAGACAGCCCATTAAAAACCAGAGACATTACTTTGCCAACAAAGGTCCGACTAGTCAAAGCTATGGTTTTTCAAGTAGTCATGTATGGATGTGAGAGTTGGACCATAAAGAAGGCTGAGCACCAAAGAATTGATGCTTTCAAACTGTGGTGCTGGAGAGGACTCTTGAGAATCCCTTGGACAGCAAGGAGATCAAACTAGTCAATCCTAAAGGTAATCAACCATGAATATTCATTGAAAGGACTGATGCTGAAGCTGATGCTCCATTTCTTTGGCCACCTGATGCAGAGAGCCAGTTCACTGGAGAAGACCCTGATGCTGGGAAAGAGTGAAGGCAGGAGGAGAAGGGGACAACAGAGGACAAGATAGTGGGATAGCATCACTGACTCAATGGACATGAGTTTGAGCGAACTCTGGGAAATGGTAAAGGACAGGGAAGCATGGTGTGCTGCAGTCCATGGGGTTGCAAAAGATCAGACATCAATGAGTGGCTGAATAACAATAAATGGATGAAGTCAAATGGTATATTTTCCACAACATACGTGCACTTTTTTGAAATTCCTTTAAATTTATAATTAATCTGGCTTTTCATTGCCTGGAAAAATAATATACATAGGGTAAACTTAAAAAGTACAACACAATTCTGCAATTAAAACATGATGTTGAGCCCTCAAAACTAAGGAAGAAAAGTGAGTGAGAGAAGCTACTTCTGAAGAGATGAAGTAAACATACTTTTCCCTATTCTTCCCACCAAAAACAACTAAAGCCTCTGTAAAGAAACATAAGACTGAATGAAATGTGGGTAAGAAGGCAGAATGATCAAGGCCTGAGGAACACAGTAGAGAACTCCTTGAATTCACTATTTGCCTAACATACGCCAGATACAGAACTGAAAAAGCCAGCAACTTGAACATATAAATGGGAACAAGGGAAAAAAAAAATCCAACAAAAGCGGAAGGACCAGGAAACGGCAACCTAACAAAACAAAACTCATAGATAGCAGCATCTTTATTCCAGCTAAACACCAAAGAAATAAAGAGCAACTACTAAAGATATACAAATAGATCATTCAAATGTACTTAGACAAATTAAAATGGTAATATAAAAAGATGCTCAAATAACCATAGAAAAGCAAGAAAAAGAAAACAAAAAACCAAGCAAGGAGAAAAAATAGAAAACAAAAAATGAAGAGGCAGCTGTAGCCCCAATAAATCAATAATTACAGTGAGTGTAAATGGTCTAAATATACCAATTAAAAGATAGAGATTGGCAGAATGGATTTAAAAACATGACCCAACTATATGCTATAAACAAGAAACTCACTTCAAATATACCAGTCTAAGCAGGTTGAAAGGAAAAGGATGGGGGAAAAAAATCATGCAAATATTAATCAAATAAAAGCCGAAGTGATTATACCAATATCAAATACAGTAAATTTCAGAGAAAATTACCACAGCATGAGTGGTCTTGTGTAATGACAAAGGGCCAATCCTCAAGAAGAACTGGCAATTCTGAATGTGTACTCATTAAGTAACAAAACTCAAAATGTTTTTGAGAGAGGGGTATTGATATCTCCAAGTGTAATTTTAGATTTCTCTATTGTCCTTTCAAGTGTAATTTTACATTTTCCTATTGTCCTTTCTTTTAAATTTGTGGATGTTTGGTTTTATGGCCCAGGCATGAACCTTTTTGTCCCTTGGGCACTGAACAGGAGTTGTATTCTGCTATTATTGGGTAGGTGGTCTATAAATATCAGTTATATCCAGTATATCTGTCTAATACCTCTTGGACTGATGGCATTTGTGGACTTTTGTCTGGTTCTATCAATTTTTGAGAGAGGGGTATTAATGTCTCCAAGTGTAATTTTAGTATGTCAAGACTGAGTATTTTCACCCTGTTTATTTAACTAATATGCAGATTACATCATGTGAAACGCTGGACTGGATGAAGCACAAGCTAGAATAAAGACTGCCGAGAGAAATATCAATAACTTCAGATATGCCAATGACACCATCCTTATGACAGAAAGCAAAGAGGAACTAAATAAAGAGCCTCTTGATGAAAGTGAAAGAAGAGACTGAAAAATCTGGCTTACCACTCAACACTCATAAAACTAAGATCATGGCATCCAGTCCCATCATTTCATGGCAAACAGATGGGGCCACAATGGAAACAGTGACAGACTTTATTTTCTTGGGCTCCAAAATCACTGCAGATGGTGACTGCAGCCATGAAATTAAAAGATGCCTGCTTCTTGGAAAAAAAGTTAATGACCAACCTAGACAGCATATTAAAAAGCAAAAACATTGCTTTGCCAACAAAGGTCCATCCAGTCAAAGCTATGGTTTTTCCAGTAGTCATGTATGAATGTGAGAGTTGGACCATAAAGAAAGCTGAGTGCCAAAGAATTGATGCTTTTGAACTGTAGTGTTAGAGAAGACTCTTGAGAGTCCCCTGGACTGCAAGGAGATCTAACTAGTCAATCCTAAAGGAAATCAGTCCTGAATATTCATCAGGACTGATGCGAAGCTGAAGCTCCAATACTTTGCCCACCTGATACCAAGAACTGACTCATTGGAAAAGACCCTGATGCTGGGAAAGACTGAAGGCAGGAAGAGAAGGGGACGACAGAGGATGAGATGGTTGGATGCCATCACTGATTCAATGGGCGTGAGTTTGAGCAAGTTCTGGGAGTTGGTAATGGACCAGGAAGCCTGGTGTGCTGCAGTCCATGGGGTCACAAAGTGTTGGACACAACAATTGAGCAACTGAACTGAACTGAATATCACCTTGATACCAAAACCAGGCAAGGTGAGTATAAAGCAAACAAAAAACAAAAATACAAACATCTCTCATGAATAGAGAGTCAAAAATCCTTATGAAAATATTAGGATACACACATGGGCAATAAATAAACTATTCATCATGATCAAGCAGATTTTATTCCAGGAATGCAAGCATGGTTCAATATTCAAAAATTAGTTACCAAGCTAAAGAAAAATTACATTTTACATCATATCAACTGATATAAAACAAATATTTGACAAAATTTAATACCCATTCATGATTTTAAATGCTCAGAAAAAGGACAGAAGGAAATTTCCTCAAATTGATAAAGAGAATCTACAAAATACCTACTGCTAACATTATACTCATAAATGAAAACAATACTTTCTAAGATCAAGTAAAAGGAGAGATATCTGCTTTCACAGCTTTTACTCAACATAGCGCTGGAAGTTCTAGTCAGTGCCATAAGGCAAGAGAAAGGGGGGGAAAGCATACATATTAGAAAAAATAAAATAAACTTGTTCCTGTTTGCAAGTAACTAATTTTCTACATAGAAAAAAATTTTGTAATTACCAAATAACCTATTAAAAAAAAAAAGAAAAACCAACCCCTAAAACTAAAATAGGGTTCTATGATGTAGAAGGATATAAAATAAAACTTTAAAAATCCATTATATTTCTATATACAGGGAATGAACATGAGGAGGGCACTGCAACAACCCACTCCAGCATTCTCGTCTGGAGAATCCCATGGACAGAGGAACCTGCTGGGCCACAGTCCATAGGGTCATAAAGAGTCAGACACAACTGAAGCCACTTAACAACCACACAAATATTGGAATGAACACAAAGACAGCAAAATTTAAATACATTATGATTTATATTCACTCAAACAAAAAGACAAGTATTAAGTCTAACAAAATATTTACAGGACTTATATACCAAAAACTATACAACACTGATGAAAAAGATCAAAGAAGATCTAAATATATGGAAAGATATAGCACATTCCTTGATTGGAAGACACTACATAGTAAAGATGTCAGTTCTCCCCAATTTGATACAAGTTATCAAAATCCCAGCAATATTTTTTTATAACCACAGACAAAATTATTCTAAAATGTATATGGAAAGGCCAAAGAACTAGAATAGCTAAAATCATTTTTAAGAAGACTACAGAGGAAGAATCAATCTATCTATTAAGACTTATTACTCTATTTCAAGTTCCAAAACCTATGTGATATTGGCAGAAGGCCAGACACAGGGACTGATGAAAAGAAGAGAATCCACATAGATATGTTCAACTGATTTATGAAAACAGTGCAAAAGCAATTTAATGGAGGATAAATTTTTCAACAAATGGTGCTAGAGCAACTGGGCATGTAGAGCTATTTTAAAGAGTTCTTAGACTTGACACCAAAAGTAAGCTCCAGAAACAAAAATACTGATAAACTGGACTTTATCAAAATTTAAGACTTTTGCTATATATATACCTGTGTGATAGTATGATTTACAATAAAATACCCTGTGTGATAGTATGATTTACAATAAGAAATATATATTTACTTTCTGTCTGGTATTCCTGGTACATAGATCCTAAAACTTCTGAAATTTCCTAAGTGATGAGATTGATAAAGATGCTTTATGTTAATGAGGTGGTATTTAGATTTCTCTGAAAGACAGGGCTGATTGCTAAGAGAACTATTATGTGACTAGAAGGTTGGAACTTTCAGTCCCACCCCCAGAAGGGACAAAACACCAAGAGCCAATGATCTAATCAACTAGACCTACAAAATGGAGCCTCCATAAAAACCCAGTAAGATGGTTAAACAACCCATGAAGATATATATCTATGGAATATTACTCATCAATATAAACAAGCAAACACCCAACAACCTGGGCGACTTTCCAAAGAATTAACCTGAATTAAAAAAAAAAATCTCAAAAGGTTAGACACAGCATAATTCTATTTACATAGTATTTTAAAAAATAGTTTAATTAATTAATTAATTTAATGGCTGTACTGGGTCTTCACTGCTGTGTGGGCTTTTCTGTAGGTGTAAAAAGCAGGGGCTGTTCCCCAGCTGCGGAGCACGGGTTTCTCATTGCGGTGGCTTCTCCTGTTGTAGAGCAGTGCCTCTAGGGTGCTTGAGCTTCAGCAGTTGTTGCACTTGTGCTCAGGAGCTGAGGCTTGCAGGCTCTAGAAAACAGGCTCAAAAGCTGTGGCACATGGGCTTAACTGCTCTGAGGCATGTGGGATCTTCCCAGATCAGGTATTGAACCTGTTGTCTCCTGCACTGGCAGGCAGATTCTGTACCACTGAGCCACCAGCAAGTTCTACATATTATTTTTGAAATAACAAAATTACAGAAAGTTTTTTCCGTGGTTTTAAGAAATTAAGGAGTGAACTGGGGCAAGAAGAAGCAAGTGTAGCTATTAAAGTGCAATAGGAGGGATCCTTTGGTGATGGAACCGTTCTGTACCTTGACTGTGCGTATGTGTGTAGTTGCTCAGTCGTGTCCAACTCTTGGTGACCCCATGGACTGTAGCCCGCCAGGCTCCTCTGTCCATGGAATTCTCCAGGCAAGAATACTGGAGTGGGGAGCCATTCCCTTCTCCAGGGGAGCTTCCCAACCAATACCCTGGTTGTGAAGCTGTACTATAGGTTTGAAAGATGTTATCACTGGAGGGAAATTGGTAAAGGCATATGAATTGTTCTCTGCATTATTTCTTACAGGTTCATGTGAATCTTTTAAGTACCCCAAAATTTGTTTTAAAAAATGAATGTGCATCTAAGGTTATAGTCCTATCTTTCACAGTAGAACAATTTTGAAGAACATGGAAAAACTTAAAAAAAAAAAGACACATGCTAGCCTTAGGCAAACAACTTTAAAGAAAATGCTATGAACTGAATTACATGGCAGAAATACTCTGGCTCTGTACGAATGGATGATATAGCAAATAGACTTGATTTTTGAACAAGGTGATACATTTTCTCTTTCAAATAATGAACAGTGATATGAGAAATTATGAAAGTTTTCAGAGAGAAAGGGTAATGTAACTGTTTTTTAGTAGCTAGCACAACATTACAATACAAAGTTGCAAAGCTCAGGAAAATAACAGAGATCTGTCTTAAAACGGTAAAATTAAGTGAAAAGACTACTGTTATAGACAGATATGTAACAATGTCGAACAGAATTGCTGAGCTATACAAACATCTCAGTGAAACTATACTTCCAAGAGAGAAACATACAGCACAAATGTCAAATGGTAAAGGATCTTTCTGAAATGGAAGACCAAGGAATCAAAACTGAAGGTGCCATAAAGACTTTTCTACCCATCCCCAGCATTTACTTTCACAGGCTTTTACATACATTAAATCAGTGTAAAACCTGTGACCAATGACCCTAACCTCAAATAAAGTTTGTAATCTTTAGACGATGAGATGGTTGGATAGTATTATAGACTCAATGGACATGCGTTTGAGCAAACTCCAGGAGACAGTGAAGGATAGGGAAGCGTGGCGTGCTGCAGTCCATGGGGTCGCAAAGAGTCGGACATGACTTAGTGACTGAACAACAGCAGCAAAATCTTTAGAGAAATGAATATAGGCTAAGGTTTGTAAATATATGTATACTATAAGATTACAAAAAAACCTTAAACCAGAAGGACATACAACAGTAGCTGCCCCTGGGAGGAGAAAAAGACTAGAAGAGGAACAAAGAAGAGGGCCTTAACATTCTGTAACGTTTTATTTCTTTTACATTAAAAGAACAGACACAAAAGTGACAAAATATTGCTAATTCTGGTAGTCCTTATATGGATTACACTTGGCTACATTTTATATTTTTTCTGTTTTTCAAATTTAAAAACAGGAAAATAAGAATAAATCAGACTTACCATAGGGAAATAGAACAGAAAAAGGCTTTTGCAACTCACATTTCCCTGACATCCATTTTAAGAGGCCTCACCCAGTGTAACCACATAGATAAAACCTTTCCAAAGAACCATTTATAAAGGTGATGTCTGTTGAACATGGTTTTACATATATTTGTAAAGGTATTATTTATATTCTTCCAATTGCTTTTGTGAACAATAACATTAATTTTATAATATGACATGGATTTATATAAACAAAACCTCATTCTATAACTATTTTTAAGAAGTAAAATTCTTGAAGACCTAACCATGTGATTTTGGGGTGGAAGGGGCGGCACAACACACAGCATGTGGGATCTTAGTTCTCCAACCAGAGACCGAATGCAGGCCCCTTGCAGTGCAAGGGCAGAGCCACAGCCACTTGATGGAGAAGGAAGTCTCCCCGTGCTCTCTATTTAGGAATCAATTATTGAGTAAGCTGGCCACGTCTACAAGACTAGTGAAGAATCATAATGTGATTAAAAAAAAAATTACAGGCATTAACGTATACTTAAAATATAACTTTTAACCTTGCTGGTTTAAAAAAATATTTCTTAATACTTCTTACTACGTCAATTATGTCCCCAAGTTCTAACATATTAATGAAGTCCTTATTAATCAATTTTATTTTTGATTTTTTTGATTTTTTAAAAAATACTTTAATACTGGTCTTTATATTAGAGGATTCAAATGGATCAAAATTTTCTAACTGTTTTCTGCACTTTGTCAGAATCTCCATTTTTTGAGACCTGAACATTAAAAAAAGAAATAAGCTGTTTTACAGCATGATGAAATAAAGTCTGATATCAAGAATGTATAACCAAAACATAGAGGTGACTGAAATAAGGGCAAGAAAAGCAATGCTAGGCTAGGAGGAAAAAACAATAAAAAGACTAGCAGACAATCTATCAGTGAAAAAGAGAAAAAACTAGTGGGCTACATCTAACAAACGGATGAACTCTGGGGAAGAATGAACCTGCAGATCCCGGCAAAGATTCCCTTACGCCTTCTTCAGACTCAAAGACATACAGATAAACCATAAGCAGCACAAATATGGGAAGTCATACCTTTCAGGCCTAAGGTCTGCAACTGAAACAGTTTTCCCAGCTCAAAAGGTAGAACTCGTAACAGGTTGTTATTTAAATGGAGTTCCCTGTAGATGTAAAAATTCCAGGAAGTCAAAAGATATATTAACTTTAACAGCTAAAATCGACAATATGATTTCTAGGAATATAAAGATATAAATACTTAATACAAATTTAGTATTATAAGCTAATGTCTAGTACAGTGCTTCTCATGTGGTTAAAAAAAAAAAAAGACACAACAAAAAAGATCACAAACTGCCAAAGACATACATTTATAAAACACATGGGGGGGGGGAAATCAATTATTGTAAAAGTGAGAAAGAAAAAGACCAACAAAATATAAGCCCATTTTTTAAGAGCATGAGATTCAACAGATACATGCTGTGTATCTCACTGCAAGCTGGTGACACACTCTGAATTGGCACAGTCCAGAGACTGCCCGGGCCAGCACAGACGGATGCCTCCCACACATTCCAGAAAGTGGAAATGAAAACCCCGCCTAACATGTAAACTGTGAAAATAGAATTTAAATGATCATATCATGCCGAAACAAAATACTTTATGGTAGCTGCATAATAAGTTTATGATTAATATTTTTCCAAATTTACTGTTTCACTTTATAAATAATGGCAGCTATATTAATAACCACTGATTATTTTAATGATTTGTTTTGCATAGAAAATTTAACTATGAAAGACACCTTCAGTAGGAAAAAAGAAAGATCCAATATGAAGATACTGGTAATATCCTATAATAGTAAGTTTTGTCAATTTTTACAGGTGAATGAGAACTACTTATGAAATCCTTGGTTCTTAGAATTTAAAAGAAGCTTGGTTACTACTGAGTAAAACCAGAGGTTGGTGAGGCCATAAAATGAACAAGAAAAACTTGTTCTGAATACCTGTTATTTCCACATCTATCATATTGGAAAGGAGGTCCTTTGAGTAAATTTGGTTCAGAGGATTAAAAGTCATGGTATATACTCATTAAGCCTGAAATTGTCAAAGGGCTGTCTGGAAACAACAGAGGTTAAAAAAAAAAAACACCTCTCACAAGGTCCTTATACCTTTTTTTATTATGCAGGAAATGATAGAAAGCAGCAGAAAAAGTCAGTGTAATTTTTTTTTTAAAGGCAGGTAATATGAAATGGTACAAGATTTTCCATTAGGATTAACATAATAGCTAGAAATTGGCTTTATATTCAACTTAAGTAAATCTCATCTATCTTAGAAAACAGAGGTTACAGGCATCACCATTTACTAATACAGTATTTGCCAAACAGGGTTGCTAATAGCTTTTTAGTCAGTATCCCAAATATTGCTGATCTCAGCTGGGTCCTTATTACAGCAACTTCACAGATAAAGGAACACTCAGCAAGGTTATAAGAAGCTTGCCCCAAATCACACAATTTATAAACGACAAAGTTTCTAATCTGAACTCTGTATGACTCCACATTCTATCTGCCTCCTATACTCCACACTACAGTCCCCCACATTCAATCACTAATTCTAGCTTCTTTCAAGTCCCATCTTTGTTACTATCATGCACAGAAGCCCTGAGACAGTCAAAAAGGTATCACTAATTGGCAATGACTTCCTAGATCCTGTATTAAGGATAAGGGGCCCCAGAATTTAGTGGAGAAAAAGCACCTCAACTGTGTCACAAGTGCGTGCATATATGGAATAACACAAGCACTTTCTATTTGTTTGCTCCACTTTGTCTTAAAATTTTGTTTCAAATATGAAGTATATTACACAAAACAGCAATGAAATAAATGTTAGGCAATGGATCTACGTGACTTATGATTTATTAGCTGACATTCAATTTTCCCAGAAAACTTTACCTCATGTTTAATTTTGTTCAAATAACATTAAATTGACAATGTTGTTTCCTAACAAAGTGGTGTTTCCTAACAATATAATAATATTTTCTTTTAAGGGTATACAACTATGCACTGAGTTGAATCTGTGTACCTGAGTGATACCATGTTTCCGAGTTCTGCCGGTAAACTTCGGATTTTATTAGAGGACAGGTCCAGATACACCAGATTGTGAAGCTTGGCAATGTCTGAAGGAATGCGGGACAGGGAATTGTCACTTAGATACAAAGCTGTCAAGTGAGTTAGTGACCACAAAGATGAGCTTAAGCTTCTTACTTTTCCTGTAAAAGAAAAAAAATGGGACAAGAATTAACTCTACAATTTGGTCTCCGGATTAAGTAACATTTAGATGTTTTATTGAGTAATAACTTATCATACAAAAAATTGTGAGAAAGGGGTCAACACCTTATTGATTCTAGAACAATTCACTGCTAGGATTAAGTTATAAACTCTCCACTTAGCAAACTAACCACAACTCATTTAAGGAAATATATCAGTGTTTAGATTGCATTGTTATTTTTAAGAGCACAATAGTTGAAAGACTTTATCCTTTAATTAGCCTCAGCTATGAAAAGAAGAAGTATGAGTAATTTATAGTAATAAGTCTAATATACATGAATCAACCAATTTCAGAGATCAGACACCAATCAAGGCAGGAGAGTGACCCGTTAAGGAAGGGAAACAAACAAGTCAGGTCTACTATTATCTGAGCTTACTTCTTGAACAGTTCAGCACAGTTAGGGGATTCCAGGGGAGGAACACAGATCTCCCCCAAGTACAGGATACAGAGCATATGTCCAGGGAAGCCAGGATGACTAGAATTTATAAAGGCAGAGTACCAGAGAGGAGAGAGATGAAGAGAGAGGTTTAGAGATTTACTTTCCCCCTCAAGTTATCAACTGATCAGCAGATGCATGTGAGAAACTGCCTGAGCCAGAGGAAAAAAACACCCAAAAGGAGCAGAGGTAATAATCCCTAGGTTCACACATCACTCAGGTTCACACAGCACTCACTAAGGTAAAATCCACAATATCTGGCACCTACTTAAAAATTACTAGGTACACAAAGAGACTGTAAATCAGTCAATTAAGACCAGTCCACAAGAGATAACAATGATACAACTAGTAGAGATATTAAAAGTTACTTTAATTATATTCCATACTGCCAAAAGCTAGATAACTGAACAAGACAGCACAGACGCTCATATTGAACTTCTCAAGTTAAACACCATGGTTAAGAGGAAATGGAGAATGGCTGCTAATGTATTCAGGGTTTCTTCTGGGAACCATGAAAATGTTCTCAGATTAACTATGGTAAGGGGTGCACAACAAAATATATACAAACTACCGAATTTGTACTTTAAGTGAGTGAACTGTGTGAATTATACTGTTACCAATTATAGCTGCCACCAAAAGAGAGACAGACACACAAACACATAGGCAGAAAAATTCCCACATTAATGCAATGATCTAGCAACCAAGACAGATATTTTCAAAAGTGAAGGCAAACTACAAGATGAAAAGAGCTAAGGAGATGGATGGTAGTGACAAATGCACATTATGAATGTATCTAAAAAGCTTTTCCATAAAGAGTATTTTGGAACCAGATGGGTTCACTGGTGAATATTACCAAACATTCAAAGAAGAATTAAAAACAATTCTATACAAATTCATCCAGATAACTGAAAAGGATACTTTCCTACTCATTATGAGGTCAACCCCATCCTGATACCAAAACCACACAACACTAGGACAAGAAAACTACAAAACAACATCCTCATGAACATAAATGTGAATTTAACAAAAACAAATCCAAAAATACATTAAAAGGGATAATGAGCAAGTAAGATGTGTGCCAGAAAATGCTAGGTTTGTTGAACATTTTAAAAATATAATTTAAAAAATGTTTTCTCAGAAAAGAAAGCATTTGACAAAATCAGTATCCATTTCTGACTTTTAAAAACCTCTCCTATCAGTTGATTTTTCAGCAGAAACTGAAAATTTTCATTTTTATTTTAAAAATAATTTAAAAAAATTACAGCAAACCCATAGACTGCCAGGCTCCTCTGTCTTTGGGATTTTCCCAGCAAGAATATTGAAGTGGATTGTCATTCCCTTTTCTAGGGGATCTGCCGGATCCAGGGATCAAACCTGTGTCTCCTGCATCTCCAACAGATTCTTTACCGCTGAGCTACTGGGGCCAAATGTAGACTGTTATACAAAAACCTCGTGGTTAACTGCAAACCAAGTATAAATAGATATACACAAAAAAAGGAAGTAATTGAAACAACACTAAAGACAGTCATCAAATCACAAAGAATAAAAGCAGGGCAAAAAGACCTAAAAAACAACAAAACCATGAGCAAAATGGTAATACTGATTATATATAAATCAATAATTACCTTAAATGTAAATGGACTAAATGTTCCAACCAAAAGATAAGAGTGGATGAATGGAAGCAAAAACAATACCCATAAATATACTACCTACAAGACACTCATTTCAGAACTAATGATACACACAAAGTGACTGAATGAAAAAAGGAAGTGTATGCAAAATGGAAACCAAAAGAAAGCCAGAGTAGTAATACTTTTATCATACCAAAAAAAAAAAAAAAATCACCTTTAAAATACAGGCTGTTAGAAAAGACAAAAAAGGACACCACATAATGATTAAAATATCAATCCAGGAATGTTTATAACAATTGTAAACATATATGCACCCAACATAGGAGCACCTCAATACATAATACAAATACTAACACAGTACTGACCAATGACACATTAATATGTCTTTTGTTACCTGTGCGTTATTGACCAGGGAGATCAATAGTTTTAGAGAGTGGTACAATTAACATCACTGTGCGAAGTTGTTACAACTTAAAACTTATCAAGGGTTCATTATACAACTTGTGGTTGTCATTATCATTCACATTTTGCTCCGTTAAGATTTTGTTTCAACCTTCTAAATATTATAAACACAAGTTTATTGCTGTAAAACCATCAGAAACGACATATCACAAAATTTCTCATTTGAAAAAGAGCCCCCTTCAGAGATCCACCTTGTTAATTATCAGGTAAAATAAAAGAACATGTTCTAGAGGAAATAATACCCACAGGACTAAAAAAGAATCCTGCCAGAAAGTGGAGAGTCTGTGCTTCCCAGGGAAAGCACAGTGAAACAGTATATTTGTAACAGATGTTCTGTTCCTCTGCACAGAGATGCCTGATGTACTGTCTATCGCATGCTAACAAAATATTAGAAGGCTTTAGAAACACATGTACAAAGTTTCAAATAAATACATTAAGTGCAAAAAAAAAACTTGTTAGTATTTACTCAAACATGAGCATGTCAACATTCACTTACATAACAAATCACCAGCCACAGGCGTTAGTTTGTGTACAAATTCCCGTGGTCGATAATGTGTCAACAGACATAAAAGGAGAAACCAACAGTAACAACTGACAAGGCATCAGAGAGAAAATCAGTAAGGAAACAAAGACTTTGAATGACACATTAGACAAACTGACTTAGTTGATAAACATACAGAACATTCCATCTGAAAGCAGTAGAATAAACATTCAAGAGTACAGGAATATTCCCTGGTCCTGGAAGACCCCACATACCTCAGAGCAAAAGAGCCCGTGTGCTACAACTGCAGAGCCTGTGCTCTAGAGCCTGAGAACAGCAACCGACGAAGCCCGCACACCCCAGAGCCTGTGCAACAGAAGAAGCTACCGCAATGAGAAGCCGAGCACAATGAAGAGCAGACCCCACTCACAGTTAACTGGAGAAATCCCGTATGCAGCAATGAAGACCCAGCACAGCCAAAAATGAATGAATGAATGAATGAATCTTTTACAAAGTCATCGGATTATCTCAACAGATGCAAAAACACTTTTGATAAAATTCAAATCCATTTATGACAAAAAATCTCTCCAGAGATTGTGGGTTCTCTCCAGCTAGCATCATACTTAACTATGAAAAGCTGCAAGCATTCCCTCTAAGATAGGGATCCCCAATCCTCACACTGGTCCATGGCCTGTTAGGAACTGGGTTGCACAGATGAATGGCTGGGGTAGCAAGGAAAGCTTCATCTGTATTTACAACCTCTCCCCATTGCTGACAACACCATCTGAGTTCCACCTCCTATTAGATCAGCAGTGGCATTAGACTCTCATAGCAGCATGAACCCTACTGTTAACTACATGCAAGGGATCTACACTCTGAGCTCCTTATGAGAGTCTGAGGTGGAGCTGAGGCACTGATGCTGGCACTGAAGAGCAGCTGCAAATACACATTATCATCAGCAGAGAGGTTTGACTGCACAGAGACTATAATAAATCAATTGCTTGCAGACTCCTATCAAATCCCTATCAGTGAGTGGCAAGAGACAGTTAAGCAGCATCTGGTGTTAGGGTTTACAGCTGCAAGTAAGTTGACATACTTCAACTGTACAGCTGCATCTGGTGGCAGGCTTTAAGTCAGAATTCGACACTATTTTAGTCCATGAGTGGCCCACCCATTATCTTCTTTACCACTTCCATCTGTGCCTCTTTCCTGCACTGCATACTGTCTTAATCAGCTTTGGTAAGCCCACAAGGTAATCCCAGCCAAAATGAGTAAAACACAAACGTTGCTGGAGAGTGTCTTTGAACAGAGCGAAAGACCCAATGATGAGACAGCAGAAGACTCCAAGACTACTAACAAAAAGAAAGCTGTATTTTAAATACCAGAGTCCTATTTAAATTAGGGGTTCATTGCAACAAGTGATTCACATTCTCCAAGGCCACTTTATGTAATATGTGGCAACCAGTTATCCAAGAAGCCATGAAGCCATGAGAACTGCTTCACCATATGGAGACCAAGCATATTTCATTAAAAAACAAGGCTTTAGAGTTAAAAAATAAACATGCAAATATGAAAAACAGAAGCAATTACTGAAGGCCACCATGTCATCAAATGTGTCTGCACTGAGAGCATCATTCTTAGTGGCTAACTGCATTGCTAAAACTAAAAGCCCTTTACTATTGGTGAAGAGTTGATCCTAACTGCTGCTAAAGTTCACTTATAATGAACTTTTAGGAGATGCTGCAGTTCAAAAGGTGACACGAGTTCCTCTTTAGGCTAACACCGTAAGTAGACGAATGGATGAAACGGCACAATTATTAGAAAGGATCAATAAGTCACTGTTGCACGCAACCCAGGTTGAAAGTCTATGATGTTGACAAAAGGACAAAGGTGCTTGTCTCTGTGTGACATGTGCATGAGGATATGTTATATGCACTTTTGTGGCAACAACATCACAGCTGCAGAACTATTCAAAAATGATTACACATCAGAGAAACAGAATTGGTCATTTTGTGTCTGTATATGCATGGATAGAGTGGCTGCCATGACTAGATGGCTTGTTGGTTTCTTTCAGTTCAGTTCAGATGCTCAGTCATGTCCAACTTCTTGTGACCCCATGGACTGCAGCACTCTAGGCTTCCCTGTCCATCACCAACTCCTGGAACTTGCTCAAACTCATGTCCATTAGGTCCATGATGCCATCCAACCATCTCATCCTCTGTCATCCCCTTCTCTTCCTGCCTTCAATCTTCCCCAGCATCAGGGTCTTTTCCAATCAGTCAGTTCTTCACATGAGTTGGCCAAAGTACTGGAGCTTCAGCTTCAGCATCAGTCCTTCCAATGAATATTCAGGACTGATTTCCTTTACAATTGACTGCTTTGATCTCCTTGAGGTCCAAGGGACTCTCAACGGTCTTCTCCAACACTACACTTCAAAAGCATCAATTCTTCGGCACTCAGCCTTCTTTTTGGTCCAACTCTCATATCTGTACCTGACTACTAGAAAAACTATAGCTTTTATTAGATGGACCTTTGTCAGCAAAGTAATGTCTCTGCTTTTTAATATGCTGACTAGGTTTGTTGTAGCTTTTCTTCCAAGGAGAAAGCATCTTTTAATTTCATGCTGAAGTCACCATCTGCAGTGATTTTGGAACCCAAAAAGAATAAAGTCTGTCACTGTTTCCCCATCTATTTGCCATGAAGTGATGGGACTGGATGCCATGATCTTAATTTTCTGAATGTTGAACTTTAAGCCAGCTTTTTCACTCTATTTCACCTTCAGCAAGAGGCTCTTTATTTAGTTCCTCTTTGCTTTCTTTTTTTCCCATAAGTGTGGAGTCATCTGCATGTCTGAGGTTATTGATATTTCTCCTGGCAATCTTGATTCCAGCTTATGCTTCATCCAGCCCAGCATTTCGCATGACGTTCTCTGCATATAAGTTAAATAAGGAGGGTGACAATACACAGTCTTGACCTACTTCTTTCCCAATTTGGAACCAGTCTGTTGTTCATGTCCAGTTCTGACTATTGCTTCTTGACCTGCATAGAGATTTCTCAGGGGACAGATAAGATGGTTTGGTATTCCCATCTCTTTTTCCACAGTTTGTTGTGATCCACACAATCAAAGGCTTTGGCATAGTCGATAAAGCAGATGTTTTTCTGAACTCTCTTGCTTTTCCTATGATCCAATGGATATTGGCAATTTGATCTCTGGTTCTTCTGCCTTTCAACAGGAGAACATTGGATCCTACCAAAAAAAGATACTCCAGGTCCAAGGGCAAAGGAGAAGCCCCAACAAGATGGTAGGAGGGGTGAAACTGCATTTAGAATCAAACCCCAAACCCACCAGAGACTCTTGGAGGGCTCAAACTAAACCTTGTGTGCACCAGGACCCAGAGACCCCAGTGAGACTGAGCCAGATCTTCTTTTGAGTGTTTGAGTGTCTCCTGCAGAGGCACAAGTCAGCAGTGGCCTGCCGCAGGGACAGGGGCTCTGGCTGCAGCAGACCTGGGGCACATGGCATGTGGCATAAGCCCTCTTGGAGGAGGTCGCCATTAGCCCCACCATAGAGCCACCGAGCAGATGACCCACAAACTGCAGAACAATTACACCAAAGAAATCCTTGCAGTGTTAAGAAAGTTCCAGGACCAACAACAGAGTTCCCAACCTGGGGATCCAGCAAAGGGACTGAAAATCCCCAGGGAATCTGACTTTGGAGACCAGTGGGATTTGATTACAGAACTTCCACAGGACTGGGGAAACAGACTCTTGGAGGGCACAAACAAAACCTGGTGCGCACCAGGACCCAGAAGAAAGGAGCAGTGTCCCCACAAGAGACTGAGCCGACTTATCTGTGAGTGTCCAGGAGTCTCCGGTGGAGGCGTGGGTTGACAGTGGCCTGCTATGGGGTCAGGGGCACTGAATACTACAGTGCTGGCCTAAGTCCTTTTGCAGGAGGTCACCATTAACCCCACCATAGTTTGGCCTCAGTCCAAACAATAGGGAGGGAATACACCCCCACCTATCAACAGAAAATTGGATTAAACATTTACTGGGCATGGCCTTGCCCACCAGAACAAGACCCAGTTTATCCCACATCAGTCTCTCCCATTAGGAAGCTTCCACAAGCCTCTTATCCTTATCCATTAGAGGGCAGAAAGAATGAAAACCACAATCACAGAAAACTAACCAAACTGATCACATGGATCACAGCCTTGTCGAACTCAATGAATGAGCCATGCCACATAGGGCCAACCAAGACAGATAGGTCAGGGTGGAGAATTCTGACAAAATATGGTCCAATGGAGAAGGGAATGGCAAACCACTTCAGTATTCTTGCCTTGAGAACCCCACGAACAGTATGAAATGGCAAAAAGTGGTTGCATTCAACGCCAAACTGGAATGATGGGGATGACAAGTGAACATGGGGATTTCTGACATGTTTCAAACATTGGCAGAGATTTTGAAAGAGACTGAGCCAGGGCCTTCTTTCTCCCAGCTGGTGCATGATCACCTATCTCAGCTTTCAAATAAGTTTGAGAATTACTTCCCAACCACAAAAGACCCTGAACTGGGAAGGAATAGATCCACAACCCATCTGTGAATAAGACAGGTGAAACGACTTTGTCCTTGCTAGAAAAGGATCAACTGCTTGAGACAGCAAATGATTTGGCCTTTAAAGTATGTTTGAGACACCTTCAAATCTCCATACATTCTGGGTTAAAATCAAAGTGGAATAGCCTGAGATGGCCACAAAAGTACTGAAAAGCCTGCTTCCATTTCCAACATCCTATCTTTGTGAAAAGGGGTTTTCTGCAGTGACAGCAACTGAAACGAGATTAGAGTAGACTGGACACAAGCGACACACGGTGGGCATCACTGTCTCCCATCATTCCAGATGGCACCATCTAGTTGCAGGAAAACAAGCTCAGTACTCCCACTGATTCTGCATTATGGCAAGCTGCGTAATTTTTTCACTGTGCATCATAATGTAATAATAATAGACATAAAATGCAAAGTTAATGCAATGCACCTGAATCCCCCTGAAACCATCTCCCTCAATCTCCTGGTCTGGGAAAAATTATCTTCCATCAAACCAACCCTGGCGCCAAAAAGGTAGGGGAGTATGGCTCTAAGATCAGGAACAAGACAAGGATGCCCATTCTTCCCACTTTCATTCAACATAGTCTTGTTGGAGGTCCTAGCCACACCAATCAGACAAGAAAAAGAAATACAAGGAACCAAATTAGGAAAGAAGAAATAAATTGTCACTATTTTGCAGATGACATAACTATACACAGAAAATCCTAAGGATGCCACCAGAAAACTACTAGAGTTCATTCATGAATTCAGTAAACTTGCAGGATATAAAGTTAATATACAGAAATCTGCTGCATTTCTATACACTAAAAGCAAACTATCAGAAAGAAATTAAAGAAAGAATCCCATTTATTTTTATTCAGAAAGAATAAAATACCTAGGAGTAAACCTATCTAAGGAGGCAAAAGACTACTCCAGAAACTATCAGATCCTCACTGTCTTCCTGTTAAGAAGCCAGTTGCTGTGAAGTTCCTAAGGTGTACACATTTCTGGGTAGTGTCATGAGATTTACTTGTCTCTTGCATGATAAACTGGTGATCAGGAAAACCTTTATTTTATGGATTTGGAAAGAAAAATCAAGATGAATTATAATTTATTTTGAAATTTATTTGTAAATATCTGAACCAACAGCAAATGTAGATTAATGCATCCAGAAGATTCAAGCCATTTCTATTCAATCATGTTACTGTACTAAAGTCATAACCTGTTAACCAGTTTATTACTTTCTAGCTCTGAAACTATTTTTAATGGAAAATTCTTTTCCAGTTATCCAGCTTTATAATTAAATAATCTTGAATTAAAGATGAAAGAAATTGAAGATACAAGTAGATAGAAATGTATATTATGTTCTTGGATTAGAAGAATCAATATTGCTAAAATGATACTATCCAAGGCAATCAACAGATTGAATGCAATCCCTACCAAATTACCAATGGCATTTTTCACAGAAGTGGAACAAAGAAATTTTCATTTGTATCAAAACCAAAAAGACTCCCAAATAGCCAAAACAATCTTGAGAAAGAAAAACAAAGCAGGAGGAATTATACTCCCTGACTTTAGTCTATACTGCACAGGACTCAAAACAGTATGGTAGCAGCACAAAAACAGGACAGGACAGAAAGTCCAGAAATAAAGCGGCACATTCATGACAATCTATGTCAATCTGACACTCATGACAATCTATGTCAATCTATGACACTCATGACAAGCTATGACATTCATGACAAGCTATGCTAATCTATGACACTCATGACTATGTCAATTTATGACACTCATGACAAGCTATGTCAGTCTGACACTCATGACAATCTTTGTCAATCTGACACTCATGACAAGCTATGTCAACCTATGACACTCATGATGATCTATGACACTCATGACAAGCTATGACACTCACATGATAATCTGTCAATCTATGACACTCATGACAATTTATAACACTCATGACAATCTATGTCACTCATGACAATCTATGACACTCATGACAATCTATGTCAATCTATGACACTCATGGTCAACCTATGACAAAGGAGGCCTTCTCTGTCAAGAGTATACAACAGAGAACAGACAACCTCTTCAATAAATGGTGCTGGGGAAACTAGAGAGCTACATGTAAATAAGTGAAGTTAGAACATTCTTTAACACCATGTACAAAAATAAACTCAAAATAGATTTGGATAAGAAAGCTATGGTACATATACACAATGGAGTATTACTCAGCCATTAAAAAGAATACATTTGAATCAGTTCTAATTAGGTGGATGCAACTGGAGCCTATTATACAGAGTGAAGTAAGCCAGAAAGAAAAACACCAATACAGTATCAGATCAGATCAGATCAGTTGCTCAGTCGTGTCCGACTCCTTGCGACCCCATGAATCGCAACACGCCAGGCCTCCCTGTCCATCACCAACTCCCGGAGTTCACTCAGACTCACGTCCATCAAGTCAGTGATGCCATCCAGCCATCTCATCCTCTGTCGTCCCCTTCTCCTCCTGCCCCCAATCCTTCCCAGCATCAGAGTCTTTTCCAATGAGTCAACTCTTCACATGAGGTGGCCAAAGTACTGGAGTCTCAGCTTTAGCATCATTCCTTACAAAGAAATCCCAGAGCTGATCTCCTTCAGAATGGATTGGTTGGATCTCCTTGCAGTCCAAGGGACTCTCAAGAGTCTTCTCCAACACCACAGTTCAAAAGCATCAATTCTTCGGCACTCAGCCTTCTTCACAGTCCAACTCTCACATCCATACATGACCATGGGAAAAACCATAGCCTTGACTAGACGAACCTTTGTTGGCAAAGTAATGTCTCTGCTTTTGAATATGCTGTCTAGGTTGGTCATAACTTTCCTTCCAAGGAGTAAGCGTCTTTTAATTTCATGGCTGCAGTCACCATCTGTAGTGATTTTGGAGCCCAAAAAAATAAAGTCTGACACTGTTTCCACTGTTTCCCCATCTATTTCCCATGAAGTGGTGGGACCAGATGCCATGATCTTATACTAACGCATATATATGGAATTTAGAAAGATGGTTAACAATAACCCTGTATACGAGACAGCAAAAGAGACACTGATGTATAGAACAATCTTTTGGACTCTGTGGGAGAGGGAGAGGGTGGGATGATTTGGGAGAATGGCATTGAAATATGTATAATATCATATGAAACAAGTTGCCAATCCAGGTTCAATGCACAATACTGGATGCTTGGGGCTGGTGCACTGGGATGACCCAGAGGGATGGTATGGGGAGGGAGGAGGAAGGAGGGTTCAGGATGGGGAACACATGTATACCTGTGGCGGATTCATTTCAATATATGGCAAAACCAATACAATATTGTAAAGTTAAAAAATAAAATAAAATTTAAAAAAATAAATAAATAAATTTAAGACCACATACTGAAAAACTCCCAGAGGAAAATACAGGCAGAACACTCTTTGACATAAATCACAACAATAATTTTTATTTTGGATTTGTCTCAAAGTAAATAAAAGTAAAAATAAACAAATGCAATCTAATTAAACTTAAGTAGCTTTTGCACAGCAAAGGAAACCACTGACCAAACAAAAAACCTACTCGATGGGAGGAAATATTTGCAAATGTTATGACCTATCAACATAATATTAACATTAATATCAACATATTCAACAGCTCATACAACTCAGTATCAAAAAAACAACCAACCGGGACTTCCCTGATGGTCGAGTGGTTGAAAAATCCACCTGCCGGTGCAGGAGACTTGGGTTTGATCCCTAGTCTGAGACGAGTCCACGTGCCTCGGGGCAATTAAGCCCACACACCACTACTACTAAAGTCTGTGTGCACTAGAGACTGTGCTCTGCAACATAGGAAGCCACCACAACAAGAAGCCCACGCACCAAGTGGAGAACGGCCCCCACCCACTACAACTAGAGGAAGCTCATGAGTAGCAGCAAAGACCCAGTGCAGCCAAAAAAAAAAAAAATCCAACCTGATTAAAAAATGGGCAGAACTGAATAGACAGTTTTCAAAAGAGGAAATACAGATGGCCAACAGGCACATGAAAAGAAGCTCAACATCACTTATCATTCAGTTTAGTTCAGTCGCTCAGTTGTGTCCGACTCTTTGCGACCCCATGAATTGCAGCACGCCAGGCCTCCCTGTCCATCACCAACTCCCAGAGTTCACTCAGACTCATGTCCATCGAGTCGGTGATGCCATCCAGCCATCTCATCCTCTGTCATCCCCTTCTCCTCCTGCCCCCAATCCCTCCCAGCATCAGAGTCTTTTCCAATGAGTCAACTCTTCACATGAGGTGGCCAAAGTACTGGAGTTTCAGCTTTAGCATCATTCCTTGCAAAGAACACCCAGGATTGATCTCCTTTAGAATGGACTGGTTGGATAAATATATGAATTTAGAGAAATACATATTCAGACCAGAGCAGTTGGAAGCACATTTTAGTAGGATTTGATTGGGTATTTAAAAGGAAGCTGTCCAATAAGACTAGTCTCAACTTTCCCATGTCTTACAGTCTTACATTTTACCTTCTTTAATATTCATTTCAAATATTTCGCTCCTTCTCTCGTTTTCTTTTGGCTGCACTGCATTGCATGTTGGAGCTTAGTTTCCCAACCAGGGACTGAACCTGAGTTCCATGTATTGGAAACATGGAGTCTTAACCAGTGGACCACCAGGGAAGTCCCTCAAATATTTCTAATGGGGCAAAGACTGAGCATAAAAGGAAAAATAAGATAGGTTTAAGTGGATATATTTGAAAATTAACTAAATTATCTGATTAGTAAGGGACAGATAGTGTGAAATGAGAAAAGTCAGCCAAATTTAAAAGATGAAGGGGCATACTGTCATGGTCAGCTGTATTCATTACCTTTTAAAAATGACTGACTATTGAATTATGAATTCCCCATCATGTCATGTTTCAGCAAATGCGATAACTATCTTCAGAATAATTCATTTATTTCTTCTTGAAACCACAATGAAATAACACCGTACACCTGTCAGAATGGCTATCCCTGAAAAGAACACAAATAAGAAATGTTGGCGAGGATGAGGAACAAAAGGTACCCTTCTACAATGCTGTATGAATGTAAACTGATATAGCCACTGTGGACACGCGTATGAGGTTTCTCAAAAAATTAAATATAGAACTGCCATAGGACCCAGAATTCCATTCCTGGATATATATCCAAAAGAAACAAAAACACGAATTCCAAAAGATACATGCTTTCCAATCTTTATAGCAGCATTATTTACAACTGCTAAGATACAGAAGAAACTTAAGTGTCCATCAATTGATGAATGAATATATATATACATATATATATAGTAAAATACCACTTGGCCATTAATGAAATTCTGCCATTTGCAGCAACATGGATGGACTTTGAGGGTATTGAGCTAAGTGAGCTAAGTCAGACAGAGAAAAACAAATACTGTACAGTATCATTTATATGTGGAATCTAAAAAAATGTAACTAGTGTAATAACAAAAAGGTGGTACATTCACAGATTCAGAGAACAAGCTAGCAGCTACCAGTGGGAAGGGAGGGCAATACTGGGGTTCTGTGTGAAAGGCCACAAGGATGGACTGCACAACACAGATTACAGCCAATATCATACAATAACTGTAAACAGCATGTAACCTCTATAAATATATGAATTTTTTTAAATTTTAATAAAAATAAATCCCCTTATACACGAAAAAAAAAATGTAAATGCTCAGTAAGCTAAGAACTTCCTCAATCTTGATGAAGGGCATCTACAAAAAGCGTAGTGATAAAGAAATAAATTCTTTCCCTAAGGTCAGAAACAAAGCAAATATATCTACTCTCACCACTATCATTCAACATTATATTGTAGGTTCTAGCTATTCCAAGACAAGAGAAATTAAAAAGGCAGATATAAAAATCTTTATTTGCAAATATCAAATCATCTATGTAAAAAAAAATCCTATGGAATCTATGAAAATGCTACTAGTAGTGAGTTTAGCAAAGTTGTACAACAAAGATCAATATACAAAAATATCTACTGTATATCTGTATGCTAGCAATGAACAATGAGGAACTGAAATTTTAAAATTGTAGCATTTACAATTCAGTTCAGTTCAGTCGCTAGGTCGTGTCCAACTTTTTGCGACCCCACGGCAGCCTGCAGCACGGCAACGCTTCCCTGTCCATTACCAACTCCCAGAGTTTGCTCAAACTCATGTCCATTGAGTCAGTGATGCCATCCAACCATCTCATCCTCTGTCATCCCTTTTTCCTCCTGCCTTCAATCTTTCCCAGCATCAGGGTCTTTTCTAATGAGTCAGCTCTTTGCATCAGGTGGCCAAAGGACTGGGGCTTCAATTTCAGTCATCAGCCCTTCCAATGAATATTCAGGATTGATTTCCTTTAGGAATGACTGGTTTGATCTCCTTGCTGTCCAATGGACTCTCAAGAGTCTCCTCCAACACCACAGTTCAACAGTATCAATTCTTCAGCGCTCAGCTTTCTTTATGGTCCAACTCTCCCATCCATACATGACTACTGGAAAAACCACAGCTCTGATTAGACAGACCTTTCTCAGCGAAGTAATGTCTCTGCTTTTTAATATGCTACTAAGTTGGTCATAGCTTTTCTTCCAGGGAACAAGCCTCTTTTAATTTCATGGCTGCAGCCACCATCTGCAGTGATTTTGAAGCCCAAGAAAAGAAAGTCCATCACTTCCATTGTTTCCCCATCTATTTGCCATGAAGTGATGAGACCGGATGCCATGATCTTAGTTTTTTGAATGCTGAGTTGTAAGCCAGCTTTTTCACTCTCCTCTTTCACCTTCATCAAGATGCTCTTTAGTTCTTCTTCACTTTCTGCCATAAGGGAGGGTGGTGTCATCTGCATATCTGAGTTTTTTTGATATTTCTCCTGGCACTCTTGATTCTAGCTTGTGATTCATTCAGCCTGGCATTTCGCATGATGATCTCTGCATATAAGTTAAATAAGGAGGGTGACAATATACAACTCCTTTCCCAATTTGGAACCAGTCTGTTGTCCGGTTCTAACTGTTGCTTCTTGACCTGCATACAGGTTTCTCAGGTAACGTGGTCTGGTATTCCTTTCTCTTAAAGAATTATCCACAGTTATATATTATTATCTATCAAACTTAGGTTAACACTTAGGGACAAATTTGACAAAAAAAAAAAGTGCAGAATCCAAGTGTACTAAGAACTACAAAAGAATGCTAAAAAAAATGAAAGGAGTCCTAAGTAAGTGAAGAGATAACCTCTACAGTTGACCTTTGAACAATGCGGAGTTCCCCACACATAACTTACAGCCAGTCCTCTTAATATGCAGTTCTGTTCAGATTCAACCAATCTTAGATGGTGTAGTACTATAGTACACATTATTGAAAAAAATCTGCACCTAAGTGGGCCTACGCAGTTCAAACAGGCAAGTTCAAGGCTCAACTGTTTATGGTGGAGTTGCCAACGTGTCTGGCAGCTAAAGAGACAACATCCATTAATTCAGCCAACATTTAGTGACTAGTGTGGCGTGGCAACAGAATGGTAATAAGACAAAGTTCCCAACTTCAGGATTTTTTATGTGAGCTCCATAATCAAAATAGCAATCAGCAATAGGAAAATGAACAACAGATAAGACCAAGTAACTTAATCAATAAAAAACAAAGGGTCAGTCATTTTACAAAGTTCATTTCAGTAATAAAAGAGATTCAAATCTAAATAAAACATTTCTACCAATGCAAATAGCAAAGTAAGAAGATTAATACCCAGTACTGGCAAGGCTAAGAGGGAAAAACACATTCATTATGGGAAACATACAACCATATTTTAAACCAATCTTGGAATAATAGCTACTAAAATTTAACTTTGAATATTCTTTGCCCTATCACAATTCTACAATTAGAGGTTTATTTTATAAAAATATATTCAAGAATGCCAAGAAATATATACTATTGGTAGTAGGGAAAAATGTGAAATAACCAATGATCATTAATAGAGTATACTTAAATTATGACTCATATACACAATGATATTCTGCAGCTATTAAAGAGAATGTAGTAGAGCTATATACAATGATATGGAAAGATGGTCAACAAAAAAAGAGGAAAAAAGCAAATTTCAAAACATTACAGTACTCCATTTGGGAAAAGATGTTGGTTTAAAAGATCAACAGTTATAAAAGCAAAAGAATATAACATACTGTAGAGAAAGATAAATCTCTACTGAGGGAACTAGGCTATTCAAGAAACTAAAGTTCCTAATTTTCTGATAGAGGTCAAAGAAGAATACAGACTTTCTGAGGTTCTGATGATATCTATTTATTTTTCTATAAAAACTAAACATATTCATGAGCACTCAAAAATTTGAATTCCATTTTAAGCAGTTTATAGTGACTTCAGAAACGCTGGGATTATCCTGGTCTAAGTTAAGAGCCCTGTTTTGATAGGCAAATTCATTCTAAAGTGCCCAGAATTCTTAATTGCTAAATACCAAGAAACAGAAAGAATCTCATTGGTGCTCCCTGAAATCAAAGGGATGATTAGCAAACAGATTAGGTATAATTCAGTTCAGTTCAGTTGCTCAGTCGTGTCTAACTCTTTGCAACCCCAAGAACTGCAGCACACCAGGCCTCCCTGTCCATCACCAACTCCCAGAGTTTACCCAAACTCATGTCCATCGAGTCGGTGATGCCATCCAGCCGTCTCATCCTCTGTCATCCCCTTTTCCTCCTGCCCCCAATACCTCCCAGCATCAGGGTCTTTTCCAATGAGTCAACTCTTCACATGAGGTGGCCAAAGTATTGGGAGTTTCAGCTTCAACATCAGTCCTTCCAAAGAAATCCCAGGGATAATCTCCTTCAGAATGGACTGGCTGGATCTCCTTGCAGTCCAGCGGACTCTCAAGAGTCTTCTCCAACACCACAGTTCAAAAGCATCAATCCTTCAGCGCTCAGCTTTCTTCACAGTCCAACTCTCACATCCATACATGACCACTGGAAAAACCATAGCCTTGACTAGACGGACCTTTGTTGGCAAAGTAATGTCTCTGCTTTTCAATATGCTATCTAGGTTGGACATAACTTTCCTTCCAAGGAATAAGCATCTTTTAATTTCATAGCTGCAGTCACCATCTGCAGTGACTTTGGAGCCCAAAAAAATAAAGTCTGACACTGTTTCCACTGTTTCCCCATCTATTTCCCATGAAGTGATGGGACCAGATGCCATGATCTTCGTTTTCTCAATGTTGAGCTTTAAGCCAACTTTTTCACTCTCCTCTTTCACTTTCATCAAGAGGCTCTTTAGTTCCTCTTCACTTTCTGCCATAAGGGTGGTGTTATCTACATATCTGAGGTTATTGATATTTTTCCTGGCAATCTTGATTCCAGCTTGCGCTTCTTCCAGCCCAGCGTTTCTCATGTTGTACTATGCATATAAGTTAAATAAGCAGGGTGACAGTATACAGCCTTGATGTACTCCTTTTCCTATTTGGAACCAGTCTGTTGTTCCATGTCCAGTTCTAACTGTTGCTTTCTGACCTGCATATAGGTTTCTCAAGAGGCAGGTCAGGTGGTCTGGTATTCCCATCTCTTTCAGAATTCTCCACAGTGTCTTGTGATCCACACTGTCAAAGGCATAGTCAATAAAGCAGAAATAGATGTTTTTCAGGAACTCTCTTGCTTTTTCCATGATCCAGTGGATGTTGGCAATTTGATCTCTGGTTCCTCTGCCTTTTCTAAAACCAGCTTGAACATCTGGAAGTTCATGGCTCACATATTGCTGAAGCCTGGCTTGGAGAATTTTAAGCATTTCTTTACTAGCGTGTGAGATGAGTGCAATTGTGTGGTAGTTTGAGCATTCTTGGCATTGCCTTTCTTTGGGATTGGAATGAAAACTGACCTTTTCCAGTCCTGTGGCCACTGCTGAGTTTTCCAAATTTGCTGGCATATTGAGTGCAGTACTTTCACGACATCATCTTTCAGGATTTGAAACAGCTCAACTGGAATTCCATCACATCCACTAGCTTTGTTCGTAGTGATGCTTTCTAAGGCCCACTTGACTTCACATTCCAGGATTTCTGGCTCTAGGTCAGTGATCACATCCTCATGATTATCTGGGTCATGAAGCTCTTTTTGGTACAGTTCTCCTATGTATTCTTGCTACCTCTTCTTAATATCTTCTGCTTCTGTTAGGTCCATACCATTTCTGTCCTTTATCAAGCCCATCTTTGCATGAAATGTTCCCTTGGTATTTCTAATTTTTTTGAAGAGATCTCTAGTCTTTCCCATTCTGTTGTTTTCCTCTATTTCTTTGCATTGATCGCTGAGGAAGGCTTTCTTATCTCTCCTTGCTATTCTTTGGAACTCTGCATTCAGATGCTTATATCTTTCCTTTCTCCTTTGCTTTTCGCTTCTCTTCTTTTCACAGCTATTTGTAAGGCCTCCCCAGAGAGCCATTTTGCTTTTTTGCATTTCTTTCCATGGAGATGGTCTTGATCCCTGTCTCCTGTACAATGTCACAAACCTCCATCCATAGTTCACCAGGCACTCTATCATATCTAGCCCCTTAAATCTATTTCTCACTTCCACTGTATAATCATAAGGGATTTGATTCTGGTCATACCTGAATGGTCTAGTTGTTTTCCCTACTTTCTTCAATGTCAGTCTGAATTTGGCAATAAGGAGTTCATGATCTGAGCCACAGTCATCTCCTGGTCTTGTTTTTGCTGACTGTAGAGAGCTTCTCCATCTTTGGTGTTGACCATCTGGTGATGTCCATGTGTAGAGTCTTCTCTTGTGTTGTTGGAAGAGAGTGTTTGCTATGACTAGTGCGTTCTCTTGGCAAAACTCTATTAGCCTTTGCCCTGCTTCATTCCGTACTCCAAGGCCAAATTTGCCTGTTACTCCAGGTGTTTCTTGACTTCCTACTTTTGCAGTCCAGTCCCCTATAATGAAAAGGACATCTTTTTGGGGTGTTATAATTAGGATTATCTATAGAGAAATCACTATCTCCCACTTGCAGATTGAGATAAAACAAGGAAGAAATCTTGACTAAATCTCTGAAACTCTAATGAAATATCAGGAATTACAGCTGATCTTCATTACTCCTGGATTCTGTATTTGCAAATCTGCCTATTCCCTGGGCTTCCCTGATAGCTCAGGTGATAAAGAATCTGCCTGCAATGGAGACGACCCTGATTCGATTCCTGGGTTAGGAAGATCCACTGGAGAAGGGATAAGCTACCCACTCCAGTATTCTCGGGCTTCCCTGGTGGCTCAGCTGGTAAAGAATCCACCTGCAGTGTGGGAGACCTAGGTTCAAACCGTGGGTTGGGAAGATCCCCTGGAGAAGGGAAAGGCTACCCACTCCACGGAGTTGCAAAGAGATGGACACAACTGAGCAACTTTCACTTCACTTCACTTCAAATTTATTTCTAATTGCCAAATCAATTCTTACAATTTCATAGTCATTCACAAATAAGCACAGAGTAGTAAAAACTGGAGTTGCCCAAGGTTCCAGCTGAGGTCCAACAGGTAATACTCTTTCTTGTTGCTGCTCTCACAATGTAAACAAGTTATCTTTTTCACTATTTGCTGCCAGTTTTTGCATTGTTTTGCTTTATGAGTGATTACAGCCCCTAAGTGTAGTGCTAAACACAAGGCTGTGTGATATGCCTTAGATAAGCTTCCTTCAGGCACAAGTTACAGTGTTGCTGGTCATGAGTTTAATGAGTGACAACATACATTAAATAAGTTGTCTTTAAATAGAAACACACGTCAAACAGCTTATGTATCATCAGCTGACAGAAATATTACCACCAGAGGTTGCTAGGAACCTCACGATTTCATCTGAGAGTAACAGTTCAGTATTTGCTAATTCAGGTAGTTATATAGAACATGACTACAGTGAATAATGAGAATCAACTATAATTGGAAACGGTGGTAATTTAAATTTTTCTCCAGTCTAAACTCCTGTTGAAGTTCAAGACTAGGATTTCAGGCTTCTAGCAAGGGAATCTGCAAGCTTACAAAAGGAAGATTCAATTTTAAGATTTGCAAATTGGATTAAAAGGAAGGAAAGAGACCAGATTAAAATACACAAAGGGTGCTAAGGAAAACACTTGGCAGATTAAATACAGTAATAACGCTTAGTTTAAAAATAGTAGGATTGGCGAGGGAGAAAATGAACTTAATGCACCAAGCATTTGAGTTAACAAAAATTTCAATTCATAAAGGAAAACGCAATCACAAAGGTATATATACACATTGCTGAACTCTTGTGGGAAGGAATTCATGTCCTGCTGCTGCTAAGTCACTTCAGTCGTGTCTGACTCTGTGCGACCCCATAGACAGCAGCCCACCAGGCTCCGCCGTCCCTGGGATTCTCCAGGCAAGAACACCAGAGTGAGTTGCCATTTTCATGTCCTAATAGCAACAAAAAGATGCAGCTTGTTCAAACTAAACAGATCTGATTTAAGCAAAAGATTATAGCTCAAAGCAAAAAGCCTAGAACTTGAGAATGGGAAGACTAAAACTAAGTTATTAGGAAAAACACAAAAATTGAGAGAAAGGTGAAAATGTTAGTTGAAAATAAAATGACCATCACAGTGTGATGCAGAAAAGAATGATGCATTCAAGTCAGGGGACTTACGTTCTAGTCTGGCTCTAACACTAAGAGCTACAGTCCATGGTGTTGCAAAGAGGCAGACACAACAGAGTGACTGAACTGAACTAACACTAAGTAGCTCTACCACGTGGTAACACAGCATCATTTTTAAAAAAACCAAAATTCTATCACCTAGCATGACTACCATTGTATCACATTAATATGTTAATATAAAAAGCAATGAAAATGGACTGAAAGCTTCTTTAAATTTGATTTAATAAAAGAAAAAAATGAAAAAATAATGGAAATACAGACCTTCAAACTTTGTTTTCTTTTGCTACAGAAGATTTTCTAAAATCCCTCTATGGTTAAGCTAAGTTCTAAAAAACATTAAAGCTGATTCTTTACAGTTTTAACTGCATGCTTCACTTTTACACTTGACTCCCTATAGTAAAAGAGTAAGAAATCATTGTTTTATTCTTCCCATCCAATCATTACGTTACATCTGTCAAAACTATAAATGCATATACCCTCTGACTTATAGATTTATTAGCAGAAATACAAAATCACCTACAAGTTTATTTACTACAGCACTGCTTGTCAGACATCAGTACTGTACCACTGAAATTACAGTATACATGTGACAGAATATATGGAGTTTAAAACATATCAATATACATGTTAAGAAATCTCTCTAAAACACGTTACGTTTAAAGAAAGAGCCCAGTGCAAATTTGTATATAATGTACAACACCTTTTGAGTTAAAAATAAGGGATGGAACAAGAATTTATTTTATATATACATAGAGGGACTCTAAAAGCATGCAAAAGAAATTAATAAAGCTGTATGTGAATGGTCATGTGCCTGTGATTGCTAGGAAGTGTAACAAGGGGATGAGAGACTTCCATTGTACTTTATATTCTCCATGTCCCCTCTTCCTAAGATGTTGTTAACTCCACCCTCTCCTAATATCATTAACTCAAAAGTCAGCTATTTTAAGGATGCTTTCTGTGATTCCTGGTTAAGACAATCTTAAAAATGACAAACAGTTCAAGCTTTCTCCCCTGTATTTATCAAGGTTTGATTAAGTACCTTCTTGAAGGAATTTCTTCCTACAGTCTGCTGGATTACTGAAATCTTCTGTCCCACCAAAGTTTCAATAAATGAATGAGTGACATATAAGTGATTCTAATGATGGCCTCAGAGCCACCATTCAGTATCTGCTGTTATCTCCTTGGGTCTCCCTCCTCTCCTGTTTACCCATCCCCACTATGAACTTCCATACAGCAGACACCAGGGTTGTCCAGAGGGTGGGCATGGACAAGCTGATAACATAATGAAAGCTAACTGACTCTGAAGTTACTTACCACATTATCAAAGAACCAAAAACAATATTAAAAAAAAAATTTTTTTTAATCAGAAGTATTTGATTCAGAATTTGGGAGACATGGTCTATCACTTTCCAGTGGAAAACAGTTAAGTCTGAATAGAGATTAACTTCGTGATAAACTCAAGCTTTCAAAATGCTAGAAAATGTCACAAAGTAGTTAAGACTGATATGTAACCTACAGCCAGGTCACCTAGTTCGAAGATCATTTAATGACTACCAAGGAGTGCAGATTTAAGGCTCTACTTACTGGAAGATTCCTGGGAGCAAGATTCCTGGGAGCAGCTCTGATCAGTATATTGTCCTTGCCCTACACTGCTACCTCAAGAGCCTGGGAATAAGCAGTTATTCTGGGCTACAGATGTACCTAAAAACAGGTAACCAGTGTTACCCCACACAATGAAAAAACAGTAAGACCACCACCAAATGAGGAACAGGAAAGAAGTTTGGTATCTGCAGATTCTTTAAGCAGAATTTTCAAATTAGTACACATCTGTATTTGTTTCCAATTATTTAAGAAAGATATGGTCTTTTCTGGGATTCCCTGGTGGCTCAGATGGTAAAGCCTTCACCCACAATGAGGGAGACCTGGGTTTGATGCCTGTGTCGGGAAGATTCCCTGGAGAAGGAAATGGCAACCCACTCCAGTACTCTTGCCTAGAAAATTCCACGGATGGAGGAGGCTACAGTCCATGGGGTCGCAAAGAGTCAGACACAACTGAGCGACTTCACTTTTCACTTTATGGTCTTTTCTATCAAAGGAGAAGGTATAAGAAATAAAGAAGTGATTCATTCTTAGAATAGTTGAACAGAAAGGTCTATAGCCAGCTTGTGAATAAGATTTCTAAATGGTGGCTCGGTATCAATCCTTTGCTCTTCACGTCCTGATTCTCCTTCCTCGTAAGAACATTTTGGCAGGCTAAGTTTGTGGGCTTTATCCTGGACATGTGCAAAGAACTAAAAGAGTGGGGAAAACAGTTATCAATTGTCCAATAAAAAACTTAGGCAATGTCTGGGAAAGACTGTAAAACTCTGTGGTCCTCAATCTATGAGGAGCCAGGGGAGGGAATCTGCATCTTAGGAATAGACCAAACAGACTTCCCATTTGGTGTGCTTGCTCCCAGACCTGAGTCTGTAGCACACCCTTCTGAAGAAGTAAAGACTACCTTGCAGAGCCATTTTCAATTGTCTGTTTTATTCCTGCAACACCGTTTGAGAGCATTTCCAACACTATAATGAGAGCCATTTGTTGCTGACCAATAATCCCACTGAGCAAAAGAAAAACTAAGTTAAAAAAGAGGAAAACCACCACTTTTGAGTGGTTCAAAAGAAATGGAGGACTATAGAGGCAGCAAGACATGAGAGACAAAGAACCTGGAGAAAAGGGAAGCAAATATAGAAGTAATGAGTGAGACACATCCCACCACATTATTTCTGAAAGAATGAATTGAATCACAAGCAGCAGAAGCAAGCAGATGAAATGAAAGTTGGGGCCGAGAGGGTGAAGTGTTGAGCACAACATTAAGTCCTCTTACACAGCTGGGAATGCAAAACAGGAATTGAACCACTAAGGAATTTGATTCTGTCAACCATCAAGATTCCAGCTGGCATCTATAAATGGAATAGGGGTGACTCTGCAGTAAGTCAACTCTTAAAACCAATGCCAACACCAAGTTTAAATGAGATGAATGAATCCCTGATTAGATTAAGGTCACTCCTTACAGAACTGTCTGACAAACAAAAAAGAAAATTCACTCCTAAGAAAAAGAATACCATCCAGACCATCAAATTATTCTACCATTTAACATATAATTCCTATTATTTAATAAACATTACCAGACCAAACAAATGAAAAACAGAAGAAAAAAGAGAAACAGCAAAACAGAACGCCCAGGAGATTTAGATACTGGAGTTACCAAACACAATATTAAAGAGAAAAAAAAAAAAAACTGACAGACTTAATTTTAAGCAAGATAGAGTAACATGATCTGGATTTACCCTCCCACCTAAAGCAACTAAAAAACCAGACAAATATATGAAATATTGAGTTTAAGGCATTGGACAGACAATAGGCAACACAGAACAGTGATCACTGATGAGACGGAAAACAAGGTGAGCCCTTAAGTCTGTTCCACTTTACTGCTACAGTTTCCAAAGTAGTACAAGGAGTAGTACATTGCCAAATGGAGTCTGGCAACATTATGTAAACTGAAGAGATGATGCTGGGAGTCCAAAGATGCCAAGGTGGCTATAGGTGACAGGGCAAAAGCACCAAAGAGGAGAGACTACACAGACTGAAAGCTCTGGAGATCTGAAGAGGACACTAAAGGGGGAGTCAGTTTGCAACAAAGTCTGCAACAAAGAGAGCAGGCAGTCTGAACATCAAAGATTACCGCGAGGTAAGGAAACTCAGATACTGAGTTAAGGAATTTGGTATTCCTCTCTGTAAGGGAAGATGCAAGCTTCTGGGCTCACTGAATTCATTCCTGTCATATGCATCTCAGCTATCTGGAGCCAAATCCAGTTTCCTGATTGCTTACATCCTTAATGCCTTGTTCACCTTCACCCTAAGGAGTGGGGCTGGCTGCTGCCTCCATTCCCCTCAGCGCCTCAGCAATCACCACACGGGGCAGGGGAAGGTGGCAACTTGTGCTGGATTGCCCTGTGTTCCGTTTTGAGAGCCCTCACTCACATCTGGAGGCCCGAAACTGCTGATGGCTGTGACATTTCTTGTTTATTGATATGGCAGGAGATAGTACATTTCACAGTAGCCTGGGTCCCAGAATTTCTCCAAACTGACCAGCCAAGGCCCCACACTGAGAAACAAGAAAAAAAACTCAAAAAAATAGGAAATAAAATAATGTACGACAGGTATAAAAGAGATAAAGGGGGGAAAAGTCCAGATAAAAATGAAAGAAGGGAACAGAACCAGAAAGTTTCAGAAAATAAAATACATTACCACAACTGTGAATGCTCTGCAAACAAAAAACAAAGGAGAAGGAGCTCTAAAGTTAGAAAAACTATCCTGAATCACACCTAAAAGTTCATAAAAATTAAATTTAAATAAAAATGAACAGAAGTTATAAGGTCAAATCCTATAAAAGTTGTCATATAGTTCTAAAAATTATATAAGAAAAACATATATAAATAACAGGAAAACATATATATAAGGAGCAGGAAAAACTCCCTACAGACAACAAAAACATACCAAACACACCCCAAAACTATCACCTACAATTTCAAAATGAGCTGAAAGGTATTAAGAAATGATAAAAGAACATAAGACTTCTAAATGCCAAATAAGTTACTCTGTGGATACTGACAAACTAATTCTAAAGTTTATATAGAGGAGGAAAAGATACAGAATAGCCAACACAAAACTGAAGAATAAAAATTGGATGCTACCTGACTTCAATACTACAAAGTTACAGTAATCAAGACTGTGGTATTGGCAAAAGAATGAACAAGAAACCAGAAACAGATGCACATAAATACAGTCAACTGATCTCTGACAAAGGAGCAAGGGCAATACTATAGAGAAAAGTCATTTCAATGAAAGGTGCTGGAACATCCACGAGTAAAAAAAAAATCTAGCCTCACACTCTTCATAAAAACGGACTCAAAATGGATCATAGAAATAAACATAAAACACAAAACCATAAAACTCCTGGAAAACAACATAGGAGAAAACCTACATGATTTTGAGTTTGCAATGACTACATATTTATGTGGGTCTATTGGTATTTATGGGGGTCTGTTTCTGGTCTCTGTTTCACTCTTCTCCAATGACTACATATAATACCAAAAGCACAATCTGTGAAAGAAATAATAAACTGGACTTCATTAAAATAACTTCTGCTCAATGGAAGACTGTTAGGAGAATGAAAAGACAAGCCAGACCGGGAGAAAACACTTGCAAAGATATAGCTGATAAGGGACTGTTATTTATACAAAGAACTCTTAAAACTCAACAGGAAAACAACTCAATTAAAAAATGGGCAAAGTCTCTTCAATAAGAGGTGCTGGGAAAACTGGACAGCTACGTGTAAAAGAATGAAACAAGAACACTTCCTAACACCATACAGAAAAATAAACTCAAAATGGATTAAAGACCTAGATGTAAAACCAGAAACTATAAACCTCTTAGAGGAAAACACAGGCAATACATTCTCTGACATACATCACAGCAAGATCCTCTTTGACCCACCTCCTAGAGTAATGGAAATAAAAACAAAAATAAACAAATGGGAATTAATTAAACTTAAAAGTTTCTGCAGAGCAAAGGAAACAATAAACAAAATTAAAAGATCAGAATGGGGGAAAATAATTTCAAAAGTAACAACTGACAAATCATTAATCTCCAGAATATGTAAAAAGCTCATACAGCTCAACATCAGGAAAACCAACAACCCAATCAAAAAATGGGCAGAAGACCTAAACAGACATTTCTGCAAAGAAGACATACAGACACATGAAAAGATGCTCAACATCACACAGTATTCAGTTCAGTTCAGTTCAGTCGCAGTTGTGTCCGACTCTGCGACCCCATGAATCACAGCAGGCCAGGCCTCCCTGTCCATCACCAACTCCCGGAGTTCACTCAGACTCACGTCCATCGAGTCAGTGATGCCATCCAGCCATCTCATCCTCTGTCATCCCCTTCTCCTCCTGCCCCCAATCCCTTCCAGCATCAGAGTCTTTTCCAATGAGTCAACTCTTCGCATGAGGTGGCCAAAGTACTGGAGTTTCAGCTTTAGCATTATTCCTTTCAAAGAAATCCCAGGGCTGATCTCCTTCAGAAATGCAAATCAAAACTACACTGACCACCTCACACTGGTCAGAATGGCCATCATCAAAAAATCTACAATACTCGAGAGGGAGTGGAGAAAAGGAAACTCTCTCGCACTGTTGGTGGGAATATAAACTTATACAGCCACTATGGAGAACAGTATAGGGAGATTCCTTTAAAAAAACTAGGAGTAAAACACACCATATGACCCAACAATCCCTCTACTGGGCATATACTCTTTCATAAATGAAAGAGACGCATGTATCCCAATGTTTGCTGCAGCACTATTGTATATAGCTAGGACATGGAAGAGAAACTAAAGACCCTCTTGTGAAGGTGAAAGAGGACAGTGAAAAAGCTGGCTTAAAACTCAACATTCAAAAAACTAAGATCATGGCATCCAGTCCCATCACTTCACAGAAAATAGACAGGAAGAAAAACAGACACAATGACAGACTATTTTCTTGGGCTCCAAAATCACTGCAACCATGAAATTAAAAACACTTGGCCCTTGGAAGGAAAACTGTTACATACCTAGACAGCATATTAAAAAAGGAGAGACACTACTTTGTTGACAAGGTCTGGATCGTCAAACCAGCAGTCACGTAATGATACTAGAGTTGGACTGTAACCAAGAAGGGTTAATTTTGAATTTACACCAGAACAGCTTCTGTGACTTTAACCCTTTTTGTTATTAAGCATACATAATGGTGTGCCTCAGGAAGATAACCTGACCCAGCCCACCTGTGAAGGACTGTGACAACTTAAATCATTTGTGTGGCAAATGGCTCAGCATGAGGCACGGCATGTGAGGCATCCTTCATTTTCTGCTCACAGGCTCGCCCCAGAAATTCACAATTCGAGAGGCTGGAATCACAGATAAATGTGGCATCTTTGTTGTATGACAGGCAATATTCCATTTCATACTACCCATGAAATGACTGTGAAAAAGTGAAACTAATATATCCCCCTACCTGAGTATTGCCATTCTAAGAGATATTTGCAGGAATGAAATGATCTTTTTACTTTGTTTCCTCACTTCCCCTCATCCCTGATTCATAGAAGAATCTGACATCCAGGCCCCAACATGATAGTTTTTTTTGAGGCACAAGGCACCCATCTTCCTGGTCCCAACACCTCATCTGATTTTCACTGACTTGCTATGAACAGATTTAGCCTGGACTCGGTAGCAGGACCAAAAAGAAGGCTGAGTGCCAAAGAACTCATGCTTTCTAACTGTGGTGTTGGAGAAGACTCTTGAGAGTCCCTTGGACAGCAAGGAGATCAAACCACTCAATCCTAAAGGAAATCAACCCTGAATATTCATTAGAAGGACCCATGCAAACCTTAAGTTAAAGCTCCCATTCTCTGGTGACCTGATGCGAACACCTGACTCATTGGAAAAGACTCTGATCCTGGGAAAGATTGAGGGCAGGAGGAGAAGGGGGAGACAGAGGATGAAATGGTTGGATGGCATCACTGACTCAATGAACATGAGTTTGAGCAAACTCCAGGAGATACTGAAGGACAGGGAAGCCTGGCATGCTGCAGTCCATGGGATCACAAAGAGTCAGACATAACTTAGTGACTGAAAAACAACAACATGAACATAGAAGCAACCTAGACGTTCATCAACAGATGAATGGATAAAGAAGTTGTTGTGGTACATATACACAATGACATTTTCAGTTCAGTTCAGTCGCTCAGTCGTGTCTGACTCTGCGACCCCATGAATCACAGCACGCCAGGCCTCCCTGTCCATCACCAACTCCCGGAGCTTACTCAAGTTCATGTCCATCGAGTCAGTGATGCCATCCAGCCATCTCATCCTCTGTCATCCCCTTCTCCTCCTGCCTTCAATCATTCCCAGTATCAGAGTCTTTTCCAATCAGACAGTTCTTCCTTGGAGAAAGAAATGGCAACCCACTCCAGTACTCCTACCTAGAAAATCCCATGGACGGAGGAGCCTGGTGCAGGCTACTGTCCATGGGGTCGCAAACAGTTGGACATGACTGAGAGATTTCACTTCACTACTTCGCATGTAGCCAAAGTACTGGAGGTTCAGCTTTAGCATCAGTCCTTCAAATGAATATTCAGGACTGATTTCCTTTTGGATGGACTGGTTGGATCTGCCTGTGTTCCAAGGAACTCTCAAGAGTCTTCTCCAATACCACAGTTCAAAAGTATCAATTCTTCAGCACTCAGCATTATGGTCCAGTTCCCCATCTGTACATGACTACTGGAAAAACCATAGTTTCAACTATACGAACCTTTGTCAGCAAAGTAATCTCTCTGCTTTTTAATATGCTGTTTAGGTTGGTCATAGCTTTCCTTCTAAGGAGCAAGCATGTTTTAATCTCATGACTGCACTCACCAGATCCACTGATTTTGGAGCCCCCAAAAATAAAGTCTGTCACTGTTTCCATTGTTTCCCCATCTATCTGCCATGAAGTGATGAGACCAGAGGCCATGATCTTTGTTTTTGAATGTTGAGTTTTAAGTCCGTTTTTTCACTCTCCTCTTTCACTAAGAGGCTCTTTAGTTCCTCTTCACTTTCTGCCGTAAGGATGGTGTCATGTACATATCTGAGGTTATTGATATTTCTCCCAGAAATCTTGATTCCAGCTTGAGCTTCATTCAGCCCGGCATTTTGCACAATGTACTCTGCATATAAGTTAAATAAGTAGGGTGACAATATACAGCCTTGACATATTGCTTTCCCAATTTGGAACCAGTCCACTGTTTCATGTACAGTTCTAACTGTTGCTTCCTGACCTGCATACAGGTATCTCAGGAGGCAAGTAAGGTGGTCTGGTATTCCCATCTTTTGAAGAATTTTCCACAGTTTGTTGTGATCCCCACAGTCAAAGGCTTTAGTGTAGTCAATGAAGCAGACATTTTGCTGGAATTCTCTGATTTTTTCTATCATCCAATGGATGTTGGCAATTTGATCTCTGGTTCCTCTGTCTTTTGTAAATCCAGTTTAAACACCTGTAAGTTCTCAGTTCATGTACTGTTGAAGCCTGGCTTGGAGAATTTTCAGCATTACTTTGCTAGCACATAAGATGAGTGCAATTATGTGGTAGTTTGAACATTCTCTGGCATTGCCTTTCTTTGGGACTAGAATGAAACCTGACCTTTCCCAGTCCTGTGGCCACTTCCAAATTTTTCCAAATTTGCTGGCATATTGAGTGCAACACTTTCACAGCATCATCCTTTAGGATTTGAAATATCTCTGCTGAAATTCCATCACCTCCACTAGCTTTGTTCACAGTGATGCTTCCTAAAGCCCATTTGACTTTGCACTCCAGGATGTCTGGCTCTACATGAGTCATCACACCATCATGGTTATCCGCATCACTCATATTTTTGTACAATTCTTCTGTGTATTCTTGCCACGTCTTAATATCTTCTGCTTCTGTTAGATCCATACCATTTCTGTCCTTTATCGAGCCCATCTTCACATGAAATATTCCCTTGGTATTTCTAATTTTCTTGTAGCAATCTCTAGTCTTTCCCATTCTATTGTTTTCCTCTATTTCTTTGCACTGATCACTGAGGAAGGCTTTCTTCTCTCTCCTTGCTATTCTTCGGAACTCTGCATTCAGATGGATATATCTTTCCTTTTCTCCTTTGCCTTTCGCTTCTCTTCTATTTGTAAGCCCTCCTCAGGGAACCATTTTGCCTGTTTGCAGTTCTTTTTCTTGAGGATGGTCTTAATCACCACCTCCTACACAATGTTATGAACCTCCATCTGTATTTCTTCAGGCCCTCTATCAGATCTAATCCCTTGAATTTATTTGTCACTTCCACTGTATAATCACAAGTGACTTGATTTAGGTCATACCTGAATGGTCTTATGGTTTTCCCTACTTTCTTCCACTTAAGTCTGAATTTGGCAATAAGGAGTTCATGATCTGAGCCACAGTCAGTTCCAGGTCTTGTTTTTGCTGACTGTATAGAGCTTCTCCATCTTCAGCTGCAAAATGTACAAGCAATCTGATTTTGGTATGGACCATCTGGTGATGTCTATGCATAGAGTTGTTTCTTGTATTGTTGCAAGAGGGTGTCTGCTATTAACAGTCTGTTCTCTTGGCAAAACGGTGAGCCCTTGCCTGCCTCATTTTGTACTCAAAGGCCAAATTTGCCAGTTAGTCCAGGTATCTCTTGACTTCCTACTTTTGCATTCTAGTCCCCTGTGATGAAAAGGACATCTTTTTTTTGGTGTTAGTTCTAGGAGGTCTTTTAGTTCTTCACAGATCCGTTCAACTCCAGCTTCTTCAGCATTAGTGGTTGGGGGATAGACTTAGATTACTATGGTATTGAATGGTTTGCCTTGTAAATGAACAGGATCATTCTGTCATTTTTGAGACTGTACCCAAAAACTGCATTTCAGACTCTTTTGTTGACAATGAGGGCTACTCCATTTCTTCTAAGGGATTCTTGCCTACAGTAGTAATGTAATGGTCATCTAAATTAAATGACATTTCACTCAGCCACAGAAAAGAACACATTTGAATCAGTCCTAATGACTGAATCTAGAACTTTTTATATAGAATGAAGACAGAAAGAGTATTGTACATTAATGTGTATATATGCTGCTACTGCTGCTAAGTCTGGTACTGATGAACCTATTTGCAGGGCAGCAAAGAACTGCAGAAAGAGAAAAGACTTATGAACTCAGTGGAGGAAGGAGAGGGTGGGATGAATTGAAAGTGTAGTATGAAAACACATATATTACCATAATGTAAAACAGACAGCCAATGAAAATTTGCTGTATGATGCAGGGGCAGGATGGGGTGGGAGGAGGGAGGGAGGTTCAAGAGAGAGAGGATGTATGTATACCTATGGCTGATTCATGTTGATGTATGGCAGAGAACAACACAATACTGTAAAGCAATTATCCTCCAATTAAAAATAATTTTTAAAAACATCTAAAAAAAAAAAAACTGGGGGGGCAGGGGGGGATGGGACCTGAACAGACACCACCTTGCCAATGAAGATATGTCCATAGTAAATAAGTATATGAAAAGATCCTCTTAATCCTTCATCATCAGGGAAATGAAAATTAAAACAACAATGAGATACCACTATACATACCCATTATAATGGGCAAAACCCAGAACAATGTCAAATGCTGGAGAGGATATAGAGCAAAAGGAACTCTCATTCACTGCTAGTGGAAATGCCAAATAATAGCCATTTTGGAATAGTCTGGCTTTTTTTTTTTTTTTTTACAAAATTAAACATTCTCACCATCACGCGCCTTGCCATTTACCCAGGAGTTGAAAACCTACATCAAACACACAAAAACCTGCATGTAGACATCTGTAGCAGCTTTATTCATAATTGCCAAAACTTGGAAATAATCAAGATGTTCTTCAGTAAGTGAATGGATAAACTGTGATGTATCTAGACAATGGAATATCACTTAGCACTAAAAATATATGAAGTATCAAGCCATGAAAACACATGGAGGAACTTAAATGCATATTACTAAGTCAAAGAACCCAATCTAAGAAGTCTACACACTGTTTGATCCCAAGGATAGAAAAGGCAAAACAATGGCGAGAGTAAAAAGATCAGGGGTTCAGGCAGAGTGAAGCAGGAATGAACAGGGAGAGCACAGAGGACTCTCGGGGCAGTTAAACTACTCTGTATGATATGACAGTGGTGGATACATGTCATTATATGTTTGTCTAAACCCAAAAATCTACAATATCAAGAGTGAACTCTAACATAAACTATGACCTTGGGGTGCGAAAGCAGATTCATGGATGTAACAAATGCACCACTCTGGTGGGGGATGTTGACAGTGGAAGGATCGTACACTGTACTTTACATCAAAGGTGCTATGAACCTAAAACAGTTTAGTCAAAAAAAAAAAAAAAAAAAAATTAAAACTCAGTAGTTTCCAGGGGCCGAAAGTGGGGGGACAGTCTGCCTAAAATGGAGCAGGGTGAAGTTTTCTGCAGTGATGAAATCATTCCATATTGTAACTGTGATGGTGGCTGAACGCCTGTCTGACTGTACATGTAAAAGAATCACAACAGTAAGGGAGTGAACTTACTGTACTTGGTCTTTAAAAGTGATTCTGAGACAAATATGTAAATATTCAAATTCAGAGAATAAATCTCTCTGAAAGAAAAAGTGAAGAAAGGACTCAGAACAAACACTAAAGCTATTCAAGCTATTTTAATTTCAAGCAAACTTCCCTGAAATTAAAAGAGAAAAAACTCAAACTACACATTGAAAGAGCATACTATACCTAAGAATATCAAAGTAGAACAACCAATACCAAAATATATTCAAGTAAAAATTACTGACTTTAAGGGGAAAAAATTCTTTGGGCATCTAAGCAAAAAAGAGAAAATAATAATGAACTATAAAGAAAGCTGAGCACCGAAGAATTGATGCTTTTGAACTGTGAGGGTGGAGAAGACTCTCGAGAGTCCCTTGGACTGCAAGATCAAACCAGTCAATCCTAAAGGAAATCAGTCCTGAATATTCATTGGAAGGACTGATGCTGAAGATGAAGTTCCAATACTCAGGCCACCTGATACAAAGAACCAACTCATTAGAAAGGACCCTGCTGCTGGGAAAGATTGAAGGCAGAAGGAGAAAGGGACGAAGGACGACGAGATGGTTGGATGGCATCACCAACTCGATGGACGTGTCTGAGCAAGCTCCAGGAGTTAGTGATGGATGGGGAAGCCTGGCATGCTGCAGTCCATGGGGCCACAAAGAGTAGGACACGACTGGGAAACGGAACTGAACTGAATAATGAAAAAAAATCTGACTGCCATCAAGCCTATGGCAAAACAGGACAATTTTAAGCAATAAAATAAAGAGGAATAATGACAACTCACAGCATATGTTTGAAACCCAAATATAACAGTAATATACTTTATTTCTTTAATTATTTTTGGCTGGGCAGGGCCTCAGCTGCGGCGTGGGATTGTTCCTTGTGGCATGGGGGCCTCTCCAGTTGTGGCACATCGGCTCAGTAGTTGTGGCGCAAGGCCTTAGTCGCCCTGCAGCATGTGAGATCCTAGTTCCTGGAGCAAGGATCAACCCTGAATTCCCTGAATTGGAAGTCAGATTCTTAAACCACTGGATACTTTAAAAATGAAACTTTAAAAATCTGATTGGTCACCTTCAAAGGACAACAGGTTATCCTGAAAACTCGTAAATAAAAGGAAAGAAAGAAGCATTCTTTTCTACCTCTCCTATACAAATTTATACCTTGAGCAATCAATTAATAAATGAGGGAATAAATCAACTGTGTGCACCATAGGTCACTCAGTCGTGTCTGACTCTTTGCGAGCCTGTGGACTGCAGCCCGCCAGGCTCCTCTGTCCATGGGATTCTCCAGGCAAGAATACTGGAGTGGGTCGCCATGCCCTCCTCCAGGGGATCTTCCCAACCCAGGATCAAGCATCGCTTGTGTCTCCTGCATTGGCAGGAGGGTTCTTTACCACTAGCACCACCTGGGAAGCCCAAGATAAAATAAAATTTTAAGATGAGGGAAAGTATCTCTTAACAGATACAGCTCATCTAATTAAAAAAAAAAAAAAAAAAAAAGAGTATCACTATTTTGCAACCTTCAAAGAATTAATGGCTCTAGGCACTGAACATCAGTAGAAAAGAAGGCTTTTGTATCTTATGTGCCTCCTAAAGAAAAAGAATAATACCACACACATAACGCAGTCTTCAATCCTGTCAAGGGTCTTAAATCCAACTCTTGATCAAGTCTCTGCATCCTACTTGCAAATATGGATGGAAAACATGTTGAACTGCATGCAGGAGAATACATACTGTAGGGTAATAAGAAGTTCAACAGATAAATTGTAAAGAAAAGGATGGACGGGGAACATGTAAATTGAGCACTAAACTCGTAACACTTGTGTTTAGTCATCAGTCGTGTCCAACTCTGTGCAACCCCGCCAGGCTCCTCATCCATGGGGATTCTCCAGGCAAGAATACTGGAGATGTATTGCCATACTGCCATGCCCTCCTCCAGGAAATCTTCCCAACACAGGGATCAAACCTAGGTCTCCCACATTGCAGGCGGATTCTTTACCATCTGAGCTACCAGGCAAGCCCTAAGGAAACAAAAGAAGTGATTACTATAAAAGTTAGGGTAACAGTTACTTTTGGGGAGTGGGGAAGGGATTGTGTTTGGCTGTGGTGTGGAAGGGGTTCTGGGACAAGTGAAAAACTTCTAATTCCTTTTTTTTAAACTGTAATATAATATTTTATTTAATCCTCTATATCTAAAACATTTATTTCATTAATATCAAGTTATTAACAAAGGCTTTTACATCTCTTTTTTATAAGTCTCTGAAATCAGGCATATGTTTTATACTTAGACTACATCCTAGTTTGGACTAAGGACATTTCTTTTTCAGATTTATTTATTTATTTTTGGTTGTGCTAGATCTTCGTTGCTGCACATGGGCTTTCTCTAGTTGCTGCAGGCAGAGGCTTTTCATTGCGGTGGCTTCTCCTGCTGCAGAGCATGCGTTCTAGAGCACAGGCCCACTAGTTGTGGCGTATGGGCTTAGGTGTTCCAAGGCATGTGAGATCTTCCCAAACCAAGGATGGAAACCATGGCCCCTGCACTGGCAGGAGGATTCTTTGCCACTGAGCCACTGAGGGAAGCCCTGGACTAATCTAAGTACATTTCAAATGCTCAGTAGCCACATGCGTTTCATGCCTATTGGACTGATCAGAAAACCTCTAATTCTTGACCTGGGTATTACTAGGCTTCTGGCCTTAAAATAATTCACTAATATGCTTCTGGGGTTTTCTTTATCTGTGTTTCATTTTACCATTAAAAAAATGGCCTTCTTTAAAAAAGTAAATGACTAACAGTCATTTGGATTATCTGGCTACCTCCAAATGGCACAAGGATCTAACCACCCATCTCCCTAGAACCAGAAGAATATATGAGATTACTTCAGGTCCAGAATTCAGTGACCTCAGATCCCTAGAATTTTGTATCACAGATCTTAAGGAATGCTAGAGTATATAATATACATGATAACTCTAGCCTTGAAATAACTCTCATCTTAGCATGAAATGAATTCAGTCTTGAAAATTTCTACACACTGGAGTTTATATTCATGTATTAAGATAATAAAGTGACCTTCCTGATAGCGGTTTTGTTAATTACAAGGTCCTGTTCCACCAGACCTATTCAATCAACAGCTTATCCTCCACAACACTTGGTAAAGATAAAACTGTTAAGATGCTATTTTAAAGGAAAAATCTCTCGTTTTCATTCCTATCTTCTACACAGATCTCTTCCCAAAGTTCAGAGTAAGCAGAGAACAATGACTCAAAATTGCCAATGAGTTCCAAACATGAGGTAGAGTGAGCAGACAGAGAAAAATCTCCTTCACCTCAGAGATATAACCTCACTGACCTAAGTGAACACTTTCTAGATTATCCAAATTTCCTAGAAGCAAATGACTTGTAATTCAAAAACTGCTAATACAGACTGAAAAAAGAAAAATATAGTTAAATACCAATCCTGCAGAAATTAAAAGGGGAAGTTGGAACGGTAATTGCCTATGCTTCAAAGGCTCTCTGAGAGAGAAAATCAAATTCGACACGACAGCCAAAAGAAGAGAGAAATTTCACTCTCCCACCACTCTACACCAGCACTCCAGAAACTGGAAGAGGGAAAACAGGAGAGACCCATGTAGGTACCAACCTCTACCATGGCTGCATGAAGGTGCTTAGGTTCACTCAATAATTAATCAGAACTTTGAGCTGACAAGGGAGAGATGCTACTATCACTACTTCCTTTTGCTTTCTGTACAGCACTTTTCTACTTAGACTTCACAGCTATATTTTGTCTATTAGTTACTTACACTGGCATAGTCCCTTCCTCTCACTCAGTAATATGCCAAAAGCGTCAGAATGAAACAGACCTTTTTTTTCCCCCATCTATATATCTTACATATGCCTAGTACAGCACCTGGAAAAATGTTTTACACATAGCATATACTCAGTATGTTTGTTGCATTAAACTTTTAAAAATATCAAGGGCAGCCAGGTGAAAGAAAAGAAAATTTGGTCAATATTATTTCAGAAAGCAAGAGTCAAGAAAAACTAGAAGGAAAGCATGAGGAGGCATGTTAGGCCAACATGAACACAAAATTTCTTTAGCCCTGGTTGCCTTAAGAAGCAATCACGCCCCTTGGCCATATTTTTGAAGACTTGCATTAAAGGCAGAAGGGAATCCTGAGAGCTGCTTCAAACTCTTTCAAGATTTTGTGTTTCTGAACAAGGCTGTCCCCAAAGACTCAGACTGAAACACAAATTCAGAAAATAAGGAGAAACAAATCTATCTCAGAATCTACAGCAGAACAGGCATTCCCCACCTCACTGGAAACCTGTAACTGGATAACACAAAAATCCCTACCCTACGTCATCAGAGAATTAAGGAACAGAACAAACCTTTATATACTAGTCGCTACATATGCTATTTTCATTTTATCTTTGATATTATCTTCTTCTTTTTATAAAAGGACACTGACAGTGAGAAAATAAGCAATGAATGGGTTCTGAACTTTGACTCAAACCATGTTCTTTCTACTGAACATTTCAGCTTCTAAGACAAATCAGCATTGGTAAAATATAGCATTGCTTCCCTTGTGTATTGGCATTACTAGATCTTAACTCCCAAACCATAAATTTAGCCCTGTATGGCTTACCACTTATTTCAAGCTCCACCCAATGAGATTTCTTTCCATTTGCTGCTTCCTCAGAGGACATAATTGTGTACATCCTCCGAGGGTCAGGGGGCTCGTATTTTTCTTTGGGCATGCCTGTTGAATCAAGAAAAGAAACCAATCAATATTTGAAAGAGTCAAATAGCTGAAAATAACATCTTTTTAAAAAGCAGACATCCATATTATGATCTCTAAACACAATTTCCCACCAAAACAAACCAGGAACTCCTAAAAGAAATGGAAGATTTCAAGAATGGGATTGGAAAAATATAAACAAGCCTGGACACTAAGAAAGATGCTCTAGCTGTGAAGGGCATAGGAGTTAGCTTGAAGAGGTCCCACTGGCCAAGATAAGACAATCTGAACAACAAAAGGAAGACCATGAATCAATTTTAAACTGTATGAATCCAAAACTCTGATGGGAAAAAAAAAAAACCTGTCACCTGAAGTTGGAAAATAAAGGGAAAGAATCAAGTATTTATCCAGCATTTCTGGCAGAAACTAGTTGAGGAAATGTTCTTAACAGAATTCTAGCTAATAAATGCAGTAAGTTACATAATTAGAGAAACCACTATTTCACAACCTCTAATAAAAAAAACGGATGACCATTAATGGCTAATAAAGGAATCAGGTGAAAAATGTCCAGTGGAAAAAATTTAAATAGATTAGGCTGTAAGACCTCAACCCAAGGATCAATCTCAGTATTAGGACAACTAGACTTATATGTCAATACTATGTACACTCTTGCCCCTTCATCCAAAAAAAAATTACAAGACTGAACTTGAATCAAATAAGCCTCTCTAGATCTGGAACCAGTTTACACCAAGTAAGGAGACAGAGGAATATGGTAAAAGTAACATAAGACATAATAATGTGAATATACTTAACACTACGGAACTGCACACTTAAAATGATTATTAAGATAGCATATTTTGCTATGTATATTTTACTATGAGTAAAAAAATTTTTTCTTAACTCTTAAAATAATGCCACAAGAATACAGCCAGCCAGATGCAGACAACAGAAAGTTCTACATGACAGAAGGCCCAATTTCCTCAACAAATGAATGATATGAAAAGGAAACTGATATTAAATGACTTATGAGGCACAGCAATCAGATGCAATGTATAAACCTCATCTGGGTCTAATGTAACCAAATTAAGTGTAAAAAACATTTCTGAGAATCAGACAAACTGGAATTATATCTAAGCTGATACTGGGACTACTGTTCATTTTACTTGTGGTTATTTTAAAATTCATATTAAAAAGCAGAGACATTACTTTGCCAACAAGGATCCGTCTAATCAAAGCTACGGTCTTTCCAGTAGTCATGTATGGATGTGAGAGTTGGACCATAAAGAAAGCTGAGCACCAGAGAATTGATGCTTTTGAACTGTGTTGTTGGAGAAGACTCTTGAGAGTCCCTTGGACTGCAAGGACATCAAACCAGTCAATCCTAAAGGAAATCAATCCTGAATATTCATTGGAAGGATTGACGCTGAAGCTCTAATACTTTGGTCACCTGATGCGAAGAACTGACTCATTGGGAAAGACTCTGATGCTGCAAAAAAGATTGAAGGCAGGAGGAGAAGGGGATGAAAGAGGATGAGATGGTTGGATGGCATCTCCGACTCGATGGACAAAAGTTTGAGCAAGCTCCAGGAGATGGTGATAGATCGGAAAGCCTGGCGTGCTCCAGTTCATGGGGTAGCAAAGAGTCAGACACAACTGAGCAACTGAATTGAACACCTACTCTGGATACCTACACAGCTAAACAAAGCTGGAGAAAAACCCACTATCATATGAAGTTAAAGTGAGCCAGTCAGCAATTACTTACCTCAAATGGAATTACTGCTAAATGGGTTTGAGGTTTTAGTTTTACAAAAAGAAAAGAGTTACAAAGAAGGATGACCGTGATGGCTGCACAACATCATCAATGTATCTAATAACACTGAATGCTACACTTAAAAATGGTTAACATGGTAAACTTTATGTTATGTATATTTTACACAGTAAAAAAATTGGAAAACGGCTAAAGCTACTTTCATTATGTTATGCCGCTTCTGTACTGATGAGAACTAGAGCTATTTTTCAAACACAAAGATGGTTTTGACTATGTAGTCAAAACACAGGAAGAGGTAAGTAATCCCTTTTTGAAAAAGGTAGGTAAATGGTGAGACTAACCACCTGCACAAGAAACAGAATATCTAGTTTTTGTTTTGTTAAATATTGTTAATAAAACTGTTCTCCTACACGTTGATTTCTCCAGAATAGAAATGACTGAAGTTTTTAGACTAATACAAAACATACCTAACAAAGAGCTATACTGTCAAGAACTGTTCCTATTCCATCTAGAGGACAAGCTGGCAAAGCAAGTGCCTACTGTGAATCATATGAATATACCAGTAATAACAAAACACTGTGTAAGGCGACCAGAGCTTAATGACAACATCCCTTAAGAGTCCTTAAGATCACTCAAATGCCACTGTTCTGACTAGATTTTACTTACAAAGCAACCATCTGATCTTCACTGGCTTTCCAAACAGAATTTAATGATAAGCTGCTGTGTTCAGCTAAGGTTAGTATTTTGGTCCTATGAGCTATTTTTTTAAACTAATATACTGTAATTGGAGAATAATTATTTTACATATTATGATGGTTTCTGCCATACATTGATATGAATCAGCCATGGGTGCACATGTGTCCCCCCCATCTTGAACCACTCCCTCTCCCTCCCCAACCCATCCCTCTGGGTTGTCCCAGAGCACTGGCTTTGGGTGCCCTGCTTCATGCACTGAACTTCCACTGGTCATCTATTTCACATATGGTAATATACATGTTTCAATACTATTCTCTCAATTCATCCCACCCTCCCCTTCTCCCATAGTCTAAAAGTCTGTTCTTTACATCTGTCTCTTTTGCTGCCTTGCATACAGGATCATCATTACCGTCTTTTTAAATTCCATATGTATGTATTAATATACAGTATTGGTGTTTCTCTTTCTTACTCCACTTCATATAATAGGCTCCAATTTCATCCACCTCATTAGAACTAACTCAATGTGTCCCTTTTTATAGCTGAGCAATATTCCATTGTGTATATGTACCATATCTTCCTTATTCATTCATCTGTCAATGGACATCAAGGTTGCTTCCATGTCCCAGCTATTGTAAACAGCGCTGCAATGAACACTTGGGTACATGTGTCTCTTAATTCTGGTTTCCTCAGTGTGTATGCCCAGCAGTGAGATTGTTGGTTCGTATGACAGTTCTATTCTCAGTTTTTTAAGGAGTCTCCACACTGTTCTCCACAGTGGCTATACCAGTTTGCATTCCCACCAACAGTGTAAGAGGGTTCCCTTTGAGTTATTAAATCATTTGACTTCTTAGTGAAAGTTCAGAAGTCTGATTTACCAATCTCATGCAAGCTTAGTTAGTGTGAATCAATGTCCAGAGTTCATGCTTCAGAGAATAAATAAAAGTATTACCGAACTGAAATCCAGGTCCTAGACCTGGGGTCATTCCATCAAGAGTCATGATTTCTGCCTAGGCAGCCAGCCACTCCCTTTCTGAGTTTTCAAGACATGTGATGGGTTGTCTTAAAATTTAAGAGACAGCACATCACTCTAAACTTGAAAGAGGCACAATCTTTATTTTCCAAATCCCCGAGAGTGCGAAAAGAACATGACAGAATAAAAGAAATGATGGCAAACTGGACAATCAAGCCCTTCTGAGAAGCATATCTGCCCACTAAGCAATTCCACCCATTTTTCTTGGAGTCCAACAGAACATAGTATTGGAAACTAGGTAGTAAAAAGGACATAAGAACACAAACAATTCAGGATTTTTCCCCAGGCCTTGAAATCAACAAGCAGCTCTTGCTCTCTAAAATATACAGTATATCGCTGCAGATTACTATCTGAAAAGAGTAAAAGGTTTCCAAAACTGACTGGAAAACTGCCAAGGAAAATTACAAGACTTTTAAAAAAATAGCTAGGCCAGAGTCAGCATGTATATAACCCCAGACTAGTCAATCTTCAACTCCCCCAATCCAATGCCAAACATCATTACTGATCCTGGCAGCATAAAATCTGTCCCTGATCTAGACCTCAGAGAAATGGTTTTTCATTATCTTAGAATAAAATAATTATTTACCTTAAAGAAATACTTGACATTATTTACCAGACAGAAAGATATGCTTATGTTATTAAAGACTTTATGAAATGGCTTAAAAATACACAGGAGAAAGGGTAACAGAGAAGTGGAGGGAGGAGGAGAGAGGAAGGGGTCCCGTGGGGGACCCTAACTGCAAGTCAAACACCATTTGAGGCAGCTTCCAAACTAAGACATTTAGTACTAAAGAAAAAGATTTAAGCGTCTATCCTTTCAATGGGTACTCTATTTCAGTCATCAAATGGCCTAGGTGAAAAAAAGTCCTATTTTACAAAAGAAAGACAATAAATGAAGTATGAAAAAATAAAAACAATATCATTTCATAATTCCCAATGAGCCTTTCTAAAACAAAGACTTATAAACTGAGTTAAAACCTTGGGATGAATCACTGGCACTGGCATAATGCTAAGGTAACACCACCACCCAGGTTGTTTTTTGATTATAAGGTAGAAAATGTTCAACAGAGGAATAAACTATTACCTCTTCATCAATCTTCTCAACACTAGTAAGGGGCAGAACCAGATACTGTGGGTCTTTTGATCTGACAGAATATGAAATACACCAATAATGTTTACCCTTTTCAGAACTAGAGGAACTGGCTGTGCTGTGCTGTGCTTAGTTACGTCTGACTCTTTGCAACCCCATGGACTGTTCCCCACCAGGCACCTCTGTCCATGGGGATTTCCAGGCAAGAATACTGGAGTGGGTTGCCATTTCCTCCTCCAAGGGATCTTCCCAACCCAGGGATCGAACCCAGGTCTCCTGCAATGCAGGTGGATTCTTTACAGTCTCAGTCCCCAGGGAAGCCCAAGAACACTGGAGTAGACAGCCTATCCCTTGTCCAGGGGAACTTCTAACCCAGGAATCAAACTGGCGTCTCCTGCATTGCAGGTGGATTCTTGACCAGCAGAGCTACCAGGGAAGCCCAGAGCAACTGGCTAGATGACACCAAAGCAGCAACTGCAATGAAGGACTTTCTCCAGGATAACTGGTCTGCTACCTTCAACAAACTGGGGTCAGAACTATTATAGATTTGAAGAGAATGAAGAGATGTATATAATGAGATGTAATGAATGATCCACAAATCCACAACAAACAACATTCTGCAGACAGCTGGAGAAACAATACCTAGTTCATATTCTGAAATATTAATAAATTATTATGAGATTTTATTGCAGCAATGTATAAAAACTTGTTAAAAGACACTCTGAAGTTAAATAATTTAATTGTAATGGCCAGATTTTTTTTCCCAAGGGAAATAAGGTTGAGTCATAGCCAATTGTTTTTTAATTAGAGTATGATTGCTTTATAATGCATCAGTTTCTGCTGTACAGCAACATGAATCAGATGTAAGCATACATAGATCCCGTCCCTCTTGAGCCTCCATCGCAACCCCCAGACCCACTCCCTAGGTCATCACAGAACATGGAGCGTAGCTTCCTGTGCTCCACAGCAGCTCCCATCAGCACCTATTTCACACACGGCCGTGTATGTATGTGAGTGCTGCTCTCTCAACGTGTCCCACTATCTGCTTCCCCACATCCACAAGTCCCTTGCCTAGGTCTGTGTTTCTATTCCTGTCCTGCAAATACGTTCATCAGTACCATTTTTCTAGATTCCACATATATATACGTGTTAATATATATTTTTCTCTTTCTGATCTACTTCACTCTGTATGACATACTCTAGGTTCATCCATATCACTACAAAAGACCAATTTCAAAGTACAGCCAATCTTAACTGACAAGACAAAAAGGTAAGTTCTTTTCCTTTTCTTGTTTGTTACATTGTCTCCTCCATTCTTGGTGTTTTACTTCTTTCAGAAACACCAAGAAAAAGAGTGAGTGGGGCAGAGGAAAGGCAGGCAAGGGAAAAAAGGAGAAATAGACTCATTTCTCAAAAAAACACCCTTTTTTTATTGATCAGGCTCCTCAAAGAACTATAAGTTAGGGAACATACGAAAGGTCAAGTGCCACTAGCCTTGGTGCCCATTTACTTTTTCCAATCCAAATTTTCACTAGATGTTAACAAATCTTTTACTAAATCCAACTGATTTTTACCTCTTCAGGACTTCTAAACCTGTCTTTTCCATTTTTACAGCTATTAAAGTTAATTCACACCCTCATTTATCAGCTACAACTTTTAAACAACCTTCTCTATATCTTCCTGATTGATGCCTGCCCATGTAACTCTCCTGCTTAAAAATCTAACATGGCCCTTTCTGCCTACCTAGTTAGTTAAAACCCTAACATCAAAGTCCTTTAAGACCTGGATTTAGGGCACTATTTTCTCACTCATCTTCAGACACTTACACGTGCATCATTCTATCAAGTCCGAAGTTGATCAAAGCATACCTACTTCGAAGACAATCTTTCAATGATACATCCTAATCCTTTCACCAGACAACCTTCACTCGAAACTCCTACTCATCCCCTTCACAGCAACTCAAGTTAACATCAGAGCCCCTGTAAGCCCTTCCCAAGAAAGGCACAAATCCACTCCTCTTTCCTCTGCACACCACATGTTTACTCAGCATTTATCAGTCCAATTGTTATCTCCCAGCGTCCTGTGTCAGACCTAGCATGTTACACTAATAAAGTGGTCTAAACCTTCTTTCCTTCAAACTCAAAATCAGGTTTTCAAAGAAAACTAAAAATAGTAATAATAATAAAGGTAATTCAATACAACTGAATCATGCTTCCTTAAGAAAGCTTTCTTTACAGAATCATTCATTCAACAAATATTTACTAAGCACCTTCTGCTTCTGTTTCAAGCACTCTGTCAGGTGCTGGGGAAAAAGAATAAGCAAGAAGCATGTACATGATCTTGGATCTTAATCTACGGGGTGGGGGGAGGGGGTTGCAAACAAAAACCTTACAACAGTGTAATCACACTACAAACCTTTCTTTTTACAAACATTAATTTAGGACTCCTTCCCTATCCCTCACCAACACAGGAGTCTATAATTTCCTGCTTTGAGCTATTCTGAACCTTGAAGGTATTTCTTATGTTGCCTCTTTAACCCCACCTTAATTTTTTTTTACATCTCATTCACCTACTCTACTATAGGATCCTTGCACTTACATTTTAAATAGTTTTATATTTTCAGAGCCTGGCAAATAGTAGGTGCTCAGTGAATGTTGTTGTTTAGTTGCTAAGTCCTGTCCTATTCTTTTGCGATCCCATGGACTGTAGCCTGCCAGGTTCCTCTGTCCATGGGAACAGGCTACAGTCCTGGAGTAGGCTGCCATTTCCTTCTCCAGGAGACTTTCCAACCCAGGGATCAAACCCACATCTCCTAAATTGGCAAGAAGATTCTTTACCACTGAGCCACCAGGAAAGCCCAAACTTAAAGGTAAAAACTGTATAATCTTAGTGACATATGAGAGCAAACCTCAAACAGGCGGCAGTAATGACAAAACTGCTGGGTGCCTGTCTGCCACACTCTACACAGGGCATATAACAGCTAACACATTCTGAGCACTCACCAACTGGTTGCCCCTTCACATACATTATGTCCTTTAATCCTCACAACTCCTAGAAATAAATACTACTATTCTTCATACATAAAGAAAGGAAGGGTCAGAGAGTCACTTGCCTAGATCACAGGTACCAGTGGCACAACTGAGACTAACTCAAATCTGATCCAAAGTCTGGCTTTCAACCATTATGCAATTATTTCCTTGTATTATCTCAATTTAATTCTCATAGCAGCCCATGAAGTAGACACTACCCTCTTTTTACTTTTGATGAGGAAACTGAGGCTCTTACATTTAACTAACTTGCCCAAAGTCACACACGCTTGGTTAGTATTCAGATCAGATCAGTCGCTCAGTCGTGTCCAACTCTTTCCGACCCCATGAATCGCAGCACGCCAGGCCTCCCTGTCCATCACCAACTCCCGGAGTTCACTCAGACTCATGTCCATCGAGTCGGTGATGCCATCCAGCCATCTCATCCTCTGTCGTCCCCTTCTCCTCTTGCCCCCAATCCCTCCCAGCATCAGAGTCTTTTCCAATGAGTCAACTCTTCGCATGAGGTGGCCAAAGTACTGGAGTTTCAGCTTCAGCATCAGTCCTTCCAAAGAAATCCCAGGGCTGATCTCCTTCAGAATGGACTGGTTGGATCTCCTTGCAGTCCAAGGGACTCTCAAGTCTTCTCCAACACCACAGTTCAAAAGCATCAATTCTTTGGCACTCAGCTTTCTTCACAGTCCAACTCTCACATCCATACATGACCATGGGAAAAACCATAGCCTTGACTAGACGAACCTTTGTTGGCAAAGTAATGTCTCTGCTTTTGAATATGCTATCTAGGTTGGTCATAACTTTCCTTCCAAGGAGTAAGCGTCTTTTAATTTCGTGCCTGCAATCACCATCTGCAGTGATTTTGGAGCCCCCAAAAATAAAGTCTGACACTGTTTCCACTGTTTCCCCATCTATTTCCCATGAAGTGATGGGACCGGATGCCATGATCTTCATTTTCTGAATGTTGAGCTTTAAGCCAACTTTTTCACTCTCCTCTTTCACTTTCATCAAGAGGCTTTTGAGTTCCTCTTCACTTTCTGCCATAAGGGTGGTGTCATCTGCATATCTGAGGTTACTGATATTTCTCCTGGCAATCTTGATTCCAGTTTGTGTTTCTTCCAGTCCAGAGTTTCTCACGATGTACTCTGCATATAAGTTAAATAAACAGGGTGACAATATACAGCCTTGATGAACTCCTTTTCCTATTTGGAACCAGTCTGTTGTTCTATGTCCAGTTCTAACTATTGCTTCCTGACCTGCATACAAATTTCTCAAGAGGCAGATCAGGTGGTCTGGTATTCCCATCTCTTTCAGAATTTTCCACAGTTTCTTGTGATCCACACAGTCAAAGGCTTTGGCATAGTCAATAAAGCAGAAATAGATGCTTTTCTGGAACTCTCTTGCTTTTTCCATGATCCAGCAGATGTTGGCAATTTGATCTCTGGTTCCTCTGCCTTTTCTAAAACCAGCTTGAACATCAGGAAGTTCAGGGTTCACATACTGCTGAAGCCTGGCTTGGAGAATTTTGAGCATTACTTTACTAGCGTGTGAGATGAGTGCAATTGTGCGGTAGTTTGAGCATTCTTTGGCATTGCCTTTCTTTGGTTGGTGCAAAAGTAACCGCAGTTTTAGCACTGTTGAAATTTGCTGTTTGATATTGGAATACATTCTTAAATAAATGTGATTATGCTATACATCATTTTAATACATGTTTTTGCCTTTTTCCCCCAGCTCTTGACATTACTTTCTATGTATTTTATATTTATTTTCGATTATGGAAAAGATGTTAGACAAAAAGCAAATTTGAGCAATTTTCTTATTCAAGTTCAAATGGGTTGTAAAGCAGGGGAGACAACTCTCAACATCAAAAACACATTTGGCCTGGGGACCTGCTAATGAACATACAGTGCATTGGTGGTTCAAGAAGTTTTGCAAAGGAGACGAGAGCCTTGAAGATGAGGAGCATGGTGGGCAGCCATCAGAAGTTGACAGCAACCAACTGAAAGCCATCATCAAAGCTGATCCTCTTACAACTACACAAGAAGTTGCCGAAGACTTCAATTTCCAGCTTTCTACAGTCATTCAGCGTGTGATGCAATTGGAAAGGTGAAAAAGCTCGGTTAAGTGGGTCATGAGCTGACCAAAAATTAGAAAAAAAAAAAAAATCACTGTTTTGAAGTGTCATCTTCTCTTATTCTACACAACAATGAACCATTTCTCAATCAGATTGTAACATGCAACGAAACGTGGATTTTATACAACTGGCAACAGTGGTTGAACCAAAAAGCTCCAAAGCTTCTCCCAAAGCCAAACTTGGTGGTCTGCTGCCAGTCTGATCCACTACAGCTTTCTGAATCAGGGCAAAACCATTACCTCTGAGAAGTATGTTCAACAAATCAATGAGATGCACCAAAAACTGCAAGGCCTGCAGCCAGAACTGGTCAACAGAAAGGGCCCAATTCTCCATGACAAGGCCTGACTGCATATCTCACAGCCAATGCTTCAAAAGCTGAAGAATTAATTGGGCTACAAAGGCTTGCCTCATCTGCCATACTCACCTGTCCTCATAAACCAACTACCACTTCTTCAAGCATCTCAACTTTTTCCCCAGGAAAACACTTCCACAACCAGCAGGATGCAGAAAATGCTTTCTAAGAGTTTTTCAAAACCCAAAGCATGGATTTTTATACTACAGGAATAAACAAAACCTTTTTTTTCATTGGCAAAAATGTGTGGATTGTAATGGTTCCTATTTTGATTAATAAAGATTTGTGTTTCAGCCTAGTTATAATGATTCACAGTCTGAAACCGCAATTGTGTCTGCACCAACCTAATAGTAGAGCTAGGATTTGAAACTAGGACAATATAGTTGCAAGCTGTACACCAATGCCTCATACAACTCTAAAATTCTGTCACTGATGAAACCAAGATCTTCTGGGTTCATTCTTCAAATATTATGTTGATAAGACCATGAGTCCTTGAGTTGCCTTCTCAGATATATTATCTTTACAAACTACTCTTCACTCAGATTCTCTACTCCCAAACTCTGCCTAATACTTAAGACTGCTGCTGCTGCTAAGTTGCTTCAGTCATGTCCGACCCTGTGCGACCCCATAGATGGTAGCCCACTAGGCTCCCCCATCCCTGGGATTCTCCAGGCAAGAATACTGGAGTGGGTTGCCATTTCCTTCTCCAGTGCATGAAAGTGAAAAGTGAAAGTGAGGTTGCTCAGTCGTGTCTGACTCTTAGCAACCCCATGGACTACAGCCTACCGGGCTCCTCTGTCCATGCAATTTTCCAGGCAAGAGTACTGGAGTGGAGTGCCATTGCCTTCTCCAGCAGATCTCAAATGCTATCATCTCAGGATCCTTATACTCCAGTATCTCAAAGACCTTTTGTATGTGAGTTCTATCTATCAATATTTACTGTATTAGAAATAAGAACTAAGGAATTTAAAAGTGTATTTGTCGGGAGCCGCGTTAGGCATTACTGACAAAGTGGAGGCACGGCCCCAACCCCCTCTCCTTGTCCCACAGGCACGGTCCCGGGATGAAGGAGTTAGGTCTTGTGATTCTGACTTGTTTTTTCCTTTCTTCGGTTGAGTTGGCTGGAAAGAATGTTAAGGTGCTTATTGTTCTTAAAAGAAGCATGAGAAAGCACAAAGCCTTCTGCAGTTGTGCCCAGAAAATAATGTATACAGTAACTATTGACATTTGTTCAAGGATCTTTACAAAGAATGTTCCAGGATGAGCACGTAGGCTGCAGTTCGAGGCCATGGGATGGATTGTTAAGACCTGTTTGTGAGGGGAATGTTAATAGCAAAGGAAGTTTGCCGAGTTTAGGGTTTAGGAATAATTAAGAATAGTTAGAAGCTAAAAGTTTAAGGAATACTGTAGTGTTAGCATATTTTACTACAGCTTATACAATTAGGAATTTTAGAGATAGCTATAAGCCTTTTTAGGAGATAGTGAGCTTAAGACTAGGGGCAAGCAGGATTTAGAAAGATAAGAAATAAACTGAGGAATGTGGTATGCGGCCCAGACATAAGCATGAGTTACAATGTAATCAGGAACTCTGTTTGAAGGGCAACAATGAGACAATAATCTGGGTGAGGGGGAACTGAAAATGTCAAACCTCTGACCTAATGCTTTTGTCAACGTATAAAAGAAAACCTGAAGCTTGAAATAAACATGCAGTCCCGCACCTTGAGTCAGCTGCTGCTGCTGCTAAGTCACTTCAGTCGTGTCCGACTCTGTGCGACCCCATAGATGGCAGCCCACCAGGCTCCCCCGTCCCTGGGATACTCCAGGCAAGAACACTGGAGTGGGTTGGAGGCTGCATCATTTTCCGCCGACACCACTCATCTCTTCAGGCTGATTTCCTGGCTGCTGGAGCTAGACTCCGGCATGTATTAACTCACTAAATATAATAAACCTAGCACATGTTAACCACAGCATTTTAATGAAAAGTAACTACTTTCAAAAACAAAGCAACATTTTGCAAGAAGAGTGACACTGTCTTACATTTTTGAAAATCTTTAAAGTCTAACATACTCGAAGACAGCCTGTCTACTCTGAATTCAATTAATCAGATATCACACACATTTGTTGGTCTATGAAAAACTGCGCAGTATACTCATAAGAGGATGAGAATGAAAAAGGCAAAGAACATTGCAGTGGTATTTCTAAAAAATTAAGGTTTCAGTAGCTACCTTCTCCTGTGTCCCAAAATCTGAATTCCTTAAATCCTTTTCTCACAGAGAATAAAAATAAATTTAAGGAGGGAATGGAAATCCACATCAGTATTCTTGCCTGGGAAATTCCATGGATAGAGAAGTTCGGCAGGCTACAGTCCATTGGGTTGCAAAGAGTCAGACATGACAGACCATCTAACACTTCTCACTTCTCATATTGTTTTAACTAAAACTTACAACCAGTAAAACCTCTGCAAAAAAGATTTTTAAATGATGATAAAATAATCCTCCAAATACAGAGTCAAACAGCAGATGTAGTAGTCTAATTTCTCAAAGGAGAAGACTGGCATACCCATCTGTATCTGCAGTGCCCAGTCAATAACCAACCGTGTATAAGAGTTTACTAGACTGCTATTAAGGGGTATTCCCTGGTGGCTCAGCAGTAAAGAATCTGCCTGCAATGCTGAAGATGTAGGTTTGATCCCTGGGTTGGGAAGATCCCCTGGAGAAGGAAATGGCAACCCACTACAGCATTCTTGCCTGGAAAATTCCATGGACAGAGGAGCCTGGGAGGCTACAATCCATGGGGTCTCAAGAGTCGGACACAACTTAGCAACTAAACCACCAACCACCACAACAGACTGCTGATAAAATGCAGTTCTAACCATGTGCCTGTGCCTAATAACATGATTGAATATAAAATACAGAGAGAAGTGAGAGTGTACTGCAACACCACAGGAAACTACCAATTTTGAAGGTCAAAAATGGTCAAATACTATCAAATTCAACTCAATAAATCAATTCAAAATATAACTACAAAGGTACACTAAATACAGATCATCCACAAATTTCAATTTAAAATACAAATACTTCTCAGTGTAGAAATCTTAATTTCTATATTTTAAGTCAAATATGAAGTACAGAGCAAAAGAATATATTAAGACAATCATGATTTATGATCTAATCAACAAAGCTGAATGCCAACTAATATGAGGGGTGCTGAGTCAAAATTTGTGTGGTGAAACATCACTGAGATCAAAAAGGTAAGGAGAGCCAACCACCAGTACTAAATCTAAATCTTTTCTCTTAGCATGAGACAAGCAACAACCAATCCAACAATGATGGCTGCCAACAGAAACCTTTTCATCTCTTATTTTTTGCCAGATTTTCAATCATCGAATTGCTCTTTCCTCTCTTACGATCACATTATTATAGCTACCCCCTTTTGTTGTCTTTTATTCACTAAGTCGCAACCAACTCTTTGTGACCCCATGGACTGCAGCACACCAGACTTCCCTATACTTCCCTATTTCCCAAAGTTTGCTCAAATTCATGTCCACTGACTCAGTGATGCTCTCTATCCATCTATTCTGCTGCCCTTTTCTCTTTTTGCCTTCAGTCTCTCCCAGCATCAGGCTCTTTTCCAATGAGTCCGCTCTTTGAATGAGGAGGCCAAAGCTCTAGCTGAAGATAGAGCTTCAGCTTCAGCATCAGTCCTTCTAGTGAATACTCAGGGTTCATTTCCTTTAGGACTGACTGGTTTGAACTGCTTGTGGTCCAAGGGACTCTCCAGCACCATAATTCGAAGGCATCAATTCTTCAGCACTCAGCCTTCTTTATGGTCCAACTCTCACATTCATACATGGCTACTGGAAAAACCAAAGCTTTAACTATATGGACTTTAGTTGGCAACATATTTTTGCTTTTTAAAATGCTGTCTAAGTTTGTCATAGTTTTCATTCCAAGGAGCAAGTATCTTTTAATTTCATGTCTGCAGTCACCATCCACAGTGATTCTGGAGCCCAAGAAAATAAAACCTGTCACTGCTTCCACTTTTTTCCCTTCTATTTGCCATGAAGTGATGGGACCAGATGCCAAGATCTTTGTTTATTGAATGCTGAGTGTTAAGCCAGCTTTCTCACTCTCTTCTTACCCTCATCAAGAGGCTCTATAGCCCTCTTCACTTTCTGCCATTAGAGTGGTATCATCCGTGTATCTGAGGTTGTTGATATTTCTCCCTGTAATCTTGATTCCAGCTTGGGATTCATCCAGCCTGGCATTTTGCATGATGTACTCTGCATATAAGTTAAATAAGCAGGGTGACAAATATACAGACTTGTCATACTCCTTTCCCAATTTGGAACCAGTCAGTTGTTCCATGTAAGGTTCTGTTGCTTTTTGACCTGCATACAGGTTTCTCAGGAGGCAGGTAAGGGGGTCTAGTATTCCCATCTCTTTCAGAATTTTCCACAGTTGCTGTGATCCACACAGTCAAAAGCTTTAGCACAGTCAATGAAGAAGAAGTAGATGTTTTTCTGGAATTCCCTTCCTTTCCCTATGATCCAACAAATGTCCGCAACTTGATATCTAGTTCCGCTGCCTTTTCTAAATCCAGCTTGTCCATCTGGAAGTTCCTGCTTGAAGGATATAGAGCAACATCTTACTAGCATTGTGAAATGAGCTCAATTGTACAGTAGTCTGAACATTCTTTGGCACTGTCCTTCTTTGGGATTGGAATGAAAACTGACCTCTTCCAGGCCCATGAGCACTGCTGAGTTTTCCAAATTAGCTGGCTTATTGAGTGCAGCACTTTCACAGCATCTTTTAGGATTTGAAATAGCTCATCTGGAATTCCATCACCTCCACTAACCTTGTTTGTAGTAATGCTTCCTAAGGCCCACTTGATTTCAGACTCCAGGATGTCAGGCTCTACGTGAGTGACCACACCACATCTCATTGCAATTTTGGCCTTTTGAGACATTCAACATTTATTCTAGCTGTTAAGTCATACATACAATCATTTTGGGAAGTTCTAGTATACTAGAAATCAATTTTGACCCTCTAGTCCTTTTTCCCCCTGAAAACTAAGACAGAAAATTATTCACAAAATGCTGACCACATAAATCATGAAGGCTTTAACAATTCTAGAGTATTTCTCTTATAAGGACTTAAGTGAAGTCCTAAGGACTTTGTGACCCCAGTTTCTTGACCCTCTTCATCAAGCCTTCACATTTTTACTACGTCTCCTGAAAAAGTATGTCACACACACAATCTCCCCACCCCATCCACCTAAACTCTCAATGAATCCCTATTATATACAAACTTACATCCTAACACTTTAAGAGCCTAAGACCATTCACAGACTATTTCTGGCAACTCCTCCTGTCCCTTACATCTTTGCAACCTGTTTCACAGTCCAAGTTGTATGTAACTTGTCTTTGCACATGCTCTTTCTTCCCACTGAAATGCCCCCACTCAGTCTAACAAACCTCTATTCAACTTTCAAAATTCAGCCCAAAGACCTCTGAGATGAATTCCCCCGTTTCCAAAGCAGAATTAGATGCTCCTTCTTTGGCGGTGGTGATTTAGTTGCTAAGTCATGTCCAGCTCTTGCGACCCCATGGACTGCGGCTGGCCAGGTTCCTCTGTCCATGAAATTCTCCATGTAAGAATACTGGAGTGGGTAGCCATTCCCTTCTCCAGGGGAATCTTCCCAACCCAGGGACTGAACCCAGGTCTCCTGCATTTCAGGCAGATTCTTTACCATCTGAGCCACCAGGGAAGCCTCTGCTCCTTCTTTAGCATCCCCCAAATACTTTGTGTATTCCTCATGTAACCTGATGAGCGCTTTATTGGTTCATTTGTTTTTCTCTCTGCACAATTATAAGCCCACTTGAAATAAAAGAGCATAAGCCCTACTACTGTTGTTGTTGTTCAGTCGCTAAGTCTTGACTCTTTTTGACCCCATAAACTGCAGCACACCAGGCTCCTCCAGTCTCTACTATCTCCCAGAGTTGGCTCAAATTCATGTCCAGAGTCGGTGACACTTTCCAACCATCCCAATTACAGTAGCAAGTCTAAAATAGCGTGTTTCAGGTATTTTTGGAACTGAGTTTTAGCACTACTTTAAAATGCTATGTTGAAGCGTAATTAGTTCTGCTGTATCCTTTATTTTGAAAATAATCTGTTCCAACGTGACTGATATATTAGAAAATTTGAGCATAACACAAAATTCCCATTTGCTTACATATGATTTTGTCTGAGAAAAACACTTGAAAAAGGTGGAAACCTGCCCCTGGCTGAACAGAGCTACATAGAAATTTACAAAATACACACACCTGAAAACATCTATCAGCTCCATCAGTTCAGTCTGTGTGTACACATATGCTGAGCCACACCCATCCACATTTGGTGTTATAACATTCCATTTGATTTCAGGTTACCCTCTTTCCATCACCTTACAATAACTCACAAGCAGCAACCCCTCTGATGCCCATTTCCACAAGCAAACCAGGTCTTTTTCAAGGTAAAGTGTCACATTTATCATGGTATTTGTTCAAGCTGCTGTGTCCAACTCTTTGCAACCCCATGGACTGCAGCACCCCAGGCTTCCCTGTCCTTCATTATCTCCAGGAGTTTGGTCAAACTCATGTCCATCGAGTCGGTGATGACATCCAACCATCTCCTCTGTCGTCCCCTTCTCCTCCTGCCCTCAATCTTTCCCAGCATCAGGGTCTTTTCACAATGAGTCAGCTCTTCACATCAGCTTCACATTGGAGCTTCAGCTTCAGCATCAGTCCTTCCCATCTATATTCAGAGTTGATTTCCTTTAGGAATGACTGGTTTGATCTCCTTGCTGTCCAAAGGACTCTGAAGAGTCTTCTCCAGCACCTGTGGTATTTATGTATTCCTTAATCATTTAGGATTAAAACTATGGTACCATTTTTATCAGGTTCCTTTTTAAAAAAATAAAGTCACTGACAATGTTCTGACTGTTGTGTCCCAGCACCATTTTTCCCAAAAGGCCTATAGTTTTTACTGCACAATTCTGCCTACCATGGTGACTTTTAGGAACCTATATGTTGCTCTGGGCTTTCCTGGTGGCTCAGAATCCACTTGCCAATGCAGGAGACTTGGATTCAAACCCTGGGTTGGGAAGATTCCCTGGAGAAAGGAATGCCAACCCACTCAGGTATTCTTGCTTGGGAAAATCCCATGGACAGAGGAACCTGGCAGGAACCCCAGTCCATGGGGTCTCAAGAGTCAGACACAACTTAGAAACTAAACCACCACCACCATACAGAAGGGAAAATTCTGTCCTCCACCCAATTTCACAAAATGTTTACAGTCCATATCCTCACAGACCATCAGGATAGCCATAACCTTTGAGCTTGGTGGCTCTCACTTCTGGTGAGCAAAGAGTTGATTTTTCCAGCTTAACTACTACAATCTGCCTCAGCCTAACTGAGAAGACAAGTTCTGAAAGCCTGAATGCCTACCTACAGTACCACTATATGGGTTTCATTGTTTTCATGGCTCTTCATCTTCAAAACATTTTAAATTACCCTGTTATTACAGAGCAACTGAACCGAGTCCTCAAGCCCACTACAAAAGGGATCACAGAAACAAAATACTCTATATATCCAAGTTTAAAACAGATTCAGATTCACTAACTTCACACTATCTCAAATGTGACTTTCTTATATGTAAGGCCTCCACTTAGTTATCCACACTGATGCCTAAATGATCTCTAAATCACATTGCTCCCCTCTGAAAAATATTTTGCTCTTTCCTTTCCTATAGGATAAAGATATAAACCTCACTTTTAGCTTAATAAGCATGGTTCTTCAAAATCTAAGATGGACATACCTTTGCAGGCTCATCTCATCACTCTCCTTTTCAGTAACATGTCACCACTGGCCTTACCCCAACATTTGGCGCTTCAGTGCACCCAGAGTTCCTTATGTTTGAAAAGACCCGTCTTCCCAGTTTGACAAAACTAATTCCATGTTATTTTCTGTAAACTGCTCCCACACCTTCTACAAATTTAATCATTCTCTCCTGTTCTCCCACAGCTCTGTACACCTACTAAGACTACAGCAACAAGAAGACAGCAACTATTATTCACTTTTTAATTCTCAGGGCCCAACACTATGTCCAGCATATACTATTCCTTGCACATTAGTAACCAAGAAAATTAAAATGGATGAGGGAGAGGTAAAGCCCAGAGAAGGGTAAGATTAAGGCAGCCTAAATGAGCCTCCACCTTATATGCAAATAAACACTTTAAAAGCAGTTTTTCAACCAGTGCACCTTAAGTTTGAGAAAGTTACAAGGGTGCTAAAGAGTCTTCATGCTTTATGACCCAAAAGCTACAAGTTGTGAGCAGCCTTAACCATTTATTCCAGTATGCCTTTCACATTACCCCTTTCTGCTGCACTACAACATGAAAAAGGTTTATGCTTTAAAGAACATTAAAAAAAGGCTAATGTGGACACAGTGGAATGCCTAAGCATTAACCAAAATACATTATTTATAAACCACAAGTACAGAAGCAAATGCCAATATCTGTAGTCAGGACTAAGTTCTATAACCAAATTCGTGTCTATTCAAGAGTCTGAAAAGTTCTACTTTGCCACCAAGGTCTAAGAAAACTGAAAATCCGTACAAACAAGCATTCAGAAGAGCTTCTTCATCTATTAACACATTACCACTGATGAAGACACTTCTGAAACTATGCAAAATCTTCTTAGCTTCACAAGAAACGTTGTCTTTTGTCACATCCTCCCTTTTTGACCATTTCATTAAGTATCTTTTTCACCTACTGAAACTGATCAGACTCAACTACCTCAAATAACTTCCATTTATTAAAACACACTCTGCCCTCCCCAAAGAACTAATCTTTGGCAAGTACATCACTCTCATGTGCTCTCACACTTACACAAAACCTAATCCTTTCCCTCTTAACTGTAATATCTTGGGCAAGTCGCTTTAACCTAAGTTTGTTTCCTCATTAGTAGCTATTCAAAAGAATTTTTGTTTAAAGCAAGTCGACTGGACCAGATCACTGGTCTAAAAATATTAAGCAATTTTTATTCTAAAAGTCATCATATTCTAAAGACTGTAATAATTACTCAGATAGCAATTACAAAACAAGCCTTCAAACCCTTTTGATCAATGGACATAGCTCCTACAGCCTACAAAACTGTTTTGGGATGATAAACTCTAGTGTATTCAGAAAAACACAAAGTGTAATTATATGCCATTTTATTTTTCACTTGTTCATATTCACTCTCTTCCTCCCCAAAATTAAAATCCCCAGATACAAAGAGGCAAGAAGATTCTGCACTACCACTAATGGGGCAATCCACCTGGAAAAAAGTATGTTAACTCATATTCAGAGATTATTTAAAAGTCAGTTTAGCACAATAACACATCCAAAAAGGACAAGCAAAATGACCATTCACAACGCGGTATTTTACAGTTAACAGTTCAAGAAACGATTACAGGTATTGCTTAGCAAGCTCTTCAAGAAAGGGATAGAAGGAGAAGAGTTAAAAGAAAAAAAGTTTCCGCAGAAAATAATTACTGGTAGTTAGAAAAAAGGAGGAAAGATAAAATTTGGGTTATTAAACATAAAAGCTTCAAGTAACTGTATCACTTGAGTCCTCAGCAATATCCTAATCTCTCCATCTGCCGCTAAGGGCTTCTTTAACCATGCCATTCCCATCCTCCCAATCCATTCCCCGCCCCCCCTCCAAAAATAATTGCCTAAAACTTAATTTTAAACACATTTGGGGCAAACAGTTTCCCGCTCTGCGGTAACTACGAAGTTCCATACTACACTTCGCGCAATCCCACACTGCCACTTCTCCAAAGTTGCCACCCATCCTGGCCGAGAGTCCCAGAAACCAACTCTCCTCCTGCGAGTGACCAGAGCCAGAGTCGAGAGCCAGGACATTCCCCCTAACCCCGGCGCCCCGCTGCGCGCCCCCACCCCCGCCGTCAATCAACACCCCTCAGCCCCGGACTCTGCTCGGGGGCGCGGTCCCGAAATCAGCGGGGTCGCGACAGATGCGCATCTAGGGACCCCTCAATAGCCGCCATCTCCTCCAAGCTGCAGGCCCGCCGCCCACAAAACTTAAGGTGCTCTCGCTCGAGTGCCCCGCGCTACGGTCCCCGGGACACGACTGAGAGCGGCCCGTGCGCCGCCAGTGCGAGGAGCAGCGCCCGGCTGGGCCTCGGGCCGGTCTCGCTCACCTCTTGGGGTGCGCCGCCTTCCTCCGCCGCTGCCGCCGCCTCCTCCCTGTGAGTGCAGCGCGGTCTGACCTGTGGAACCACCATACCAGTCCCGCCCGCAGCTGCAGCGCCGCCGTCGCCGCTCCTCTGCCGCCTTAGCCGCCGCTCTTTGTTCCCCCTCCGAGATCCACCGCGTCAGCCGCCCGCTTCAGCCTCCTCGACGGGCCGCCACTACGCCCTCTCGGCCTCTCGGCCTCCGGCCTCTCCCTTTTCGCTGCACCCACCGCTGCCTTGGCCTCCGCGCAGCCGACGCCGCCGCCACCGACGCCGCCGCCTCCTCCTCCTCCGCGTCCCCCTTGTTTTCATTGAAAGCAAACAAGCATCATGGCGGCGGCCGCCGTCCCCCTCCCCCAGCTCACCCCCTCTGCGGCGAGCTAGCGAGAGAGCGCCGCGACTGACGCTGCCGCTCCAACATCCCGGGCGCCCATTGGCCACCGCCGCAGGGCGCAACCACTCAGCATCCGGGGCGGTCGCTCTCCGCCCTCAGCTTCCGCAGGCCCCGCCCTTTCTCTTCCCTATCCCGGGCTCTGGGGCGCAGTGACCAGTGCCCGCCTCTCAGGGTCTGAGTTCTCTTCTTGCACTCTTCGCTTGTTACTGCCTGTTGTTTCTACTTCATCATCTTTTTGACGCTCCTACTCTTGCCAACTAACTCTTTTTTCTTCTTCTTCTTTTTTTGTCTCAGGCTGTTCATTTTTGTCCCTCTCTTTTCTTTTTTCCTTGATCTTCCTCCCTTTCATTTGGCCTGTCAGTTACTTGGAAACAGGACAGGCTTTCAGACTTTTCCAGCTTAGCCAGTATGTTGATCTCTCTAAAGACAAGACATTTAGTCGTGAATGATTCTTCTGGCCTCAGATATACAGAAAATAATAGTTAATGGCCCGTTTCAGTCCATAAATTGTCGTTCAGTCCAGTAAATTCAAGGATAATTCTGGTGGTGGGATCCTAGCCGGATGTAACTGTCCTGAGCTGTGTTCAAAGATAAAGATATTCTATTAAGGTGGTGGTTGAAAATGAGCAGAGAAAGGACTGAGCTGATAGATGATGTTTGCATGAAGGTGCATTAGTTAACTAGTGGTCAAGGTCCTGTGGTCCAACCAGGGCAGAGAGAAGAATCAGGCTCCAGCCTGCCAGGAGTAAGGTCACAGCATAGGGGCGAGAGGCTCGCCCTGCAGACTGTTAAAATCCAATAAAGATGAATGGAGCAACGGACTGGGTCAAAATTGGGAAAGGCGTAGGACAAGGCTGTGTATTGTCACCCTTCTTCTTTAACTTATTCGCAGAGTATATATCATGTGAAATGCTGGGCTGGATGACTCCCAAACTGGAATCAAGGTTGCTGGAGCTATATCAACAACCTCAGATATGCAAATGATACCCTTCTAATGGCACAAAGTGAAGAGGAACTAAAGAGCCTCTTGATGAGGGTGAAAGAATAGAGTGAAAAAGCTGGCTTAAAACTCAACCTTCAGTAAACGAAGATCATGGCGTCTGGTCCCATCACTTCATGGCAAACAGAAGGGGTAAAAGTGGCTGCAGGAACAGATTTTATTTTCTTGGACTTCGAAATCACTGTGGATGGTGACTGTAGCCATGAAATTAAAAGATACCTGCTCCTTGGAAGAAAAGCTATGACAAAACTAGAGAGCATATTAAAAGGCAGAGCCATCACTTTGCTGACAAAGATCCCTGTAGTCAAAGCTGTGGTTTTTTCCCAGTTGTGTACAGATGTGAGAGTTGGAACATAAAGAACGTTGAGCACTGAAAAATTGCTGCTTTCCAATTGTGCTGCTGGAGAAGACAGTTGAGAGTCCCTTGGACTGCAAGGAGATCAAACCAGTCAATCCTAAAAGGAAAGCAAGACTGAATATTCCTTGGAAGGACTGATGCTGAACCTCCAATACTTTGGCCACCTGATGTGAAGAGCCAACTCATGGAAAAGACCTTGATACTGGGGAAGATTAAAGGCATAAGGAGAAGGAGCATCACCAACTCGGTGGACATGAATTTGAGCAAACTCTGGGAGATAGTGAAGAACAGGGGAGCCTAGCGTGCTGCAGTTTATGGGGTCTCAAAGAGTCGGACATGACTTAGTGACTGACATCAAAAACAACAAATAATGGCTAGGAGTATGAGAGCCCAGTAAATCAATAGTTGGGAGTTTGGGCTTAATTGGGTGCTCAAGAAGGAAAACTGACCAACCTCTAGCCAGGGCATCAAAAAGGGGTCAAGATATCATTTACAAAAATTATATGACTCTGTATTATTTTACAGTCCCAGCAGCAATTTATCATGGATCCAGTTTCTCCACATCCTCACCATCATTTGTGTTATTACTGTATTTATTTCTGTAATTATGAATGGTATGTAGTTCTATTTGGTATGCAGTTTTATTTGGCATTTTCCTAATGATGTTGAATGTCTTTTCATGTGCTTATTTTCCATATGCATATCTTATTTCATAAAACATCTATGCATATTTTTTGCCTGTTTTAAAAGTTAGATTGTCTTTTTAAATCTTGAGTTTGAGATGTTCTTTGTAAATTCCACACACAAATCCTCTGTCAAATATGTGATTTGCAAATATTTCCTAGTCCGTAATTTGTCTTTTCATATTCATTAATGGGGTCAATTGCTGAGCAAAAGTTTTAGAATGTATAAGTTTCGATTAATCAAGTTTTCCTTTTATGAATCATACTTTTGGTTAGGAACTCTTTGCCTAATAGGTCTTGAATATTTTATCATATTTTTTTTAGAAGTTTTACATTTTACATACTTGTAAAAACTCACCATTTTGAGTTAAAATTTGTATAAAGTTGAAGGATTAGTTTAAGGTTTTTTGTTTTTGCTATAGGTACCTACTTAGCACCATTTACTGAAAACTCTCTCTCATTGGAATGATTTTTTTCCTTTGTTAAAAGTAGATGAACAAATTTGTATAGATCTATTTCTTCATTTTCTATCTGTTCCATTAATCTATATGACTATCCATCTGCTAATATGATATTATTAATATTATTGTAGCTAGTAGCAAAGACTTCACATTTAAAAGAATGATGACTCCCACTTTTCTTTTTTTGATTTGTTTTGGCTGTTTTAGGGCCTTTCCATCTAAAATTTTGAATAAGCCTTTCTATATTTATAAAAAGAGATCTTGTTGAGATTTCGTTGAGGATTGTGGTAAATCTGTGAATGAGTTTGAGAAGAATTAGCATCTTTGCTATGTTGAATCTTTCAAATCTTGAACAAGTTATGTCTCTTTATCAGCATTTCATAAATTTTACCACATTGATCTTGGGCATGTTGTGTTAGATTTATACCTGTTTCATTTCTTTGGAGCAATTCTATGTGGTATCTTTAGTTTTGGTTTCCACTTGAATGTCATCAGCATATAGAAATACATTTGCACAGTAACTTTGTATCCTGCCATCTTTCTGAACTCACTTATTAATTCTAGATGATTTTTATACATTCCTTGGTATTTACAACATAAACAAGCGTGCTGTCTGCAAGTAGAGAAAGTTTTATTTCTTTCTTTCCAATCTGGATATCTTCTATTTTTTTTTTTTTTTTTTGCATTTCCTTGTCTGAATGATGCTAAAGCTGAAACTCCAGTACCTTGGCCACCTCATGCGAAGAGTTGACTCATTGGAAAAGACTCTGATGCTGGGAGGGATTGGGGGCAGGAGGAGAAAGGGACAACAGGGGATGAGATGGCTGGATGGCATCACCGACTCGATGGACGTGAGTTTGAGTGAACTCCGGGAGTTGGTGATGGACAGGGAGGCCTGGCGTGCTGTGATTCCTGGGGCCGCAAAGAGTCACGACTGAGCAGCTGAACTGAACTGAACTGACTTGTGACAGTGTTTAGAAATTCCAGTATTATGTTGAGTAGGAGTGGTGAAAGCAGATATTGTTGCCTTCTTTTCTCAGTCTCATGGGGAAAGTCACACCATCAAGTATGATGTTCTCTATTGGCTTTGTAAATGTTCTTTATGAGATTAAGTCCCTTTTTATTCCATAGAATTTTTATCATGAATGATGAACTTGTTGAATTTAGTCAAATGTTTCTCCTGTGTAATTTGAAATGTTCATATGACCTTCACTCTTGGTTGTGAAATACGTAACCAACCTTTATAACTGGAAAGATAAACCCCACTTGGTTGTGGTATATCATCTTTTTATATGTTCTTTAATTTGCTAAATTTTTCTGAGGATTTTTGCATCTAAATTTATGAGGGATAATGGTCTGTGTTTTTCTTTGTTGTGCTATTTTTGTCTGATTTGGGGATCAGAATAGTATAGGCTCATAAAATTAGTTGGAAGGCGTCCTTCCTCTCTTATTTTCTGAAATAGATTAAAATCATTTATTAATTCTTTGAATGTTTGGTAAAATACTCCAGTGATGCCATCTGGGTTTGGAGATATTTTTTCCATCTTTTTACTTTGAAGCTACCTCTGTCATCATGTTTGAAGTGAATTTCTTTTTTTTTTTTTTCTTTTTTTTTTTTTAACTTTACAATATTGTATTGGTTCTTATAAAGAACATAGAGTTGAGTTATTAGTTTTTAATCCACTCTTCCACAGTTTGTGGAAAATTCTTAAAATATGGGAATACCAGACCGCCTGACCTGCCTCTTGAGAAATCTGTATGCAGGTCAGGAAGCAACAGTGAGAACTGGACATGGAATATGGAACAACAGACTGGTTCCAAATAGGAAAAGGAGGACTTCGCTGGTGGCTCAAACGGTAAAGCATCTTGCTTACAATGTGGGAGACCTAGGTTCGATCCCTGGGTCGGGAAGATCCTCTGGAGAAGGAAATGGCAACTCCAGTACTCCTGCCTGGAAAATCCCATGGACAAAGGAGCATGGTGGGCTACAGTCCACGCGGTCACAAAGAGTCAGACCCGACTGAGTGACTTCACTTTCACGTCAAGGCTGTATATTGTCACCCTGCTTATTTAACTTATATGCACAGTACAACATGAGAAACCCTGGGCTGGATGAAGCATAAGCTGGAATCAAGATTGCCAGGAGAAATATCAATAACCTCAGATATGCAGATGACACCACCCTTACGACAGAAAGTGGTGAAGAACTAAAGAGCCTCTTGATGAAAGTGAAAGAGGAGAGTGAAAATGTTGGCTTATAGCTTAACATTCAGAAAACTAAGGTCATGGCATCTGGTCCCATCACTTCATGGCAAACAGATGGGGAAACAGTGGAAACAGTGTCAGACTTTATTTTGGGGGGCTCCAAAATCACTGCAGATGGTGACTGCAGCCATGAAATTAAAAGATGCTTGCTCCTTGGAAGAAAAGTTATGACCAGCCTAGTTCAGTTCAGTTCAGTTCAGTCACTCAGTCGTGTCTGACTCTTTGCGACCCCATGAATCGCAGCACGCCAGGCCTCCCTGTCCATCACCAACTCCAGGAGTTCACTCAAACTCATGTCCATCGAGTTGGTGATGCCATCCAGCTGTCTCATCCTCTGTTGACCTCTTCTCCTCCTGCCCCCAATCCCTCCCAGCATCAGAGTCTTTTCCAATGAGTCAACTCTTTTTGACCTCCTGGACTGTAGCCTGCCAGGCTCCTCTGTCCATGGAATTTTCCAGGCAAGAATACTTGAGAAGATTGCCATTTCCTTCTCCAGGTAATCTTCCCAACCTAAGGATCAAACTCACATCTCTTGCATATCCTGCATTGGCAGGTGGGTTCTTTACCAGCTGAGCCACCAGGAAAGCACCCCCATTAAAGTTATACTGTCAATACATTAAATGTTATAGCACCTTTTGTCTTCATCCATAAAATATAATTAAACTCATGTGGTAATGGATAATCTATTGTGTTTACTTCTGTTTACTAATTGTATCATTCTTCTTTCTTTTCTGAAGGCCCAGTCTCTTCTGTCATGAGTTCCTTTCTTTCTAGTGAATTCCCTTTAGCCATTCTTTAAGAATAGATCTGCTGGCAATACATTCTCTTAGAAGTCCTTTATCTGAGAATTTTTTTATTGCCTTCTCTTTTATGAAGGATAGTTTCAACAGATTTACACTTCAGAGTTTACAGTTTTTCATTCAGCATTTGAAAAATGTTATGCCACTTGCTTCTGGCCCCATGGTTTCAGAAGAGAAATCAGAAATCCACTGTTATTTAAATTGCTGTTGCTTTGTAAATAGTACATTATTTCTCTCTAGCTTTTTCAGTTTTTTCCCTTTGTTTTTAGTTTGCTGCTGCTACTACTGCTAAGTCACTTCAGTCGTGTCCAACTCTGTGCGACCCCATAGACGGCAGCCCACCAGGCTCCCCTGTCCCTGGGATTCTCCAGGCAAGAACACTGGAGTAGGTTGCCATTTCCTTCTCCAATGCATGAAAGTGAAAAGTGAAAGTGAAGTCGCTCAGTCGTGTCTGACTCTTAGCAACCCCATGGACTGCAGCCTATTAGGCTCCTCCATCCATGGGATTGGGGTGCCATTGAATTGTGATGTGTCCTGATGTGGATTTATTCGTGTTTCTCATGTTTGGGATTCTCTCTGAATCTTGAAACTGTAGGTTTATGTCTTTTACCAAGGTTGGGAGATTTTCAACCATTATTTCTTTGATTATCTTTTTGGTCCCACACCTTCCTCTGCTCCTCTAACCCTAATTATATGGATCCTTTATTATAGACCCACAGGTCCCTGAGTCTCTGTTTATTATTTTTCAGTCTATTCTCTGTAGTTCAGATTGTCTTCAAGTTCAATGATTCTATCTTCTGTCGTCTCCAACCTACTGTTGTGTTTATTCAGTGAGGTTTTAAATTTTGGATGTTGTATTTTTCAATTCTACAGTTTTCATTTGATTCTTTTTTTACAAATGTTTTTCTTTGCTGAAACTTTTTTCATGTGTTTCCAGATAATTCGTAATTGATTGTTGAAGTGTTTTTATGCCAGTTCAGTTCAGTCACTCATTAGTGTCTGACTCTTGTGACCCCCATGGACTGTAGCACGGCAGGATTCCCTGTCCATCACCAAATCCGGGAGCTTGCGCAAACTCATGTCCATCAAGTTGGCGATGCTATCCAACCATCTCATCCTCTGTTGTCCTCTTCTCCTCCTGTCTTCTATCTTTCCCAGCATCAGGGTCTTTTCCAGTGAGTCAGCTCTTCACATCAGTGGCCAAAGTATTAGAGCTTCAGCTTCAGCATCAGTCGATCCAATGAATATTCAGGATTGATTTCCTTTAGGATGGGCTGGTTTGCTCTCCTTGCAGTCCAAAAGGCTCTCAAGAGTCTAACCCAACAACAGTGTTCAAAAGCATCAGTCCTTTGGTGTTCAACTTTTCTTTATGGTCCAACTCTCACATCCATACATAACTACTGGAAAAACCATAGTTTGACTATACAGACCTTTGTGGGTAATGTCTCTGCTTTTTAATATGCTGTCTAAGTTTGTCATAGCTTTTCTTCCAAGGAGTAAACGTCTTTTAATTTCATGGCTGCAGTCACCATCTGCAGTGATTTTGGAGCCCAAGAAAATGAAGTCTGTCACTGTTTCCATTGTTTCCCTATCTATTTTCCATGAAGTGGTGGGACCAGATTCCATGATCTTAGTTTTTTGAATGTTGAGTTTTAAGCCAGTTTTTTCACTCTCCTCTTTCACTTTCATCAAGAGGCTCTTTACTTCCTCTTCACTTTCTGCCATAAGGGTGGTGTCATCTGCATATCTGAGGTTATTGATATTTCTCCCTATAATCTTAATTCTAGCTTGTCCTTTATCCTGTTTGGCATTTCATATGATGTACTCTGCATGTAAGTTAAATAAGCAAGGTGACAATATACAGCCTTGATGTACTCCTTTCTCAATTTGGAACCAGTCCATTGTTCCATGTCCAGTTCTAACTGTTGCTTTTTGACCTGCATACAGATTTCTCAGGAGGCAGGTAAGGTGGTCTGGTATTCCCATCGCTTGGAGAATCTTCCACAGTTTGTTGTGATCCACACAGTCAAAGGCTTTGGTGTAGTCAATAAAGCAGAAGTAGATGTTTTCCTGGAACTCTCTTGCTTTATTGATGATCCAATGGATGTTGGCAATTTGATCTCTGGTTCCTCTGTCTTTTCTAAGTCCAGCTTGAACATCTGGAAGTTCATGGTTGAACTGTTGAAGCCTGGCTTGGACAATTTTGAGCATTACTATACTAGCGTGTGAGATGAGTGCATTGTGCAATATTTTGAACATTCTTTGACATTGCCTTTCTTTGGGATTGGAATGCAAACTGTCTTTTCCAGTTCTGTGGCCACTGCTGAGTTTTCCAAATTTGCTGGCATATTGAGTGCAGCACTTTCACAGGATCATCTTTTAGGATTTGAAATTGCTCAACTGGAATTGCATCACATGCACTAGCTTTGTTCATTGTGATGCTTCCTAAGGCCCATTTGACACTCCAGGATGTCTGGCTCTAGATGAGTGATCATGGTTATCCATCATAACCATCATGGTTAACTGGATCATTAAGATCTTTAGTGTGTAGTTTTTCTGTGTATTCTTGCCACCTTTTCTTAATATCTTCTGCTTCTGTTAGGTCCATACCATTTCCGTCCTTTATTGTGCCCATCTTTGCATGAAATACTCCCTTGGTATCTCTGATTTTCTTGAAGAGATCTCTGCTGCTGCTGCTGCTGCTGCTGCTGCTGCTGCTACTAAGTCGCTTCAGTCATTTCCTACTCTGTGCGGCCCCATAGACTGCAGCCCACCAGGCTCCCCCATTCCTGGGATTCTCCAGGCAAGAACACTGGAATGGGTTGCCATTTCCTTCTCCAATGCATGAAAGGGAAAAGTGAAAGTGAAGTCACTCAGTTGTGTCCAACTCTTAGTGACCCCATGTACTGCAGCCTACCAGGCTCCTCTGTCCATGGGATTTTCCAGGCAAGACTACTGGAGTGGGTTTCCATTGCCTTCTCCGGAAGAGATCTCTGGTCTTTCCCATTCTATTGTTTTCCTCTATTTCTTTGCACTAATCACTGAGGAAGGCTTTCTTATCGCTCCTTGCTATTCTTTGGAACTCTGCATTCAGATGGATATATCTTTCCTTTTCTTTGCTTTTTGCTTCTCTTCTTTTCTCAGCTATTTGTAAGGCCTCCTCAGACAACCATTTTTCCTTGTTGTATTTCTTCTTCTTGGGGATGGTTTTGTTCACTGCCTCCTGTACAGTGTTACAAATCTCTGTCCGTAGTTCTTCAGGCATTCTATTATATCTAATCCCTTGAATCTATTTGTCACTTCTATTGTATAATCATAAGGGATTTGGTTTAGGTCATACCTGAATGGCCTAGTGGTTTTCCCTACTTTCTTCAACTGAAGTCTGAATTTGGCAATAAGGAGTTCATGATCTGAGCCACAGTCTACTCTAGTCTTGTTTTTGCTGACTGTATAGATCTTCATATTCAACTGCAAAGAATATAATCAATCTGATTTCAGTATTGACCATCTGGGTTTTTATGCCAGCTGCTTTCAAATCATTGTCAGATAATTCCAACATCTGATTCATCTCCATATTGGCCTCACTTGACTATCTTTTCTCATTTGGATAGTGGTCTTCCTGCATCTTTGTATGACAAGTGATTTTCTATGGTACTCTTCCATTTTTATTATTTTCTGAGGGCACTCTCAGTCCCACTTAATCTTCAATGTTATCAGGCAGTCACCACGTTAGTCAGTGGTTTCTATCTACTTTTGTAGATTCAGTTCCAAAGACAGTTTAGTTTTCTGTGTCCTTGTCATGCATTGTGGTCAGCTTTGTCCTTCTAGTATTGATCAGCTCCTGCTCAATGCTGACTGGTGCCATTTGTTGGGGCAGGATGTACTTCTTGCGTTTCCTGCTGCTTGATGTCTACAGAGATCAAATTGCCAACATCTGCTGGATCATCAAAAAAGCAAGAGAGTTCCAGAAAAACATCTATTTCTGATTTATTGACTATGCCTAAGCCTTTGACTGTGTGGATCACAATAAACTGTGGAAAATTCTGAAAGAGATGGGAATACCAGACCACCTGACCTGCCTCTTGAGAAACCTATATGCAGGTCAGAAAGCAACAGTTAGAACTGGACATGGAACAACAGACTGGTTACAAATAGGAAAAGGAGTACGTCAAGGCTGTATACTGTCACCCTGATTATTTAACTTAGATGCAGAGTACACCATGAGAAATGCTGGACTGGAAGAAACACAAGCTGGAATCAAGATTGCCGGGAGAAATATCAATAACCTCAGATATGCAGATGACACCACCCTTATGGCAGAAAGTGAAGAGGAACTAAAAAGCCCCTTGATGAAAGTGAAAGAGGAGAGTGAAAAAGTTGGCTTAAAGCTCAACATTCAGAAAATGAAGATCATGGCATCTGGTCCCATCACTTCATGTGGCAAATAGATGGGGAAACAGCGGAAAGAGTGTCAGACTTTATTTTTCTGGGCTCCAAAATCACTGCAGATGGTGATTGCAGCCATGAAATTAAAAGATGTTTACTCCTTGGAAGGAAAGTTATGACCAACCTAGATAGCATATTGAAATGTAGAGACATTATTTTGCCAACAAAGGCCCGTCTAGTCAAGGCTATGGTTTTTCCAGTGGTCATGTATGGATGTGAGAGTTGGACTGTGAAGAAAGCTGAGCACTGAAGGATTGATGCTTTTGAACTGTGGTGTTGGAGAAGACTCTTGAGAGTCCCAAGGGTCAAGGGACTCTCAAGAGTCTTCTCCAACACCACAGCTCAAAAGCATCAATTCTTCGGCACTCAGCTTTCTTCACAGTCCAAGGAGATCCAACCAGTCCATTCTAAAGGAGATCAGATCAAGGTGTTCTTTGGAAGGAATGATGCTAAAGCTGAAACTCCAGTACTTTGGCCACCTCATGCGAGGAGCTGACTCATTGGAAAAGACTCTGATGCTGGGAGGGATTGGAGGCAGGAGGAAAAGGGGACGGCAGAGGATGAGATGGATGGATGGCATCACTGACTTGATGGACGTGAGATTGAGTGAACTCCGGGAGTTGGTGATGGACAGGGAGGCCTGGCGTGCTGCAATTCATGGGGTTGCAAAGAGTTGGACACGACTGAGTGACTAAACTGAACTGAACTGATGTCTACAGCAGAAGATACTGGGGCTGGGTCTCCTTTGGCCACTGGTGAAGGTCAGGGAGGCATAGCTTTTTTCCTGCTGGTGCCATTGCAGGGCCTGCTAGTCCCTGATTATAGTGTGTGATCTGGGACACTCCGAGACTTGGCTGCTGCTGCAGGCAGATACCACCATCACCCGTGCACTGTTTGTGGAGTGAGAGCTGTGGTAGCCAGGGACTTCACTGCTCTGTGGCTGGTGGTGGATCACGTGGTTCAGTTTGTGGTTCAGGGGTTTAATCCAAGGTTTTAACTGAGTTTCTCAGCTTTCCTCATTGGCTTATTGTGTGGATTATCTGGGGTCTAAGTCAGTTATGTGTCAATATCTGCTTTCTAGCTTCCAAACTTTTTAATATATTTATTTATGTGGCTGTGCCATGTCTTAGTTGTGGTATGTGGGATTTAGTTCCCTGGCCAGGGAACGAACCTGGGCCCCCTGCATCGGGAGTGCAGAGTCTTAGCCACTGGACCACCATGGAAGTACTCCAAAACAGAAAGTTTTCCCCTCTCTTCTCTGCATTTTTGTTTTGTGGGTTTCTTTACCTCTCTTCCCAGGTGGTGCTAGTGGTAAAGAACCCACCTGCCAATGCAGGAGACACAAGAGACTCAGGTTTGATCCCTGGGTCAGGAAGATCCCCTGGAGTAGGAAATGGTAACCTGCTCCAGTATTCTTGCCTGGAAAATCCCTAGGACAGAGGAACTTGGCGGGCTACAAAAATATGTATTTATTGGGGCTGTTTTTGTTTCTTATTTCATTTTTTGTTGTTATTAATTTCTTCCTCTTACTATCTTGGTATTTACTACTTATTATCTTTCTAAAAGTGAATGCTTAGCTCATTTATTTTGAAATGTCTTTGTTTCATTCAATCAAGCCCAAAGCAGACCCTGCACGTGTATGACTCAGCTCACTTGCTGCCCTCTAGTCCCAACCACACTGGGACTCTAGGACCTTTGGTGGGTGGCTTTGCCTCTCTGTGCCTCAGTTTCTGCATCTATAAAATAATAATTCTCCCTTTTGGAGTTGCAGTGAAAACGTTAAGAAGCAACACATGGAAGTGTTTGCCCAGGATGGGGCTGAGTGATGGTGGTGGTGGTGACGATGGTGATGGTGTCGGCAGTGGAGGAGGAGGAGGAGGAGGAGGAGAGAAGGAGGAGGAGGAGGAGGAGGAGAGAAGGAGGAGGAGGAGGAGGAGAGGAGGAGGAAGAGGAGGAGGAGGAGAGGAGGAGGAGGAGAGGAGGAGGAGGAGAGGAGGAGGAGGAGGAGGAGAGAAGGAAGAGGAGGAGAGAAGGAGGAGGAGGAGGAGAGAAGGAGGAGGAGGAGGAGAGAAGGAGGAGAAAGATAGCATTTGTTACAGCATGACCAAGTGTGGAGCCAACAGGGACCTACTGTATAGCACAGGATCAATATCATATAATAACTTATAGGGAAAAGAATCTGAAAAAGAGTGTGTATGTATATATATACACACACACACACGTATATAGTGGAATTGTTGTGCTGTACACTTGAAACTTAATGTGATATTGCATATCAACTATACTTCAATTAAAAAGTTAAAAAATATTTATTTTATAAAATTTCATAAGATTGTGGTGTGTTTTATTCCTACATTTTCTTTTGGTTATGCTCAATAGCTTTTAATATATGATATATTATTGATAGTACTTTATAAATTAATATTTCACTCTATGTCACTCTTTTTAAAAAGAGCTACTTACAAAATTTAAAAATTCTGGTGGCCTTGGAATTCTAGTAGGTGTGAGAAGTAATGGTGGGGCAGGAAGAAACTCTCCTTCTGTAGTTGAATTCCCTATTACTGCTTCTTGGTAAGAAAATATTCTGCACAATTGCTGCATTCTAGAATTTGCTGTGGAGAAGGCAATGGCACCCCACTCCAGTACTCTTGCCTGGAAAATCTCATGGATGTGGGAAGGCCGCAGTCCATGAGGTCGCTGAAGGTTGGATACGACTGAGCATCTTCACTTTCACTTTTCACTTTCATGCATTGGAGAAGGAAATGGCAACCCACTCCAGTGTTCTTGCCTGGAGAATCCCAGGGACGGGGGAGCCTGGTAGGCTGCCGTCTATGGGTTCACACAGAGTCAGACACAACTGAAATGACTTAGCAGCAGAATTTGCTGAGGTGCTCTTTATGGCTGAGTAAAATAATTTTGGTAAATGTTCTATGAGTATTTGTAGGCAGTGATTATTTCTATGAGAGATTCTTATGCTTGTATACAGAAAATAAGAGAATCTTCACTGCTGCTCTTGAAAAATAACTAATGTTTCAGTTCAGTTCAGTTGCTCAGTCATGTCCAACTCTTTGCAACCCCATGGACTGCAGCACGCCAGGCTTCCCTGTCCATCACCAACTCGCAGAGCTTGCTCAAACTCATGTCCATTGAGTCGGTGATGCCATCCAACCATCTCATCCTCTGTCGACCCCTTCTCCTCTCGCCTTCAGTCTTTCCCAGCATCAGGGTCTTTTCCAATGAGTCAGTACTTCGCATCAGGTGACCAAAGTATTGGAGTTTCAGCTTCAACATCAGTCCTTCCAATGAATATTCAGGACTGATTTCCTTTAGGATTGACTGGTGTGATCTCCTTGTAGTCCAGGGAACTCTCAAGAGTATTCTCCAACACCAATTCAAAACTAATGTTTACTGAGTGCTTTTTTTGTGCCATCCACTATTCCAGGATGTCTCAACTTTAGCACTACTGATACATTGGGCTGGATAATTCTTTGTGCATGGGGGCTGTCTTGTACAATGTAGGATATTTAGCAGCATCCCTGGCCTCTGCCTACCACAGTAACATTAGCCTCTAACCTACCTTCCAGTAACAGCTGCAGCCTCTTCCCCAAGTTGTCACAACCAAAAATGTCTTTAGACAATGCCAAATTTTCCCTGGGCACAAAATTATCCTGATTGAGATATGCTGTTTACATTTATGAATTCATTTACTCCTAATCGCAAACCTAATGTTACACTGATTTTTACAGATCAATATCTGTAAACTGAGCTTCTGTAAACAAAAGCTCAAAGAGATTCGAAGTAACTTTTCAAAGCCACAGGGCTATACCAAATCAAACCATACATGTTTGGTTTGATCAACCTACATGTCATTCAATAAATTGAGAAACATGCATATATAGGAATTTTGAAAATTTTAACTACTTGATTTATTTACAATGAACACATCTCAAAAGGGGCTTCCTAGGTAACTCAGTTCAGTTCAATCACTCAGTCGTGTCCGACTCTTTGCAACCCCATGAATTGCAGCATGCCAGGCCTCCCTGTCCATCACCAACTCCCAGAGTTCATTCAAACTCATGTCCATCAAGTCGGTGATGCCATCCAGACATCTCATCTTCTGTCATCCCCTTCTCCTCCTGTCCTCAATCTTTCCCAGCATCAGGGTCTTTTCAAATGAGTCAGCTCTTCACATCAGGTGGCCAAAGTATTGGAGTTTCAGCTTCAAAATCAGTCCTTGCAATGAACACTCAGGACTTATCTCCTTTAGGATGGACTGGATGGATCTCCTTGCTGTCCTTATCTCCTTTAGGATGGACTGGTTGGATCTCCTTGCTGTCCAAGGAACTCTCAGGAGTCTTCTCCAACACCACAGTTCAAAAGCATCAATTCTTCGGCACTCATCTTTCTTTATAATCCAACTCTCACATCCATACATGACTATTGGAAAAACCATAGCCTTGACTAGACAGACCTTTGTTGGCAAAGTAATGTCTCTGCTTTTGAATATGCTCTCTAGTTTGGTCATAACTTTTCTTCCAAGAGTAAGCATCTTTTAATTTCATAGTTGCAATCACCATCTGCAGTGATTTTGGAGCCCAGAAAAATAAAGTCAGCCACTGTTTCCACTGTTTCCCCATCTATTTCCCATGAAGTGATGGGACCAGATGCCATGATCTTAGTTTTCTGAATGTTGAGCTTTAAGCCAACTTTTTCACTCTCCTCTTTCACTTTCATCAAGAGGCTCTTTAGTTCTTCACTTTCTGCCTTAAGGGTGGTATCATCTGCATATCTGAGGTTATTGATATTTCTCCCGGCAATCTTGATTCCAGCTTGTGCTTCTTCCAGGCCACCGTTTCCCATGATGTACTCTGCATATAAGTTAAATAAGCAGGGTGACAATATACAGCCTTGACGTACTCCTTTTCCTATTTGGAACCAGTCTGTTGTTCCATGTCCAGTTCTAACTGTTGCTTCCTGACCTGCATACAGGTTTGTCAAGAGGCAGGTCAGTGGTAAAGAATCCACCTCTCAAGCATCTGTTCTATCCCTGGGTCAGGAAGATCCGCTGGAGGAGGAAATGGCAACCCACTCCAGTGTTCTTGTCTAGGAAATCCCATGGACAAAGAAGCCTGGTGGGCTACAGTCCATGGGATTGCAAAGAGTCAGACATGACTTAGTGACTAAACAACAACAAAATCTGAAAAACCACACAGAAAGAAAAAGCAAGTTGTGGACATATTTGAAAAAAAAAAAAAAAAGAAAGTGTGAGTCCGTCAGTTGTGTCCAGTTCTTTGCAACCCCCAGAAGCCTGCCAGGCTCCTCTATCCATGGGATTTCCCAGGCAAGAGTACTGGAGTGGGTAGCCATTCCCTCCTCCAGCGGATCTTCCCAACCCAGGGATTGAACCCAAGTCTCCTGCATTGCATGCAGATTCTTTACTGTCTGAGTCATCAGGGAAGCCTGTGGACATCATTTAGGTGAGGATAAAATATGCAATATGGGGATTCTATTAGTCTTTCCTCAAGTGCCAAATGGCTCTTGTTCTTCTGTTTGCATGTACAGGGAAGAAAAACCAGGCAGGGCTTGGCTGTCTAGTAGCCGCCACCACAGAGCTGTCCTGGGAGAGAGTAAGGGCCCCTGGCCTGGGTCAGCCTGGTACTTTTGGGCCCCTTCGGCAGCTGGGAATAGTTCCCGAACTCCCTCTGGGCTGGGTGACATTGAGGACCTCAGGAGGTTCTGCTGCTACCCAATTCACACACTCCCTATTTCTCTGTGGAAACTTTTAACTGTCAATACTCCCTTTTCTTTTTCCTCTTTACTTTTACTGAGGTATAATTAACAAATAACATTATATTAGTTTCAGGTATACAGCATAATGATATTTGTAGAAACTGCAAAGCAATCAATAAGGCAAGTCACCTCTACTTGCTGAGTCTCAGTTTTTCCGTCAGTGATATGGGATGAGGCTATCTCATGAAAGGAGTTTTGAGGAAAATTAGAAGAGATACCGTATGTCCTGAGCCTGTACCCTTTCGTCTGGTAACCTTCCTTTAGGAGTGCCTGTAATTCACCTTAAGACCGCCAGGTGGGGCCATTAGCATCAGGGAAGAAAAGCAGCCAGAACCAAAGTTGAATGCCCATCTTTGTCTCCTGAACGGTTTTTTTGGTTTGTTGTTTTTTCCTTATAAAATATTAATTCCCCAGAGGAGACAGAATCACAGTCTCTATTGGGGCTAGGGTATCTGCATTTTAACAAGTGATTTTAGTACACACTATGAAAATCTGAGACCCGCTGGTTGAGCACATGGAGTAGTTTCTCTCCCAGAAACTGTGCTTGGTCGCTCAGTCGTGCTCCAGGCTCCTCTATGCATGAGGATTCTCCAGGCAAGAATACTGGAGTGGGTAGCCTTTCCCTTCTCCAGGGGATCTTCCCAACCCAGGGGTCGAATCCAGGTCTCCCGCATTGCGGGCAGATTCTTTACTGTCTGAGCCACCAGGGAATCCCAACAATACAGAGTGTGTAGCCTATCACTTCTCCAGGGGATCTTCCCAATCCAGGAACCAAACCGGGATCTCCTGCACTGCAGGCAGATTCTTTACCAGCTGAGCTACCAGGGAAGCCTTCCCAGAAACTAGCATTCAGAAAATATAGTTATACTTTATTGAGGGATTGAGATGGACTTTAAAAACTTGAAAAATAATTTTCAAGCCTTTCAAACAGCAGCATCAATTTACATAGTGGGAAGAGTTAACCTATATTTATATAATTTTATATGTATTTTTATTTTGAGGAAATTTATAGAAGTTTGGGGTTTTTAATTCTTTTCTTTCCCCAATTCAAAATGTATTATAATTTACAAAGGAATGGATAGAGAAGATGTGGTACATATATACAATGGAATTTTATTTTGTTCAAAGGAATAAAAGAATGCCAATTCCATATTGAGATTATCATACAGAATGAAGTAAGTCAGAAAGAGAAAGATAAATATCATATAATATCTCTTATACGTGGAATCTAGAGAACTGGTAGAGATGAACTTATTTACAAAGCAGAAACAGAGTCACAGATGTAGAATACAAATTTACAGTTGCCAAGGGGAGAAGAGGGGGTGGGATGAACTGGGAAATTGGGGTTGACATATATATACTACTATTATAAAATGGATAACTAATGAGAACCTACTGTATAGCACAAGGAACTCAGTACTCTGTGGTGACCTAAATGGGAAGGGAATCTAAAAAAGATTAGATATATGTATATGTATATGTATAACTGATCCACTTTGCTGTACAACAGAAACTAATCCAACATTGTAAAGAAACTATACTCCAATAAAAATTTAAAAAAGAGAAAAAACCAAAATGTATTGTCATCTAGTATAATCTCTTATTTAAAAATTTTCTAGGATTAAAAAGTAAAAAAATTTGATTTAAATCTATCCTGTAAAATTATCATAAATCAAGTGAAAGATGATAATGCCAGAAACATCATTAACTTTCACTACTAGTTTATGGAGGACCTAGGGATGTTTCCTGTGCAGTGTGTCCATATATCATAAGAGAGCAAAATTCGCTGCCCCAAAATGTGACTCTTTGTTTCCTTATTAATTTTCTATCTGGATGATCTATCCATTGGTGTAAGTGAAATGTTAAAGTCCCCTACTCTTATTGTGTTACTGTTGATTTCCCCTTTTATGGCTATTAGTATTTGCCTTTGTATTAAGAACCTCATATGTTGGGTGCATAAATAGTTACAATGGTTATATCTTCTTCCTGGGTTGATCACTTGATCATTATGTAGTGTCCTTCCTTGGCCCAGGACCTTCGGGTCCGCTGTCCGATGGGTCCCAGGGTTGATGGGATGACTCCGTTCAAGCCCGTTTGCTGGCTTTCATCTTGATGCCCCTCCAGGACTCCACTCTGTGCACAGCCTCCAGCCTTGCTCAGAGTTGGTGGTGAGGAACATCTTCAACTCTGCAGCCTGCCCTTGGCCAGAACCCTGTTGGCAATTGTGGTCAAGATGCCTGACCAAGTAGTACTTCTCATGGAACATTTGATTTCTCCTGGGGACACCCCTTAGCAACATGAACCTAAGGAAGACTGATCAGCAGGTGCTGAAACAGCCCAGGTTAGCGATCATGGGACCTGAAAGTAGGTGTGGTAGGAAGAAAGGAGACGGCAGATTCAAACAGTATTCAGGATGTGGAGGTGGGTGGGTGAGGGAGAGGGAAGACCACAAGCCACATTCTTCCGACTGGGCTCCAAGGACCAGTAGCAGTGGCAGCACCTGGGGGCTTATCAAAAATTTGAAATTTTGGACCTTCCAGACCTGCTGAATCAGTACCTGTATTTGGGTGGTTTATGTGTAACTTGGACTTCCCTGGTGGCTCAGCAGTAAAGAGTTCAGTTCAGTTCAGTCGTTCAGTTGTGTCCGACTCTTTGCAACCCCATGAATTGCAGCACGCTAGGCCTCCCTGTCCATCACCAACTCCCAGAGTTCACTCAAACTCCTGTCCATCGAGTCGGTGATGCCATCCAGCCATCTCATCCTCTGTCGTCCCCTTCTCCTCTTGTCCCCAATCCTTCCCAGCATCAGAGTCTTTTCCAATGAGTCAACTGTTTGCATGAGGTGGCCAAAGTATTGGAGTTTCAGCTTCAGCATCAGTCCCTCCAATGAACCCCCAGGACTGATCTCCTTTAGAATGGACTGGTTGGATCTCCTTGCAGTCCAAGGCACTCTCAAGAGTCTTCTCCAACACCACACTTCAAAAGCATCAGTTCTTTGGCGCTCAGCTTTCTTCACAGTCCAACTCTCACATCCATACATGACCACAGGAAAAACCATAGCCTTGACTAGACAGATCTTTGTTGGCAAAGTAATGTCTCTGCTTTTGAATATGCTACCTAGGTTGGTCATAACTTTCCTTCCAAGGAGTAAGTGTCTTTTAATTTCATGGCTGCAATCACCATCTGAAGTGATTTGGAGCCCCAAAAAGTAAAGTCTGACACTGTTTCCACTGTTTCCCCATCTATTTCCCATGAAGTGATGGGACCAGATGCCATGATCTTAGTTTTCTGAATGTTGAGCTTTAAGCCAACTTTTTCACTCTCCTCTTTCACTTTCATCAAGAAGCTCTTTAGTTCTTCTTTACTTTCTGCCATAAGGGTGGTGTCATCTGCATATCTGAGGTTATTGATATTTCTCCCGGCAATCTTGATTCCAGTTTGTGCTTCTTCCAGCTCAGCGTTTCTCATGATATACTCCGCATATAAGTTAAATAAGCAGGGTGACAATATACAGCCTTGACGTACTCCTTTTCCTATTTGGAACCAGTCTGTTTTTCCATGTCCAGTTCTAACTGTTGCTTCCTGACCTGCATACAGGTTTCTCAAGAGGCAAGTCAGGTGGTCTGGTATTCCCATCTCTTGAAGAATTTTCCACAGTTTATTGTGATCCACAAAGTCAAAGGCTTTGGCATAGTCAATAAAGCAGAAATAGATGTTTTTCTGAAACTCTCTGGCTTTTTCGATGATCCAGGGATGTTGGCAAATTGATCTCTGGTTCCTCTGCCTTTCCTAAAACCAGCTTGAACATCTGGAAGTTCATGGTTCATGTATTGCTCAACCCTGGCTTGGAGAATTTTGAGCATTACTTTACTAGCGTGTGAGACGAGTGCAACTGTGTGGTAGTTTGAGCATTCTTTGGCATTGCCTTTCTTTGGGATTGGAATGAAAACTGACCTTTTCCATTTCCTCACAGAATGTGGTCCACTGGAGAAGGGAACGGCAAACCACTTCAGTATTCTTGCCTTGAGAACCCCATGAACAGTATGAAAAGGGAAAAATGATAGGATACTGAAAAAGGAACTCCCCAGGTCAGTAGGTACCCAATATGCTACTGGAGATCAGTGGAGAAATAACTCCAGAAAGAATGAAGGGATGGAGCCAAAGCAAAAGCAATACCCAGTTGTGGATGTGACAGGTGATAGAAGCAAGGTCCGATGCTGTAAACAGCAATAAAGAATCTGTCTGCAATTTAGCAATTGCAGGAGACTCAGATTTGATCCCTGGGTCAGGAATCCCTGGAGGATGGCATGGCAACCCACTCCAGTATTCTTGCCTAGAGAAGGAGCCTGATGGGCTACAGTCCATAGGGTCACAAAGAGTCGGATACAGCTAA